>NW_027187275.1:5618305-5735865 GCF_028583685.1 Petaurus breviceps papuanus
ATATATATATATATATATATATATATATATATATATATATATATATACTTGTGTCTAATGTAACCATCTCTAGGGTGGGGAGCGGGAAGACAAAAAAGGGGAAAAGAAATTTATATGATAACTTTATTATATATTTAAAAGGAATAGCAAATAGTATATAATAGATTTACAGTTTCAAGTTTAATTGTATTTTTAATTATAATGTTATGGAAATCTTTGTTTTATTCCATAAATTAAATTAAAATTAAAAAAAAGAAAAAATCAGGAAGCTTTCATGGATAGAAAAACATTAACAGTGTGATATGCCAGCCCCTCCCCCTCCCCCCAAAAGAGCTAATGTAATTTTTGGCTTTGTATTGTCTAGAATGGGAAAAGCAATAGTCCTGCTATATTCAGTCCTGTTCTTTTAAGACCACGTCTGGAGTGTTGATTTGGGATGCTGTATTTTAAAGATGATGTAACCCAAAGAATATCCAAGAAACATCAACCATGTTGACAAACAGCCTTTTGGGAACTAGTTGAAGTTGAATGCTTAGTTTGAAAAAGTAAAGATTTAGATTTAGATAGTTGTTTTTAGGTTTAAAGTGCAAGAGGCCTGAGATTTCTCCTTTGTCAATTAGAGATATAAAAAAAAAGTCTATGACAGAGTTTTGCCTCATTTGAGGTCTTTAAGTAAAGGCCATATAAATGCTTAATGGGAGAGAAGATTCTCATTCAGACATGGGTTGGACTAGAAAGATAGCATGGGACAGAGGACAGAACACTGAAATTGGAGTTAGCTAGGTTTCAACCCTTTGATAATTGTGGCCAAATCACGTTATATCTTTGACATTCACTTTTCTCATCTGTGTAAAGGAGAGGATAGGATAATAAAACTAGTAGTGTCAAATAGATATTGCCATGAATCATCACTTGACATACTGTATCCAAAGTACATCACATAGCAATCAAAACACAGACATCTATTGAGTGTAATGTATGCCAGATAATGTGCTAGGTTCTGGAGATATAAAGACAGGACGGAAACAAACCTGGTCACCCAGGACTGATATTTTATTGAGGGAGAAAACCTGTGTGTAAGTATATACAAAATGCCTATAATGTGATTTTTTTCCTCAGAGAACTTAAGGGTAGCTGGAGGGGATCAGGAAAGTTTGCTTAAAAGAAATCAGGGAGGGAAAATTTTCTACTTTACTATGTTGTGGAAATTCTTTTATTTTTAAGTTTAAAATAAAGAAATTTTTTTAAAAAGAAAAAATGCCATACAATTTTTAAAATACAGGAAATAAGGGAGGACAGGTGAGAAGGAAGAGTTTTCCTAGCATGAGGGATGGCCAGTGCAAAGCCATAGAGGTTGGACATGGCTATGTATAAACAATAAGATTGATTACATAAAGGGAAGAAGTATACCAAATTGTGAAGGGTTTTAAATGCCAAATAGAAGCATTTATATTTGACCATAGCAGTAATTGGGAGCCCCTGTAGTTTATTGAGTAGGGGAATGACACGGTCAGACCTATACTTTGGGAAAAAATCATTTTGGCCGTTAGAGTTTGAATTGGAAGGGTAGAATGTTGAAGCTAGATCAATTAGAAGGCCATGATAGTCTGGAGAAGAGGAACTGATGCCCTGACCTAGGATGGTGACTGTGGTAGTAAAGAAAAGGGGATAAATCCGGAAGATATTATGGAAGTAAAGTTGACAAGATTTAGCAATTGATTATACATGCAGGCTAAGGGAAAGAGAGGGGTGGAAAATGGCAACTGGGTTATTAATCTAGTTGACTGGAAGGAAGGTGGTACTGTTGATCATAATAATGCTATATAAATGCCAGATCTTATTGCCTCTGAAGTTCCTTCCGACTCTAAAATTCTGTAGAGTCAGACTTAGATGTTAAACTTGTGTGTCTACATGTAGTGTGACTCCAGAAGATTATCCAAACACCATATTCTATAACTTCTGAGGAGTGAGTAACCCCTGAGAAATAGGGAAGCCTTATAGATGATATAAGACTAAAGCTGGACTTTAAAAGCAGGATTGACTTTAGAGACATAAAATAGGAAAATGAAGGCACAAGAATATGCAGGGGATGTTTGGGGAACAAGTTTTATGTCAGTTTGGCTATCCCAGGGTTTATACAGGAATGCAAAGAAAGATTATCCTAGAGAGGTCAGTTACCTAAGTGCGCAACTGGGAAGTTTCAAGAACTCTGAACTGATGTGTGAGTGATTGACAGTTTTCTCTCAGAGGGTATCTGCAACTTAAAAAAGAGTTCTGTATTTTGAACCAGAGGATATGAATTCAAATCTTAGCTCTTCTATTAATTTCCTGAACTTCCCTGGTCCTTAGTTTCCTCAAGTGAAAATTAGAGAGTGGAAGTAGATGATCTCTAAGGTCTCTTTCAGTGCTAAATCTATGGTTCTAACTGGAGGTTTGGTTTTTGTTGATGTTGTTGTTGATGATGCCTTTTGTTTCTACATTAGAGCTATTTTTGGATATGCAGATGCACTCCCCCCCCCACCTGTTTCACCCCTCTCCCATACTCCACCCTCAACTTGAACTTCACTTCATGAATGACAAAAAGGAAAAAAATATTCCAACTCTATCAACACATCTACCAACGCAAACAAAAGAAAACAAAAAAAGCATCCCTAAATTCCTTCCTCATTCACCTCTTTGGAACCAGACATATTTTCAAGTAAAAACTATAAATGATAGTTTGGTTCCCAAGCAAACCCACAAAATTTTATTTAATTCATAATATTTCTGAGATTTGTGCATATTTACTGAATAGACAGTAGTAAAAATAACAACAAATCTACTGTTTATATATCATTTTAAAGTTTGTGAAGCCATTTACACATGTTAATTTATTTGATCCTCAAAATAATTCCATGGGGTAGGTGCTATTATAATCTCCATTTTACAGTGAGGAAAATGTGGCTAAAAGAGATTAAGTTAGTTTCTCAGGGACACACAGACAATATGTATTTGGAATGGAATTCAAACTCATCTTCCCAACTTCAAGCCCAGCACTGTATCCTCCACCACTTAGTATCCTATAGAAATAAATATATTTGTAAATATAAAGTATTTTAGCTATGCATGCTATCTATGTCCTGGATAGTTTCTGGGGAGAAAGAGGGCTTCAGTAAACTCATCCAGGACAAATCCAAGCTTTGGAACACACACAAAATCATATCTAAAATATCGCTATCAGCTCAGTCCTTGAATTAAAAGTAGGGAAGAGAAGAGCAACCATGGGAGGTTTGAGTACTGAAAGGAACTGGAGGAAGACTCTAGGGAAAGGCACCTGTTTGTTGCTTACCCATTTTGGTCACAGTCCTTGCCTCAGCACTACCTGCTCCCCTTCTCCCACTCCCTGTCACAACCATTATTTTTCCTTGACAAGTCTCTTGGGCTGTCCCTCTGTATGTTTTCATGATATCCTCAGACCCCAAGGCTGGGGCTACAGATCAAGAGTAGAACAGTGTCACAGGGTGTGCATAGGGAGGAAGGGGACCTTTCCCCAGGCTTCTATAAGTCAGAGATGAATCAGGCCCTTAAGCAATTCAAATTTGCCTTTTAGATAACAAAGACAATCACCATAGGGGTATGAGATGGGGGTGCATGTTTAAACATTTTCAGCAATGTTTTCCAAGTCATGAATACTTCTTATGCCCTGTTTTTTGTTTTTGTGCTGGTATGGTACACTGGCAATTCAGAAAAAAAAGAGTTAAAAGTTTCTATCTGCATCCAGAGGGGGGGAAAAAACCTGATAAATAGAGGTGTAGAATACATACATACATACATATGTGAATATGTGTCTATCAATCTGTCTAACTATTTACCTATTCGTGTTTAATGGGAGCCATCTCTGAGGTGGGGGAAGGAAGAAAAAAAGGGAAACTTACATGATAACTTTGCTGTTATAGCAAGTTGTTCATAGTAATTTGCAGTTTTATATGCAATCATTGTCATTGTGTTACATTATGAAAATGTTTTTTATTCGTAAATAAATAAATTTAAATTAGAAAAGAACAATTAGAAGTACCTGCCTCAAAGTGCCCCACATTCCCTTTGTTTTATTGATTCCATTAGGACAAGAGGATTTAAACTAGGCTTTCCCAGATAGATGTTATATTTACAAAATTTCACTTGTTACTCTTCTCCCCCATAAAATTTACAAATTTTCAAAAGAATAAAAACTTTTTCATACTATAGTATAAAGACAGTCAGCCTCAAAGCCAGGAAAACTTGGGTTCAAATTCCATCTCTGACACATACTACCTATGTAATCCCTGGGAAATCACTTAATCTTTCACGGTCCCAGGATGTTGTCTAAGACATGAATTGCAAAGAAAGTGCGAACATGTATTGGTAAAGAAAATTCCTCATCAGAAGTTTCCCATACAATGGCATCACAGATTCTGTTTCTTTTAATTTTTAATCAAGTCAAAATTATCAGTGGTCCTGGGTTTGTATCTGATCTCTGCTGCCTCCTACCAGAGTGACTTCAGCCAAGTCACCTCCTTGAGCTTCAATTTACTCAACTATAAAATAATAGGGTTATAGTTGATGCCCTGTGAGGTTCCCTCTAGTCCTAGTTTTATGATGATTTTTATGATTCCCATGAAATCAAAATCTTTTCAACATTTCTAGGGGTGTGATGGAAAAGGGACAGGATGGCTCAGGTAATATTTCTTACTGTGGAAAAGAATCTGTCCATTCCTATGCATATATATATATATATATACATTTATGTATACATATAAAGGTACATATATGTGTCTATATATATGCATGTGGCATTGTAACCATGGAGTGCTTGAAGTCAGAATTAACATAATTTCATAGTAGGCAGCCACAGACCATACACATGCATTTTAACAAATGGCTCTATTCTCTACAGTGAAGAGAGAGAGAGAGAGAGAGACAGAGACAGAGAGAGAGAGAGAGAGAGAGAGAGAGAGAGAGAGAGAGAGAGAGACAGAGAGAGAGAGAGAGAGAGAGACAGAGAGAGATAGAAAGAGACAGAGAGAGACGGACAGACAGACAGACAGAGAGAGAGAGACAGAGAGAGATAGAAAGAGACAGAGAGAGACAGACAGACAGACAGACAGAGAGAGAGAGGGAGGGAGGGAGGGAGAGAGGGAGGGACAGAGAGAGACAGAAAGAGAGAGACAGAGAGAGGGAGGGAGGGAGGAAGGGAGAGAGACAGACAGAGAGAGAGAGAGAGAGAGAGAGAGAGAGAGAGAGAGAGAGAGAGATGGGCATGAAATCAGAAAGACTCATCTTCCTGAGTTCAAATCTGTCCTGAGATTTGAATGGGGAGAGCGACAAGTTGAGGCTTGAAACTACCCTTCCGGGATGGCCAGGTGGCTCAGTGAGTAAGAGCACCAGCTCCAGTTTCGGGATGGCCTGGGGATCAAATCTGGGCTCAGATACTTAGCACCACACCCAGAAATAACGGGCTGTGTAACCTTGAGCAAGTTACTTAACCCCGATTGCTTTAAAAAAAAACTGCCCTTCCACCTCATCATCCCATCCCTTTATTTTCCCTATTACCAGTTGATAGGCAAGTGCTGGAATGTGTCTTCTTAGATTTATGTAATAATTACAGAATTGTTTTTTCAAACCCTCCAAAAGCTTCATTAGCACTGACAAAGCTCACCTATTGAAGTCTGACTCAGAAACTCAGTACGTGAGATTGCAGTGAGTTTATAGACTCATGGGACTCAGGAGGTCATCTAAGCAGGAAGACATTTAAGCTGATTGTTGGTGATGACTCAAAGGTCTTCATGCACTGTTGATTTGAAATTGGTACAAGAAACCATTTCAAATGGACTTCACTACTGGGGATTTTGACATTGGCCCAGCTATGTTTTACTTGCTTCTCAAATAGTTCAAAAGCATAAAAAAATCATGTCACTGGGAATGGTGGTCTTTTGAAAAAAAATCAACTAAAATAAGTAACAATGTTGCTACTAAATTTTTTGGATTTTAGGCTACAGAAAGAAAGAATGCCTCAGGGGGAAGAACACTGCACTTAGGTAGAAGACCCATGTTTGAAAATCAGCTTTTCCACTTCCTGGCTCTGTGACTCTGGTCATGTCACATTTCCTTTTGCAGTCTATAGTAAAATAAGAGAATGCATTAGATGATCTCCACCATACTTTCCAAATGTGATATTCTGTGACTGAAAGAACTCATTCTCCATCGCAATTCAATCACTTTTATTCACATATTGCTTACATGTCCACATTAATGTGCAAGTAGAAATATCAGCATTTCCCACCCCCAGCTTAATGTTGGCTATATAAAATTACCAATTAACTGGAATATAGAGTGTACAGACAAATATAGAGTGTACAGATAAAATATATAAATTGCAAACATTTAAGGAGAATTATATTTGATCCTCAAAACAATAGGGTGCCAATATTCAGCTAGGTGGCACAGTGGATAGAGCAGTGGGCCTGGAGTCAGAAAGAGTCATCTTCCTGATTTCAAATCTGGCTTCAGACCCTTCCTAACTGTGTGACCCTGGAAAAGTCTCTTAACCCTATTTGCTTCAGTTTCCTTCTCTGTAAAATGAGCTGGAGAAGGAAATGACACTGCAATATCTTTGCCAAGAAAACTTCAGATAGGGTCATGAAGAGTCAGTCATGATGGAACAATAAGAACATTCAGTTGGGGGTGTGGGAGAAAGGGAATGACGTGATCAGATCTATCCTTAGGAAAATCATTTTGGTGACTGATGAATGGAAAATGGATTAGAAAGAGGAAACACTTGAAGCAGGGATACCAATTAGAAGGCTGTTAAATGAGTACAAATGAGGGGTGATAACGGTCTGTACTAGAGATGTGATTGTGTGAATGGAAAGAAGGGGGTATATATGAAAGATGTTGTGAAGTGGAAAAAAAAATATGACTAGATAAGAGGTTGGATGTGTGGTGGGGGAGTTAAGGTTGACACCAAGGATTTTTTCTGGTTGACTGGGCTAATGGTAGTACCAAGGAGAAAGATAGAAAGAAGGGAGTTTAAAGGTAGGAGAGTGGGTGATGGGGTGAATAAGGAGGTTCTGTTCTGCACATGTTGAGTTTGTGATAGCTATGAGGAAATAAAATTGAGGTGGCCAAAAGCTATTTTGTGATATGAGACAAGAGGTCAGGAGATAGGGATCTGATCTTATAGAACCTAGAGAAAATGATTGAACCCTTGGGCTGAGGAGGTCCACAAAAGACATAATAGAGAAAAGGAACAAAGACAGAGACTCCAGTGCTTTGTTTCTTTTCTAGCCAGGGAAATTTACCTGCTTCATATTTCTGATTTTTCATTACTTTTTAAGTAAAATCTAAGATTTGTTTTACAACCTTATCTCTCTTCCAGTAGTCACCTTTAAGTGCCCTGCTGGCATCCTTGAGGGAGTAAGCATTCAGCAAAATAAACCATGGTACTTAGGGGGAAATATCTTCTTTAAACAAAAATAGACTTTCGAGGTGACAAGCCTGAACTAATATTACTTTCCATTTCACATTCATTATGCACAGCTCTCCCTTGAGGGTATCTTTTTGTGGGGTTCCTGAGATTTCATTGCTCTTTTTTTCTTTAAACAAGCAGTGACACAGCAAATTTTTCTTTAAAAAACATTAATTTCTGTTGAAAAGTAACCAGACATTTAGGAGAACCATTTCATGTTTTCTTTTTATCTACGCTTATTATTTTTTAAAAAATTCAAATAACATTAGCTTTTAAAAAATTGAGTTCCAAATTTTCTCCCTCCCTCTCACCACTCTCTCACCCCTTGAGAAAGCAAGCAATATAATGCTCATTATATATGTGAAGCCATGAAAAACATATTTCCATATTGGCCATGTTGCAAAAAAAATGCAAAGAAAAATAAAAGTGAAAAAATATGCTTCAATCTGCACTCAGAGTTCATGAGTTCTTATTGTTATGGTAATGCTCTTACTATGTACAATGAAGAGAACCATTTTCAAATGCTTTTCATTGGACACAGATGCAGTTGATTACACAGGAACTATTTATACCTTACCCATCCATTCAAAATACATGTAATGAATGTGAAAACAAAGACACCAAAAGAACTTCTTAGAAAAAAATGAATAAGAAGCCTTCAACAGGAATTCATTTTTGCACTGGGATTTTTCATTTGCACTTAGTACAGGGAAAACATTCAGCTTCCTGTACACACAATGTATTAGAAAAATAATATAGGTATACTTTCTTTTTTTTTATTTTTTTATTAAGCAATCGGGGTTAAGTAACTTGCTCAAGGTTACACGGCCAGTTATTTTTGGGTGTGGTGCTAAGTATCTGCACCTGGATTTGATCCCCAGGTCATCCTGACACTGGAGCCAGTGCTCTTACTCGCTGAGCCACCTGGCCACTATAGGTATACTTTCAAAGAGAAACGTTGACAGCTATGAATTAGAGGAATTTAAGAAGTATGCCATTTTAGAAGCTTAGTATTATGATGGGCAATCAATTTTTAAAGTTGATTACTTAGTCTCCTAAATGTTCTTAATCTCACTTTATGGTATATATGTATAAATTATATGTTATCCTCTTATGTATTCATAATTGTTTTATATAATTTTATTATTTATGGGTGATTTTTTATATTAATGCTCTATATCCAGAGGTTTTGACAGGACTAGAGGACAAGAAATACTCAATAATGTATAAATTGAATAGGATCTAACTCTAAATGATGATGATTTATCACTCAGCTTTCTGAAAAGTATTTGCAACAATTGTTCCTCAATAGCTTTAGAGGAGTTATAAACATGCATACCTACTACAGGTCTTTATAGACATGAACTTCAAGGTCAGATTGCATTATGAACATTTATTTACCAAAAATAGTCAAGAAGAACAGACTCTTTCTTTGGCCTGCTTATCAGACTTTATTGTTAGCTTAACAATACATTAGTCTTTACTATCAGTAAGAATTAGGGATAGGGATTATATTTATGATTTTCTTTGATATAATAATATCAACAGGTATAAAAGGCAAAGGAAGAAGGAAGAAGGAAAAGCAAATGAAAAAGGGGAAAAAATATTTCCAAATTCAAAGATGATACTACATTTTAGATTGTTTATAACTTGTTCTGTTGTGATTTTAAATTCTGATGAGGGCACATAATATGTATTTTTCAAAGGCTGAATAGTATTTCAGAATTTAGTAAAAATTTCATAAAAGGACATCTAGGAATAATAATAATTATGAAGAGGGGGAAAAGACCCAAAGGGTTTTTTTTATTTGTCTTATTTTGTTTCTGAAGCATCATTTTTGCACTAGAATATTGATCAAGACTTTCATTTAAATCTCTTTAAACATTTTTTAAACAACAAATATCATCAAGACAAAAATCTCAGTGGTATTTTTTAGATGGCCAGATTACACATGGTCTTAGAATTCTTTTGTCATTGTGGGTTCATGAGTCTTCTAAGTTATTGGAAATATTCATGAAAGACATTTATGGAGAGATGTCCTCGTGTAATGGTAATGGGAATTTGAAGATCTTCCTTTCCTGTTAGTTGGTCTAAGGGGATTTGAAGACATTCCCTGCCCTTAATAGGACAAATGGGAGCTTGCTGAAAAAGTGGAAAGGGAAGGGTGGAGCAGGAAGCAGCAGAAGAGCTGGGAGCAGGAAGAGTGGAGGCAGAGCAGCTAGTCTGAGTCAGACAGGGGCATTTTTGCTTAAGGAAGCCTGTTTTATTTTGAAGACCTGATGGAGGGAAGGCTTGGGGATGTTAGTGTTCACTGCATTGGTTATGTGTACCAACTTTTTGTTTGCTGGTGTTTGAATAAATGTTTTTGGTTCTGTTTTCCATGTGGATAGTCTGTTACATTTTGTGTTTCAGACCTACACCAGCATATTCATAGCCACTGTGGATGCTGTGAATATCACATTGGCGTTATACCCTGGGATGTGAAAATGGTCATTATAATTTCTGTCAAACCTAGATCAATAACAGAAGAAACAATATTCTAGGGGAGCTTTAAATATGATTTCACATACTATGGAAATGCTATAGGATTTTGGAATTGGAATGAGTTCATTTAGTCTGAGCTCAGTTTACAGCTAAGTAAAGCAAGATGCATAGAGTATAAGCAATGATAGGGCAATGATAGACTGCTGAGGTATAGTCAGAGGGATGCTATATCTATCTGGGTTCAAGTCTTGGTCCTGTAAGGTGCTAATATTGTGACCTTCAACAAATTCCTTATATTAGTTTTTTCATTTGTAAAATGATGATGATAATAAATGTATTTGAAGCAACTACCTATCAAGACTGCTGTAAATATCATATAAAATCAATGTACATAAGTGCTTCCTAAGCTCTAAAATTAATAAATATCAGCATCTAGATGCTGATTTGGATTGCTCCAGGTTTGCAGCAATTTCATTAACAAATTGAACACGTACCATGTGAAAAGCTCTAGGTTAGGTGGTAAAAATCAAAATATGAAAAATGACAGCCCCTGCTCTTACAGGTGATAAAATCTAGTTTGTATACATAGCAATTATAATAGGAGATGACTTAGGACACGTGGCCTGGGCTGGAGCCTAAGAACCAGACCGAACTGGGACCAAGACAGAGTCTGAGCCCCAATGGTGGAGCAGGAAGAGCAGGGCCAGCGTGCCTGGGCTGGCAGGCAGGATGTTCTTCAGCCTGGTGGCCTGGGTGAAGCAGTGGCAGCACCTGTAACAATGATGCAATATTCACAACACCCATGGTGGTTATGAATATGCTGGTATAGTTGTAAATCACAAAATGTAGCAGACTCTCACATAGAGGCCGGAACCAAAGCCTTTATTCTAATACCAGAAAACCGAGTCCCAAAACCAGAAAGCCAAAATCATTACAGTAGCCACGAAGTTGACACACATGGTTAATGCAGTGAACACCCACATTTCCAAGCCTTCACAACAGAACAGGCTCCCTTAAGCAGGGATCCTCCTTTCTCACTCACGGTAGCTCCTCAGCCTGGTTCTTGGAAGTTCGTAGCAGAAATTCCCAAAGGAAAGGTCTCAGCAGAAGTTGCAGCCTCCAGACGCTCACTGAGAGAAAACTCTGACTGTCCTGCTGGTGCTCTTCCCTACCTACCGTATAGCTCCTCCCAGTTCCACCCCTTCCTCCTACATCAGCAACTTCCTCCTCAGGTGCTAACTACTTCTGTGTTAATTAAATAGCCTAAACAAGGCATTAACTTGAAACAAGGTGCCAACCACCTGCTTACTTGCCAATACAAAGGGGCATGGGAGATCTTCAGATTCCATTAACATTACAGCACCCTCACTGGCCAGAGTGCCTTCCCCTCCTCCCCCCCACCCTGGCAGCGCCCCTGCAGCCCCCTCCAGACCTGGCCCAGACCCAGCACCACAGGCGAGAGTGACCTGGAGGCCCAGAACAGCTACCCCATCTGCCTGGAGCTCCACCACCAGCCCCTGGCCATCAGCAGCTGTGGACACTCATTCTGTGGGGAGTGTTTGCAGTCATGTCTCCAGGTGCCATCTCCACTCTGCTGAATGCCCTTTGACCCACAGAAAGTGGACAAAACCTCCAATGTGGAAAAGCAGCTGGCATCCTACAAGGCTCCATGCTAGGGCTGCAGCAAGAAGGTGACTCTTGCAAAGATAAGGTCACACATTTCTTCTTGCATGAAGGTCCAGGAGCAGATGACCAACTGTTCAAAGTTTGCCCCAGTAGTGCCAACATCCCAGCCCATTCCCAGCAATATTCTAAACAGATGTACCTTTGTGTGAGCATACTGTGCAGCCCACACTCTGGATTAGCAAGAGCTGGTAAAGCACTGCATGGAGAATCACCGCAATGACCCCAACCCAGATCTGCCCCATCTGTTCAGTCATGCTCTGGGCTGACCCCAGCCAACTTGAGTGCCAACTTGCCACAGCACCTCCTCCATCCACACAAATTCACCTATGAAACCTTTGTGGACTATAACATCCACGAAGAAGCTGCATTTCAGGCCGCCCTGGTGCTGTCTCTCTCTGAGAACTGAAGGCAAACCTGGCTGGGCCTGAAACCAAATCTGTAGTCAAAAGTCACATTTTTCCACATGGAGGGCCAGCAGGGTTGCTCATTCTTCAGCATTTCCTAGCAATTAAACCTCTCTGTCACCTTTATTTGAATTGCACCTTTTTTCAATAAGGTGGAATCTTTATTCCTTGCACAAAGAGAACAGGCCAGCCCCAGTGGCCAATCCTCAGGGTTCTCCCATGGTTGGGAAAATATTAATTGATGCACCTTTTACCAGTTCAAAGGTTCAGTCTAAGTGAGGACTTTCACTTCTCTTCTGGCTAAAATAAAGCTGATTTGTTTGGTGTTTGGAGACCCAGATGATTCCTAGAGCGCAGCTGAGTAGAGGGAAGAATGTTTGGCTCTGCAAAATCAGAAGATTGAGTTGTCTTTTTTTTTTTTAAACACTGGTTTGTCTTTCATGATTCTTAAGAATTCATGGAAGGGGTGGCTAGGTGGTGCAGTGAATAGAGCACCAGCCTTGGAGTCAGGAGGACCTGAGTTCAAATCCGACCTCAGACACTTATCACAAAAACTGGCCACGTGACCTTGGGAAAGTCAAGGTCAACCCCAATTGTCTTCCAAAAAGATAAAAGGAAAAAAAAAGAATTCACGGAGAGCCCTGTCTATATCATTGTTGATCCAGACAGGTTAGACTTGAGGAGAGTGGAGAGGTTGGAAAGACTGAAAGAGAAACTTAGCTGAAGACCTGAACGAGAGGAATGTTTTCCTAAGCCCCATCCTAACATCTGGCATGCAGTAAAGTTTGCACCTTGCTCATTTGGCACCAGCTTTTGTGATACTTATAGATTCTAGCATTTTTCTATATTAACCAGTGTGTTCACCTTTTCACATTTTATAGAACAGGAAAAAGCAGTAATTCTGCATATTGCAATATCTGTGTTTGACTAGGAACAATAGTATTTTTATACAAAATTTAAAAATTATGTCTTTTTTTAAATAAAAAAAACCAGACCTAGTATAGGATCAGTATAGTAGGAGTGATAGGGAGCCTGGGGAAGCTGGAACCAAAACTGGAACGAAGAGGGGTTTTTCCACTCGTGCTTGTGTGATTTTGAGGTGGCCACATTTATTAGATTATTTCCATATTTTTAAGGATTTCATTGTGTCTGTTTACCTTTTGCTAATAAAAGAAAGAGACTCCCAGCCCTTTGTGCAAGCAGTGACACTGCTGGGGTCTCAGGTCCTGGGGCCCAGATGGATCTTTACACAGTGGAAACAGCAGAGTTGCTCTCAGGCTTGGGAGAAGACTAGACCTGAAGTGAGAATGGAGAAGAGGTGGCTCCCTGGCCCCATATCCAAAGAGATGCCTGGAATCCCTCCTCAGGAAGAGGCTTAGGGGCAAGCCTCACTGAAGGATAGGGTATTGGGATCTGTAGCATCCCTCAGAGCCAGGCAAGGGGAGCAGTATGGAGCCAGAACCATCTTCCCTGGCCAGTAGTACTTCTGATGAGCACTGATTCAGGGAGAAGGTCATTCAGTTTTCTAATTTGTTTAATGATATAAATTATTGTCGTCTTTTTTTTAATAAAATAAAAAGTTTCAGAGCATCTACAAATTATAATACAAATTAGAATAAAAAATTCATAGACAAACTTCATCTAACAGAGAATCATGAGAGTTTTGAGAAGGGAGATAAAACATCCAACTGGGGAGGATAAGGAAAGGCTTCATTTATCAATTCATCAATCAATCATTTGATGCAGACACTATACTAGGCAGTGAGGATACAATGTCCCTGCCTTCAAGGTCCTTATATTCTGTACAGGAGGCAACCTGTGTGTAAATAAATATATGCAAAATATGTTGTTCAGTTATTCAATCACATCAGACTCTTGAAGACCCTACAGACAAGTGTACTTGGCAAGTGATACTGGAGTGCTTTGTCATTTCCTAGTCCAGTGGATTAAGGCAAATGGGTTAAATGACTTGCCCAGAGTCACATATCCAGTAAGTGTCTGAGGCAGGATTTGAACTCAGGTCTTTCTGACTCCAGACCCAGTGCTCTATCCATTGAGCCACATTGCTACTATATATACAAAATCAAAACAAGGAATTGGGGAGTAGCTCGGATAGTTAGGAGAATTAAAGAAAGTCTCATGTAGAAGCTGATATTTGAGCTGATCTCTGAAAGAAATGGAAGAGACAGGAGTGAGAAGGAAATCAGTCAACAAGCATTTATTAAGAGCTTACTATATAGGTGGTGAATAGTATACTAAGCACTGAAAATGCAAAGAAAGGTAAAAACAAGGGACTTGCCTCCAAAGAGTTCAAATTATAATGGAGAGAAATGCAAACAACTATGTACATACAAGATATATACAAATTTGGCAGAAGGGAATTTCAGAGGGAAGACACTAGCAGGTGGGGATGGGAAAGATCTCCTGCAGCCAATGAAATTTGAGCTGAGTCTTAACGGAGGTGAAGAGAACTAGGAAGGAGAGGAGAGGAGAGAGAACAGTTTAAGAAGGAGGGACAGCCAGTGAAAAGACACTCCAGAAATGGAGTAAAGAATAAGAAATGTAGATGGATCACATAGCACTAAGAGGGGAGTACAGTCTAAGAAGACTTAAGAGGTAGAAAGAGGTAAGGTTGTGAAAAGTTTTAAAAGCCAAAGGAAATATTTATTAATAGGAAGCCATTGGGGCTTATTGAGTACAATCCAGGCATGGAAGACAAAGGTTTTATGTGTGTGTGTGTATATATATATATATATATATATGTATATATATATATATATATATATATGAAGATCTGAATGCCTCACATGAGGAACATTGAGAAGGATAGATCCCCCTACATCTCAAAATATCCAGTTTCACTTTTGGACAGTTCCAATAGCTAGAGAGTTTTCCTTATATCAAGGATAAGTCTACCCCATCTGTAAATTCTAATCATCTGCTACTCCTAGTTGTGTTCTCTGGAATCAAGAAAAATAAATCTAATCTCTCTTGCAGATGGTTATCTCTGAAACACTGTTTAACAACTATCCCACTCTCCCTCACTTAACCCTCAAATTTCCTCTTCTCCAGGCTAACCTAAATTCCCCTAGTTTCTTTAATTGACAATTATCTCAATGCACTATCCATCCAGTATTTGAACAACAAATCTTTTTAATCCAGATTATTATTCTAGTGTCATTACTAATATAAATCATTATTATTTTCAACCTAACTTGCAGGGGTATTGCTTGAGTATCCTCCAGTTGTTTCAGTGGTTGTCATGCATTTTCCAAATGCACTCAAAATAAAGTTAATTTAAATCTTAAGACTATAGAGATTGCTCCCTTATTCTGTGTAATATACAGTTTGGTTTAACTAATCTGTAAAATTCCTTTTGGCCTTGGCATCCTATGATTCTCTAATGAATGATCTGTGTTTAATTTTCAGGCAACTAAGTTATTCACATCTGTTAGTTCAGGCCCCCCTTCTCCCACCCTCATGCTATTTTTGTGCTGTTAGCTTTTTTGGTCTAAGTGAAAGAATTTCAATTTTTCTATATTAAGTTTCATCTTACTAGAGTCTAAGCTATTGTTCTAACCTGCTGAAATAATTTTTAATTCCCACAATGTCTCAAAGTTTTATAAGCATGTAACCCACAACTTTGTCTATGTCATTGATGAAATATTGGACAAAACAACATCAAAAAAGAGTTCTGTGGTACTTTCCTAGAAATCTCCTTTCAATTCAACATTGAGCCACAAATGTGAATTCTCTGGGACTAATCAGCAAATTCCAAATTCATATAATCTCTGCCTATTATCTGGTCCTTGTTTTTCCATCTTGTCCATATTTTACCAAAAAATAAAGGTCTGCAATCAATTTTCAGATATTGAAATCATGTTGGGGCATTTAAAGCATAGTGAAGCTCATGCTTGATTCTTGTCAACAATAATGGGTGGACCCTCCCATTGCCATCTTCAGCAGTGGAGTGCTTTATTGAAATATACAGGACATTGTGACACTATTTCACTGGTGATAGAATCAGATTTCTCTGGGGTAGTCCAGTGGTAGCTTCTAGGCAGAAATAGAAGAATTTTGTGAAACAACTGGCTATTTCTGAAATGCCAGATTACAAATTCACAGATTTGGGAATGGAAAGGACCTTAATGGCTCGCACACCCAATCTTGTCATTTTACAGATCAGAATACTGAGACTCGGATTGGTTAAGGGACTTGTATGGGCAGCAAGGTGGCACAGTGAATAGAATCCTGAACTTGGAGTAAGGAAGACCTGAGTTCAAATCCTGCCTCAGACCCTTCAGAGCTGTGTGATCCTTGGTAAGTCATTTCACCTCCGTCTCCCTCAGTTTCCTCAACTATAAAGTGGGAATAATAATGGCAACAATATTTCAGGGTTTCTATGGGGATGAAAAGGGATAAAATGTGTGAAACACTTTATAAACTTTCAAGCACTATAGAGATACCAGCTATTACTATTATTTAACACTTGTGCAACCAACAGTAACTTACTTAATGGCTCTGGGCCTTAGCTTTCCTATCTGTAGAATGAGGGAGTTGGGTCATATGGTCTCTAAGACCCCTTTTCAGGTCTGAATTTCTGATACCTGACAGAAAGTCAAAGAATTCTTCATATGCTAGACTAAGACACAAAGTAGCAGCAAATATTTATTTGTGATTAGAACCCTTATTTGTGATCAGAAATGATGATAAGCCTCAAATATCTGGAAAATCATCCTCTAAAAAGCAATAGGAAATAGTTTGATTTAATGAGCAGTCTTGAGCACAGCTTGCTGACCAGCAGTTTCAGCTGGCTATTAAAAATCTCAGTCAAATTTACTTTCAGAGTCTTAATTATATCTTCTCTACAGAGTGTAAAATGATACAGAACACAGTATACTCTAAATGTAACATTATCTTAAGAGTACATGAAAGCACACTTGAGTATCAGTCTTCCTACATTTTGAAGTCATTGAAATCTCTGAATGAATAGATACCCTTTATAAAACATCCGTGGGAATGGGGGCAGGGAAAGTGTCTCAACAGGCTTTGTCCAGTAGGTGGTCCACGTCAACTGAAATGACTGATTCAGTAAAACAGTTGGCTTAACTGACTCTCAGTGAATTGACTTTTTCTTTGAATTGATCAATTAGTTGTGGTTTCTCTATAAACATAGGTCTGGGTAGATTTCCAGAAGGAGTGGATATTGATATAGCCCAAATATTAACTGAGGTTTGAGGCAGCATGCACACAGAATGACTTTGAAAGAAATGAACTAGACTTCGGGGCTGACAGCCCTCATTCGGTTTTAGAAGCAAAAGACAAATTGAACTGGGTTTGGCAGCTAGATGGCTCAGTGGATAGAGTGCTGAGCCTGGAGTCAGGAAGCCCTAAGTCTGACCTCAGACATTGAATAGCAGTGTGACCCTGGGCAAGTCACTTAACCCTATCTGCCTCAGTCTCCTCATCTGTAAAATGAGCTGGAGAAGGAAATGGCAAACTACTCCAGTATCTTTGACAAGAAAACCCCAAATGGGGTCACAAAGAATTGGATATGAGTGAACAACAACAATAAAGTAGCTGGGTTCAACTTTCGCCTTTTCACTTATTACCTGTTTAACCTTCAGCAAATAATATTTCTGAGTCTCAGTTTCCTCATCTGTAAAATGAGAGGATTGGACTAGATGGCCTTCTTTCAAGGATACTTACAAGTCTAATTGTAAATCTAGGATACTTTGATTCTGACACCTGATTTTAATTCTCACCCTTGACATTTAGTAGATGACTTACCCTGACTAAGTCATTTAACCTCAATGTTCCTTAGGCAGTTTCCTAGGGATTACTTATTAAGTCACAGAAAGGCTGCAATATACTGGCTAGAGAGAGTTGCAGTATTGGGAGCTCCCTGACATGGGAAAATATTAGTTCCTTTGTCTATATTAGTATATTATTTCAAGTTAATTATGTAGTCAAATTCATTCTGATAATATGGCTTCTCAAAGAAATAGTCTGCCTTTGAAGTCCAAAGACCTGTATTCAAGTCCTAGGTCAGATTCTACCTAGCTTGGTGATTATGGACAGGTCATTTAACATTTCTAGGCTACAGTTTTCTTACATGTCAAATGAGGGTAATAATAATTTGAGCTATTTTAATCACTTAATTATCTGGGACAGTTAGGTAGCACAGTGGATAGTGGGCCTGGAGTCAGGAAGACCTGAATTCAAATATGACTTCAGACACTTTCCTTACTCAGACTCCAGCTCTCTATCCATAATGCCACACACAATAGAAATATATACATACATATTATATACACATATACATACACACACACATATATATACATATATATGTATATATACACACACACATATACACATATGGTGTTAGAAAAATCTCAGTAGAGTTTTAAGCAGCTAATGCCAGAAACTACACTAAGACTTTTAGGACATCCTGTGTATGTATCTATGCGTGTGTGTAGGTATGCATATAAACATTTATTCCTATGATAAACATAGGTGTATATTCTAAATGAATTAGGTATCATGTTTATATTATTTGTATACACATATATGTCTATATACTTTTTAATTATCTATCTAAACAATATGAACTGGTGCCACATATTTTATTTAGAATATTTTTTATAAGGAAAGGTTTTGTGACATATTAAATAGAGAATCAGCCTTGAAGCTAGGAAAACCTATGCTTAAGCCCCATGTCAGAGGACATGTACCAAGATCTACTGGGAAGATCACTAAACCTCTCAGTGCTCTAGGCAAATCTCTAAGACCTTAAGTTGCCGAGAAGGTGCCAACCTACATTAGTAGAAGGAATTTCCTCAACCAAAAGTTCCCTATGCCAATGATATGACAGTCTCTCTTCTTTTTCTTATTGTTTTTTAATCAAGTAAAAGGGATAAAAAGAAAATAAATATCTTAAGATTTAGAATGTATCCAGACCAACTCGTTATATATTTTCCTCACCAAAAGTTGGAAGTCATGGGGTAGGGACACAAGTGAGGAATTGGAATTGGATTGTAGCATGTTGCTGACTTTATCCTTCACAAAAGCCTATAGAACCACTTTGCTTCCTCCAATATTCTCCAAGCCCTCTACAACAATATTCATTTGTTGCAGGTTGGCAGATGGAAATCAATTTTTTTTCAAGGTTACAAAAACATGTCTACTGGCAATACTTCTTAAAATATGAATGAAGTTGTCAAAACTGGTTCTTATTCAACAATTTTTATAATTATTTGGCAATAATATTTTTCTTGATCCCAAAGATATTCATAATTCTATATGTGTAGCCTGACAGTAAATAGATATCATGCCCATTATCTATCCTTAGTAATTATGTCAATAATGCAAAGAAAAACAACCAGCCTAATTATCATCTTCTATCAAGTATTTTGTCAACAAGATTGCCCCTTTTAGGATTATTATTGGAGGGGACCTTAGAGATTATCACATGTAAAACCTGTAACAGTTCACCTTAACTGTTTACAAATTCACTAAAATTTGTACAGGAGTTGCTTCATGTCCTCAAAGAACTGTTAATGAAGCTGCTTTCCCAGATTCTTCAGCAAGACTAATTCTGGAAATACTGGTATCTTGGGACATTAAGCTGGATGAATGTTGATAGACTGTATCCTGTAAGTCACAAATACTCTAATCTCCCCACTAAATTAGGATAGGGTGGGTAGAAGGGGTGCATCTTTTAGGCACAAAAGGTACTCATTACTCTGAGGAAAAACTCACCAAGTAAATACAGAAATCTACCTTATTTTTTTTTTTTGTAATGGGAATTCTAACATTGATGCAAAAATCACAAACAGCACTCATAGACAAAGCATGCATACTGAGGAAGGACTGAATGGAGATTATGCCTTTCCAAGGGTCTTTATGGAACATTCGAGGTCACACAGTAGTAACAGAGTCTAATGGACTCTGGAATCTAAGGGTTTAAAAACCTAAAACCAACCATAAGGGGCTAAGCCAGAGCAGCTAGGGAAAAAGAGTACAAGCCAGGGGTGGGGGAAGGGAAAGCAGCAGCTCCTAGGGAGCCAGTACATCTTTCTAGAGTGCCCTTTCCTGAGACCTATAGTGTCACTTATTTTGATCCTGAGAATTACATGGAGCAACTGAAGGGAAAGTCAGTAGCAGCTAGTTCATTTTATGCTTTTTCGAGATATTTAATGAGCTGCCCATTAGAATGTGGACTTCCAGGGGCAGCCAGGTGGCGCAGTGAGTAAGAGCGCTGGCCCTGGTGTTGGGAGACCTGGGATCAGTTCCGGCCTCAGATACTCAGCACCCACACAAAAATAACTGGCCGTGTAACCTTGAGCAAGTTACTTAACCCCAATTTCTTAAAAAAAAAAAAAAAGGGGCGGCCAGGTAGCACAGCAAGTAAGAGCACCGGCTCCAGTGTTGGGACGACCTGGAGATCGAATCCCGGGCTCAGACACTCAGTACCACACCCAGAAATAACTGGCCATGTAACCTTGAGCAAGTTACTTAACCCCAATTTCTAAAAAAAAAAAACAAACGAATGTGGACTTCCTGAAGGCAGAGGCTATATTTTTGTTTTTCTTTGTGTCCCCAGCAACCAGCACAGTACTTGCTGAAAAATAAATACTTAATAAAGACTTGTTGACTGACTAGCTTTTAATAGTAGGGTGGGGAATGAGAGGGGTTAAGGTTAAGGTCAGATTAAATGAACATTTACTGGGAGAGTGCATGTATAATATGAGGGCAGAGCCCCAGCAGGAGTGTTGAAAATGTAATAAGGATATACATATCTTTATTATGTATATTATATATACAAATATATTTATACACAAATATGTACCATATATTACGTATATAAGATCATATACATACACGTATATTTATACATGCATACAGACACATATATCATATATATAGAATCTGGCTCAGGGTGAAGGACTGTAATATAAAATTATAACATCTTCAAGTTGGAAGATCTCAGAGTCTCGTCTGCTCCAACTGTTCTCTAAGTATGGGTGTTCTATACCACATCCCTTTTCATGAAACCTTTTTTCAAAGGCTTTTGGGAGAGTTCTAATTATTGGAACTATTTTCCTTATGCTAAGCTAAAATAATAATATTAACAGAAAGAATGAGAAGGAAGAAGAGGAAAAGGAGAAAGATGAGAGAGAGCAGGAGGAGGGGGGAAAAACAAGGAGGAGGAGGAAGAGGAGGAAGAGAAAGAAATAAAAGGTAGAGAAGGAGAAGGAAGAAGAAGAGGAGGAGAAGGGGAGATATCTTAGCCTGCATTATATGTCATGGTAAGGTGTTTACAGAATAGTCTTTTTTTTTTTTTTTTTTTTGCTTTTCGGAGGGCAATTGTGGTTAAGCGACCTGCCCAAGATCACATGGCTACTTTTTGTGTTAAGTGTCTGAGGCCGGATTTGAACTCAGTTCCTCCAGACTCCAGGGAAGGTGCTCTACTCACTGCACCACCTAGCCACCCCTAGAATATTCTGTATTACTATATGGTATCTGTGAGCCTGGAGCCAGGGACCTGAAAAAGAGAGTAAACCATATTCTGAGCTGCTGCTTTCCTAGAACACAGGGCATGTAATTATATTCTCCCTCCATGATAGGTTTCTCCACTAAAGACCTCCTATTCTTTTGGACATGCGGGAGTAAAGATGAGGATGAAGATGAGGGGGTAACATACAATCCCAACTCTGTTCCTTTGTACTGTGTGGCCTTGGACAGGTCATTTAACCCCTCTAAACTTCACTTTCCTCATTTGTAAAAGAAGGAGGTTGGACCCAAATTTGCAACACCAGAATAATCCTTTATACTTCCCTCTCCCTTATACCTCTTCCCCCTGATATAAACAGTTGACAAATCTTACTAATTCTACCTTCACAGCATTTCTGAAATCCATCCCTAGTTGCTATGAAATAGTACCAATATTAGCTTGTTATTCATGTAGTAACATCCATAGGAGGGAAGTAGAGCAGATATTGTAATCCTCATTTTACAAATGAAAAAATAGAAATTCAGATGATAATTCAAAATGATAACTAACGGGGCGGCCAGGTTGCACAGCGAGTAAGAGCACCGGCTCCAGTGTTGAGAAGACCTGGAGATCGAATCCCGGGCTCAGACACTTAGCACCCACTCAGAAACATCTGGCCGAGTAACCTTGCGCAAGTTACTTAACCCCAATTGCTTAGGGGTGGCCAGGTGGCTCAGCGAGTAAGAGCACCGGCTCCAGTGTCAGGATGACCTGGATCAAATCCGGGCTCAGATACTCAGCACCACACCCAGAAATAACTGGCCGTGTAACCTTGAGCAAGTTACTTAACCCCAATTGCTTTAAAAAAAAAAAAAAGAAAGAATGATAACTAGCATTTATTTAACACTCTAAAGTTTGTGAAGTACTTACAAATATCATCTCACTTTATTCTGACAATAACACTCAGAGGTAAGTGCTACATTATCATCACTTTACAGATGAGGAAACTGAGAGTGGTTTGACAGGGTTGCACAGTGAATAAGTTTCTGAGGCCGGGATTGAACTCAAGTCTTCCTGACTCTGTGTCTAGCAGTCTGTCCACTATGCCACCTAGTTACCTATGGTCACACACCTAATTAGTATTCAAGTTAGGTTTTAAAGCCTGATCCTAATTGGGTCTTCTGACTCCAAATGCTGCACTCTTTCTGGTAGGCCACATGGTCTCTAAAGAGGTAAAAGTACACGCACGCATGCACACACACACATGCACACACCCTCGATCCATGATATACAGACATAAGTATTAATCATATGGCCTAAATGTGACACAAAACAGAAGGAACTAGGGAGACAAAATAACCTTCCTCCTTCCCCCCTCACCCCAATAAAACAAAGCTCTCCAAAGACTCATGAAAAAGAAATTGCTCATGAATTCATCATGAGATGATCCCATGGATCTAATTTCATCATCTAAGGGAGATGGACAATCTTCATTAGAATTCTGATGGTAGTTGGAGGGATGATAGGAGAGAGAAGTCCCCAGACTAAAGCTGATTCTTGGTCCTCAAACCCTCACATTTACAGCCTTCCCCCAGGACCTTATTATTTGACAGTTGGATGAGTCATTAGCCAGACCAACCTTCAGAAGGCCAGAAAAGTTAAGGTATTTATCCACTATCACACAGGTACTAACTGACAGGTCCCACGTGATTCTATTGATTTAAAAAATTCTCTGCTTCCCTGACTTTTTAAGGATGATGTGGATGCTCCTGGAGGGTAAGATCTGTTTCCCTTGTCTTTGTGTCTTCATTGTCTAATACAGAGGATGGCACATAGTGGGTATTAATTAAAGGCTTAGCTATTGTTTGGTTAAAGCTAGAAAAAAAAGCAGTTTTCCTCTTTAAAAAAGAAAAAAAAATCCAGGCAAATGAATCCATCAATACAATTAAAAGAAAAATCGAAACCTAAACCAAAAGATATCCATTATTAGAACAAAAAACCCCAAGGTTACAAAACACTGTGCAATGCTAAATTTAAATAACAAAATAGAAATGTCCCTTTCCTAATTTTTGAAATTGTGGAAGGGAATTGTGTTTGATTGGGGTGGGGCACACAGGTGGGAGAGGTACCTTACAAGCAGGAATGTGTAGGTAAATATGTAATAATCAGCTTTCTAAGGCAAGAAAATGATTGCAGAACACACTTTAAAGTTTAATCTGCATTATTCACATTTTCTCTATCACTTTAAATCCAGATAATCACAAGGCAATAAATCAAGCCTTGATTTATAATATTTGCTTATTTTCAAGTTATGAATGACATACTAAAATTTTAACTATTGCTCGATTCTATAGAAGTTCACCTCAATCCCTATAGGTCCTACATTCCATTATATTCCTATAATATCATTCCTTTATTTTCCTAATGATTCACTCATTGGATGTGCAACTTCATTATTTCTAGAGCCAAGCAATTTAATTTCTCCTCCTAAAGTTAGGACTATGTAACCTGTGTCTGGCTTTGGCTAAATTTGGACAGAGACATTTTCCGAGGTAGCATGCTATAATGAAAGGGTTCTTAATTGTGAGTCAGATGATCTAACTACTTACTAACCATGGGCAAGTCAGCTCATCTCTCTAGGTCTCAATTCTCTTATCTGTTATATGAAGAAATACGATTATCAGGCCTCTGACATCCCTTTTCTTTTTTAGTGCCATATCATTGAATTATGTATAGTTCATTATGTATGTGTGTACATATATATGCATATACATATTTATATGGAGAGAGATAAGGAAATGTTGCTTAACCTTTATTTTGATTTTTTTTAACTTCTTGTAGGGGGCAAGGCAGGGCAATTAGGGTTAAATGATTTGCCCAAGATCACACAGCTAGTGTTAAGTGTCTGATGCTGGACTTGAACTCAGGTCCTGCCACCTAGTCACCCAAATTTTGATATTTTTAATATTCAGATAAAATATTCATATGTACACACACACTAAACAATCAGAGGGGTACACTGAACTCTCTGTGCTTAGGCTTAGGATGTATAATACTATAGAGAGCTAGATCTTTTGAGTCTGAGGACTTGAATTCAAATTGTGACTCTGCCCCTTGCTAGCTGCATAATCTTTAGAAGGTTATCACCTTCTGTCTCTGGGTTTTCTTTTCATCTATAAAGTGGTAGAAGGACAAAAGCCACTAGATGGCCTCTAAGGCCTGGGTAGCTACATATCTATGATTATATTAATTAGATGAACTTATAAATTGCACCCTGGGATATACTTACTGTTGGCAAATACTAACAACTCAGCTCTGAGAGGCCACCTGCAGACTGGTATTTTCATTATGGCATTAGTTTAGCCAAGGGGGAGAATCTAAGAAATAAAACAAAGACGATCCCAGGTTTAAATACTAGTTCTGCTTCTTACTAATTATTTGACCTTAGATAATTCAATTAACCTTTCTGGTTGTCCATTTTCTCATCTGTAAAATGCTGGCTGAATTTGATTACATCTATAATTTACTTTCCACCTTAAAAAAATCTTATAATCCCTTGGCACTTGGAAACATGTGAGGGAAAATGCAGGTCCAATACCTTGGATAAAATTCATCCTCACCCTCATCATCCTCATCACCATCTTTCACTAAGCACTTTCCCACAATAACCCCAGACCTGCGAAGTGAGTGGTGCAAGTATAACAATCCTCATTTTGCAGATATGGAAGCTGTGATGTTAAAATGTCCTGATTCAGGTTTAAGTATGGAAAAAAAAACATTTTTAATATTCTCAGATACTTCTTTATTTTCTGATCATGGGTGATGAAAATTTTTGAAAACTTTTAATGTTTATACAAACAAACATTTCTACTGCATCAGCAAAGTATGTTTTGATTTAAGGACTCTTACAAGAAATTTTGTTTAAACTTTTTTTTGATACACATATCAAATTGGCCAAATAGTAATGTTTAAGAAATTTATCAAAGAATAATGTCTCCTATTCTCATGATAATGAAAACCAACTGAAGTGGCCTCAAAAACTCCAAAGAATACCAAGGTTCTAGACAGGTGCTCCAAAGATATCTTAATTTCAGGGGCGGGGGAAGTGGGGGTTGGAGACAGACACACACACATGCACAGGGAAGAGAGAAAGAGATGTGAGAATGGTTGATATTTCATACTCCATTTCTTTTCTAGGTTAAAAATCCAAATTTAAATTGTAGGAGTATTTTTATAATCAGATTTCTCATCACGCTTTACTGTACTGAATCTTAGAATCTAAAAGATGACAAACTATGGAGGGGAAGAAACAGAGCTCATCATGGAAAATCATACAATCATAAATCCTGAGGTGGAATGGAGGATAAAGGCAAAGGTCACCTAATCCTAGCAGGAATGCCCTCTACAACAGTCTCAGAAAGGAGTAATATATGAGGTTCCCCTAAGGACCTCCCAAGGTAGCTCAAATCCACTTTGGGAGAGTTCTAATTGTCAAAGAATTTTTCAAGTGGGCATGAAATCTGCTGCACCATCCACCCATAGTTCACAGTTCTGCCTTCTTGGAGCCAAGTAGAATGAATAAATGAATAATAATGATGATAATAATAATAATAGCTACATTTATATAATACTTGCTATGTGCCAGGCACTGTGCTAAGTCCTTTAGAAGAGTAAATCAAACACCTCTTCCATCTGATAGTCCTTCACAAATGTGGTAGTTTCCAGAAGTTATCTGAAGTGAACATCAGCCTTACTGTTTTTCAGTCATTTTCAGTCATATCTGACTCTTTGTGACCCCATTTTTTCAAAAAGATACTGGAGTGAGCCACCATTTCCTTCTTCAGCTCATTTTACAGATGAAGACACTGAGGCAAATGAGGTTAAGTGACTTGCCCAGGGTCACACAGCTAGTAAGTGTCTGTAGCCAGATTTGAACTCAGAAGATAAGTCTTCCTTACTCCAGGTCTGGCACTCTATTCACTGCACCATCTAGCTACTTGGGCACCAATGTTAGTTATAAGTACAATAAGTTCATTTGAAATCAATCTGGCTGAAGCCATTTTCTCATCATCTTTCTTACTCTCAGCCTCCTCCATGCCTTAGAACCAAATCTTGTATCTTAATTACATCTGAGACTTAACCTGCAGTAATCAGTGTCTCATCTGTTAATACAATACTACATAATTCTAGGAAAAACAAATAAATCATGGGGTGTCAACTCTTATGAAATTCTCCCTTTATTGACTGTCATTGTATTGCCTGACAAAACTGCTATAACTATTATAGGAATAGTCTCTTAAGAACCCTAGAATTTCTGCTAAGGTATCTCTCTCTTAGTCTCTGACTTTGGCTGAGCACATAGACCTTTTAAACAGGCTTTTAAAAAAAATAGGCACAGAATATGCTAAGCACAAATAACTCAAGGAACAGTTTCCTGCTCTGATCCATTTCCTCATTTTGACCCTGTTTGAACAGGAGGTGCCTTGTATCTCCTTCACAGCACACTGTTAATGAGGTTATTTTCTCTGTGTGTACCTAATGAGATGTGCCTTTTATGATAAATTTTCTGCACTCTGATGTGCCTGAGAGGAAAGCCACATCAGCTATTAAAATAATTAACCTTTTAACTGAGGAGGGTCCTTCCTGCTGGACACAGTTTCACATCTCTGGTTTTGGATTAATGTCACAGTAGGGATTAGCAATACACTATTTGGCTCCAAAGGGGAGAATAGGGAGCAAAGGGTCAAAGCCACAGGGAGGCAGATTTCAGCTGAATATAGGCAAGCACTTTCTAACAATCAGGGTTGCCTTAAAGTGGAATGGGATACTCTGCTAGGTATTAAGAACCCTATTGCTATTCCAGTAGGAGATGTGTCTGGAATATTTTACAAATGTCTACAATCATTTGAAAGTTAGATGAGATTATTCAGACTGGTAAATTTAAAGCCACTAGGATCCTTAGAGGCCACTTAGCCCAAGTCTGGCATTTTACTTACTGAGGAAGTTAAGGCCCAGTGAAGTTCAATCAGTTAGTGAATGAGTAGAAGCAGAATTTGAACCCATGTTGTCTGATTAAATAAACAAATTTTTTTCCATCTAGAGACTTTCCAACTCTGAGATTTTACAATTTAGTATGCTTACTTGGTCAGGCTTCTTGATGGTACACTGGGTTTGGAAGTAGAAAGACTTATCTTCATCAGTTCAAATCTGACCTCAGACAGTAGCTGTGTTACCCTGGGCAAGTCATTTAACCCTGTTTGCCTTAGTTCCTCATCTGTAAAGTGGACTGCAAAAGGAAATGGCAAACAACGGCAGTAGCTTTGCCAAGAAAACCCTAAATGGAATAATGAAGAGCTGTGTATGACTGAAACAACTGAATAACAAAAATACTCACTTAGTCCCACACAGCTATATGACCAAGTGGCTAGTTAGCTGGGCTTGGAGTCAAAAAGACCTGGATTCAAATTTAGCCCCAGACACCCACTAGCAGTATGACCCTGGGCAAGTCACTTAACCTTATGTCACAGTTTTCTCATTGGTAAAAATTATTTTAATAACAGCACCTATCTCTCAAGATTGTTTTGAGGGTCAAGTGAAATATTTGTAAAGAGTTTTGCAAACCTTAATACACTACATAAATGCACCACATAAAAGCACCATTATTATTATTATTGTTATTATTTAAACAAACTATATCAAAAGACAGTGCAGATTTAAACTATTAAGGTTTAATAAGGAAGTTGAATTTTATTTAATATATTAAAGTTTAAAACTTCACTAAGACTTTTTGGTTCATCCTAAATATTTGAACAAAAGATAATATATTGAGATGAAAGGGTTGCAAATTTTTTATCTTTCCATCTCTCCCTAACACCTTATGCCTTCTTAACCTGTTCTTCATCATTACTATGATTTTGAGTCCCTAAATCTAACGTCTTCTTCTTGATCTTCATCCTCTTGACCTCTCAGCATCATTTAACACTGTTGACCACCATCTCTTCTTCTCAATTTTTCTCTCCTCTCTGGGTTTTCATGACTCTGCCCTTCCTAGGTTATCCTATCTTAGGCCTTCTCAGTCTCTTTTACTCATTCTTCATTCTTGTCACACCTAAAAATTGTGGGTATCCCTCAAGTATCTATCCTAGGCCCTTTTGTCCTTTCCCTTATACTCTCTCACTTAATGATCTTATCAGTTTCAATGTATTCAATGATCATTTTTGTGGTGATGGTTCCCAGATCTATAAACCCAGTCTTAATCTCCCTTCTGAGCTCCATTTCCATATCACCAACTGCTAGGACTATATATCGTATAATCATCTCAAACTCAACATATACAAAACAGAATCAGGTCTTCTGACTCCAAATCCAGCATTCTTTCCACAGCACCAAACTTCTGCCTTTCACATGGTGCTTAAAGATTTATGAATCACTTTCTTTCAAAAAAACCCTGTGAACTAGATAATACATTAAAGGGAGCATAGCTTCCAGGAATAGAAAAGTGACTGTCCCACTGTACTCTGTTATTCTCTACATATTGTTTTCAGTTCTGGAAGCCACAATTTAGGGAAATCGATAAGCTGCAGAACCATGGACAGCAATCGAGATAGGACTTTATGGGCACTGAGTCCATAATGTGTGATTAGTTGAAGGAATTTGACAGGCTTAGCCTAGAGAAAAGAAGATAACCATCTTCAAGTACACAAAGGGCTGTCACCTGAAGGAAGGATGGGCTTCTTTTGTTTGCTTCCAAATAGCAAAACCAGGAGTAATGAGTAGAAGAGTCAAATTTAGGTTTAATGTCAGGAAAAAAAATACAACTTGCTAATGAATTCAGAAAGGGAATGACAACCCTTAAGGGGTAATGGATTCTCTCCTCCTCCCTCTCACTTTGGACCAGCAGAGGTTGACTGATTATTCCTATGTTGTTAAATGGATTTTATTTATGTGTTGGACTAGATGGTTGTTGAGATCCTTCCAACTTTAATATGTGTAGAGAGCTTTTGGGGGTTCCCTGGACCCACTAACAGAATGTTCCCCTCCCCTATACAATTATCTGAAAGGTTACAGGGCAGATAAGCAGGAGGGTGTGTAACCTTTTTTGTTTATGCCTCTGGATATGGTCCTATGATATTGCCCTAATAAATAACTAATCTTAAGCAAGGGAAAAGAGTAAACAAGACCAGGGGAGGGTCCTTGTACATTGTCTGCATTCTTTTGGGGTGTCTGCATTCTTTTGGGTCACATAGACCTTCTGCTGGGGGCTTATAAATGCTGTATGCCCCTTGTATCCTTGGCTCTGTATGAAATGGTCCTGTAATAAACAGATTACACCCCTGTCTCATTATTCTCACTGCTCACTAGCCCACCAACTGTGCCAGCCACAGTAAGATGTTGTGACTAAGTAACTCATCAATGTTTACACCATTAGAAAGTGTCAGGGCTGGAACTGCAATCATATTCTTTTAAAAAAAATAATTTTCAGTGATATCTTTCACTTTTTTTTATATCTCCTACATCTCTTTCTCTTGCCTCTTAGAGAGCCATCCCATAAAACAAATGATTTTTTAAAGAAAAAAAGATTAGCAAAAATATTGAAAAAGTCAGAAAAAACATATATATGCATACATACATACACATATATATGTGTGTGTGTGTGTGTGTGTGTGTGTGTGTGTGTGTGTGTATAAAATATTTCATGTCAAGACACCTCTGACTTCTCCAAAGAAGGAAGTTAGGAGTATATTCTCATGCATCTTCTTTGGAACCATATTTGTTCTCTGTAAGTTTTCAATATTCACTTTTGATTGTTTCATGGTTGTTCTTTTCGATCACATTGTAGTCTCTATATATGATCATTTTCTTGGCTCTACTTATTTGACTCTGCATCAGGTCATGTAAATCTGTGATTCTCTGTATTCATCACATTTATTGTTTTTTTTAAAGCATAGTAATGGGCCATTATTTTCAGTTACCATCATTTATTTAACCATTCCCAAATCAATGGAGAACTACTTCCCCTCCCCAACTTTTTTGCTGTCACAGAAAGTATTGCTACAAATGTTTTGATCTCTATGGAGCCTTTATTGTTCTCAATGGCTTCCTTAGGATATATGCCTAGCAGTAGTATCTCTGGGTCAAAAGGTATGAACATTTTACCAATTTTATTTGCAGAACACCAAACTGCTTTCCATAATGGGCATATGAGTTCACAGCTCTATCAACATTAACTATCCTCATCTTTTGATAGCTTTACAAATTTGTGTTCTATTGATTCTAGTTGAATACTCTTTATATTGTTAAAGGCTGTTTCCTACTATTAAGATATGCTATGTAGTCAGAGCTATCAAATCTTGGCCCTTCCACTTAGTGTGCCCATTTTTTTGGTAATGATCAGTCCAATGGTGCTTCCAAAATTGCTTTGATTTCTCCATCACCTGGAAAATAAAGTCAAAGACTGTCTTGAAAATAAGCAGAATGAAAAAAAAGAAATTGTATATATTTTTTTGGATTTGTGCAATCCAATTTCCTTACATATGAATCAACTTTCTCATTTGTCAATGGGCATAGGAATTCCTCTTTCCTTTGCACTGATGAGGCTCATTATTTAACTCCTCTGAGACCCCTCTTTCCCTCTGCAGATATTGTCTCTTCTCCAATCTGTAATTTTCACCTCACCAGGTAAAGCTAAGAGTCAGGTCTTTGGAGGTATGAAAGAGAGTGGTAGAGCTAAATATATCTAAGTAGAAGGACAGGATTCAGGAAGGGAATTCCCTGATGGTTTTCAACTCCTGCTAATTCTTCCCATTGTTGGCTCCCTAAGCCTAATGCCAGTCATAAATAGCATGCTCTATCTAGCCCATTTCCACATTCTCCACCTAAAGACCCCATTGTCCACTGCACTATAGAACTCCTGTTCCTAAGCTAACTAAGTGTTGTATAGTATAACAGTGGGGGAAATGCTTCTCAAAGGAGGTAATTTTTGAGATGAGTTTTGAAGGAACCTAGGGTTTCTAAGAGAAGGAAGGCAGAAGGCACTAGATTGTGACCAACTAGTCATGACCAACCAGAGGTGGGAAATGTAGCAAGAAAGGACAGTAATGTGGCCAGTTTAAATGGATTGTAGAATTCAAGAAGGGGAATATGTAATGGCATAGTAATGGCAGAAAGGTAGGATGGAACCAAGATGTAAAAGGCTTTAAATGTTGAATAGAGGAATTTTATTTGTTCTGAAAAATCATCACTAGAGATTTTAAGAAGTCACTAGAGTTCACTGAATAGGGGACTAGTGTGGTTATACTTGCACTTTAGAAATGTATTTTGGTAGCTGTGTGGAGGATGGGCATGTACATTGTATATATGTATACAAATATATGATCATGTGAATGCTACAATTATTTAATATCTATTTTACATGTGAGGAAAATTGAGGCTAAGGTAAGTTAAGTGATTCAGTTATGGTCATCATGGAACGAGTGATTAAGATTGGGATTTGAACCCAGGTCTTTCTTCCTGATTCTGAGTATAGGATTTTCTCTCCTGTACCAGGCTGAACCCTAAACCAAAAGCTGCTATGAATATCTTTTCCTCAGTAAGATTCACCTGCCTCCCAGAATGCTTTTCCCAATACCTCACTGCTGACCTTCACAAATTTCCATATTCAGTTCTTCTGTAGTATTCATCTAGCCTTCAAAATATGTCTGCCGCCAAAAAAAAAGGAATCCTGGGGAATACAACCATCTTCTATATGTAGAATATATAAATTGAAAATACATAGTGTTTTGATACTCAATTAGCTTGTAGAGGTTTAAAGAGTTAATTGATCTCTTCTAGGCACTCCTAGTTTCTGGTTTTCCCCCCAGCTCCTCCTACCCTTATGGTGACTGTCCTGTCTTGCAGGTCTCTACATAGCAGGCTGAGTCATGTGTTCTATATCAGTTTCCTAAGTGACTAAAGAAGCAATGGAGGTTTTACAATACTGACTCCAGAGTCAGCAGACTTGGGGAGTAGTCCTCTGCTCTTCCTATGATTTCCTATATAATCTCAGCATGTGTATATAAATGTCACCTCTGACAGTTTCTACCTGTGTGACTATGGGCAAATTGATGATCCTTCCTTAACCTCAGTTTCATAATCTATAAAATAATGGGGTTAGACTAGATGTCTTTGGAAGTTCCTTCCAGTTCTAAATAAGTGATCTTTCTCCAATACTCATTATCTCTTTATTGCTGAGCCTGAGGTTCAGGGAAGTTAAGCATCTTCTCCAGCTTTCACAAGCAGCAAGTGACAAAACCAGGATTTATACTGAGGTCTTGACTTTGAAGTCAGGGCTCTGCTTGCTGGACCAATTAGCTTGGTCCATCTCACCATCTCAAGCCAAAAACTGAGATTTGGGGAAAGATCTTACCTTAAAAAGGCCAAGATCTGCCACTGCATCAAGGGCCATGCTCATCATAACATAAATCAGTAATCCTGATTTATATTTTGCCAGTGGACCCAGAAGGCTCCAGAAGAGAAGGTGAGGATGGTGACTTTGCACAGACCTCTCTCACTTCAATCCAGTTTACTTGCAAGTAATGGCATCACTTTCCTGTGGCATCAGCCTGCACCTGTGATCCCATACCTTCCCATTTTCTCTAACACATTGCCCTCTTAATCACCCCCAATTTCTTTTTTTTTCATTTTTCAAATGCTTTATTAACTTCTGATTTACATCATTCATTTCCGCCAGATTTTGAGTTACAAATTTTCTCCCTGTTTTTCCCCTACCCACCATCCCAAAATAGCAGTCCCACAGAATATCCCCTCCTCCAATCTGCTTTCTCCCATATCTTCTCCCACACCCCCTTCGACTTTTCCAGTAGGGCATGGTGGATCTCTATGCCCCAGTGCCTGTATATCTTATTTCCCAACTACATGTAAAATAGTTTTAATAATAGTATATATGTATAAATTTTTAAAAATTTGATTTTAACACTTTGAATTCCAGATGCATTCCCTTCCATCCTAGTCACCCACTCTTACTGGGAAAATAAGCAGTTCAGTATAGGTTATACATGTGTAGCTAATGCAAAACATTAATATAATAGGTATATTGTAAAAGACTGACAATATTTTCCTCCCTCCTATCCCACTTCCCACTTGTTCTATTTTCTACTTTGATCCTGTCCCTTTTGAAAAGTGGGTGCTTCCAACTGCCCTCCACCCCAGCCTGCCCTCCCTTCTATCATCCCCCTTCTCATCCCCTTCCCCCCTACTTTCCTGGAGGGTGAGATACCCTATTTAGTGTGTATTTCATTACCTCCCTGAGCCAAATTCAATGAGAATAAGGTTGACCCATTCCCTTTTGCCTTCCTATTCTTCCCCTCCATTGTAACCATTTTCCCTCACCTCTTCTATATGAGATAGTTTACCCCATTCTGTCTCTCCCCATCTCCTCTCATTATATTCCTCTCTCACCTATTAATTTCACCTTTTAAGTATCATCCCTTCCTATTAAATTGGTCCTTTGCCCTCTATCTATGTATACCTGTAAACATATATACACACATTCACATATGTATTCATATGGCCGTATACTCTCCAATGTAGACACACACACACACACACACACATTTCTATTCCCTTCAACTATTTTCATACTGAGAAAAGTTTCATCAGTTACAATTATCGTTTTTCCATGTACCATGTTTCCCCAATAATAAGACACTGTCTTATTTTTTTTTTGAAAGAAAAACACCAGAGGGCTTATTTTCAGGGGAGGGCTTATTTTAATGAATATTGACAGCAATTTTAATAAACAGGTAAATGTGAACAAAAAAATGTACCTTTATTCAATAAGTAAATCACTGGGGAAGAACAGGATGACGCGCTCACTGCTGCAGCTTTGATTGGATGCAGCTCGGAGCACAGTGTGCATTTCACCAGGGGGGTGACGGTGCATACAGAGGGTACCATAATGTAGCGTGTAGCGCAGGGGATCACCTTCACTACAGTAGCAATCTCAATAGGGCTTATTTTCGGGGGAGGGCTTATTTTAGAGGAATCTTACACAGTAAGGGGAGGGCTTATTTTCAGGATAGGTCTTATTATCAGGAAACACGGTAGGAATGTTAATAGTTCAACTTTGATAAGTTCCTTATTATTTCTTTTCCCTGTTTACCTTCTCATACTTCTCTTGCTTCTTGTATGTGAATGTCAAATTTTCTATTCAACTCTGGTTTTTTCATCTAGAATGCTTGAAAGTCCTCTATTGCACTGAATTACCATATTTTCCCCTGAAACATGATACTTTTTGTAGTTTTGCTGGGTAGGTGATTCTTGGTTTTAATCCCAGCTCCTTTGCCCTCCAGAATATCATATTCCAAGCCCTTCAATCCCTCAGTGTAGAAGCTGCCAGATCCTGAGTTATCCTGATTGTGTTTCCACAATATTCAAATTGTTTCTTCCTGGCTGTTTGTAATATTCTCTCCTTGATCTGGGAATTTCAGAACCTTGCTATAATATTCCTAGTAGTTTTCTTTGGGGGATTTTTTTTTTCAGGAGGTGATTGGTGGATTCTTTCAACCTCTATTTTGACCTCTGGTTCTAAAACATCAGGGCAGTTTTCCTTGAGAATTTCTTGGAGGATGATTCCTAGGTTCTTTCTTTGATCATGGCTTTCAGATAGTCCAATAATTTTAAAATTATCTCTCCTGGACTATTTTCCAGGTCAGTGGTTTTCCCAATGAGATATTTCACATTTCCTTCTATTCTTTCATTTGTTTCTATCTGTTTAACAGCATCTTCATTTCTCATAAAGTCATTAGCTTCCATTTGCTCCAATCTAATTCTGAAGCAATGATTCTCCTCATTGAGCTTTTGAGATTCTTTTCCATCTGGAAAATTCGGCTTTTTAAGGCATTCTTCTCCTCATTGCCTTTTTGAGCCTCTTTTGTCATTTGAGTTAGTCTGTTTTTTAAGGTGTTATTTTCCTCAGGTTGTTGACTCTCATTTCATAATTTTCTTGCATTGTTCTCATTTCTCTTCCCAATTTTTCCTCTGCTTCTCTTATCTGCTTCTTAAGGTCCTCTATGGCTTGTAACCAGCTTATTTTTTCCTTTGAAGCTTTTGGTGCAGGAGTTCTGACTTCACTGTCTTCCTCCTGTTCCATGCATTGCTCCTTTTTGTCCCCAAAATAGGAGTCTAATGTTGAATTCTTCTGTTTGCTTTGCTTCCTTTGCCTGGTCATGTTGCCACTCAATTACTTGACTTTTGGGCTTTTTGCCACAGTAGGACTCTGCTACCAGACAGGGAAGCTTCAATCCCAAAAGCTGGGGTTTTCTCAGCTGCCTGAAGTATTAGTTGGGTGCCCTCTCTGAAGCCTCCACATGCTCTGGCAAGCTGGTCACACACTTCAGGAACTCCACCCTAGACCACAATCCAGATCCAAGAAAGTTAAAGCAAGAGTGTTTACTCCTCAGAGTGGTTGCCTGGTCCCCCTACAGTCTGCAGGCCAGGAGCTGAAGCTGCCATGTGGAGGGAGCTGTGCTGCAGCCCTCAGCAGCTTCTTGCCCTGGGGGCAAAAACAGATGCACTCCCAACTACTGGTTGTCCACACTGCACTGACCTCTCACTTTGTCCTTAGCATCTATGTGTTGATAATTCTGAAAACAGCCACAGCCACTGAAAACAGTGAAGAGCACTGGTGTTCTGGAGTCCCTCCAGCTTGTGGCTGGTCTGGCCTGCCCTGGGGCTAAAACCTTGGTGTGGAGCTGGGCTCAGCTCCCAGAGTGCTGCTCTGGCTGATTCCTGCTGGCCTCCCGGGCTGTCCTCAGTGGGAGGTTAGCTTCTCCATGTCGTTTTGTGGGTTCTGTAGCTCCAAAGTTTGTTCAGAGTCCCCTTTTACATGGATTGAGGAAGGTGGAAGCCAAAGCTGCTCCAATGTCCTGTTTCTACTCTGCCATCTTAACTCCACCCCCCCCTCAGTTTCTTTAATATAGTATTTAATTTCTCTGGTCCTCTTCAAGACTGAAGGACAAACAATATATCAAGCCACGTGAACTTTCTGGGCCTCAGTTTCCTAATCTATATATTGAAGAGGTGGGACTTGAAGAGCACTGGAAATTCTGTGTCAGCAGCAGATTCAGCCACCTACCTCCTGCCTTTGTCATCATAGTAGAACCTCTTCTGCCTTCCATGAAAGGATGTGCTGTAGTCCTCTAGAGGTCAAACTCCAATCAAATCCATTGCCCACAGCCTCCTCCAACCTCCTGACCAACTTCCCCGGGCCATATCTTTTCTTGCTTCTCCCTGCTATGAGATGATTCTCCTGGGCCTTACAGGACACATCTTACATCACCATTTCACAAGAGTGGACCTTGAGGGAGGGCCTTGGACAATCTAATTCCCTGTCCCCTCTCTCTCCTGGCAAATCACTGATGCTCTTAATTGACTTATTCCATAATGGTTAGCATACTCTTATTCCCAATCCCCATTCCAACCCTCAGTTGCTTATGTAAAAACCCCATTCCTTGTCTTCAAATGCCTACTCCCTCCCCCATCAATCCTATGTCCACCAATGTACCCTCTAGATCTACCCAACCTTTGATCTGTTTTCTTTTTTTCCTGTATTTTTTTTATTTTTCAAGCAGACAATTTACATAAAATCCCCCTTTAATTTAGTGTGACAATTTCCCACGATAAACTACTTAAAGAGCAGCTTTGGTCAAGAATGGAATAGCCAATCATAAAGACATCACTGCTGATTTTTTTAAACCAATACATTCACCAATTATGTTAAAAAAAAAAAAAACAACATCTCCAAGGGATATTTTCTCAGTTTTAACTTGTGGTAGGGTCTTTCCTGTGTTCATGCAAATGCTGGAGCTGCATTCTGTCAAGTGTCTGTCATGCTAGAGAAAGGAAATACAGCTTCACATGATTCATAGCCCCTGGATCAAAGACTCTAAAGTCTTGAAATCCCAAATTTTCATTGCTCTACCAATGCCAGTGGTACAAAATTTGCAGAAGTCTTGTTTGTCCACTTCATAAATAGCCACTTGGCTGATACTGTTTTGGTGTAATGTGTCTAGAACGGTGTTGTGATCCTCAGTCGTGGTTCTCTTGTCCATGTTGAGGAAGCGTTCCATGGCAGAAATGTTGCGCTGGATGCTCTGTTTTGGAATGTCTAATTTGGAGACGAAGGTCAAGGAGCCATGATCATCATAATTGAACAGCATTGGGCAGCAGTCATGGCCAGCAGCTACCAAGCTATTCTCAGAGACAAAAGACACACTCAGGAGTGTGACACACTCTCTTTTTAGCTGTGAAACCATCATGTTTGTGGAGGCATTGGCAACTGATACAGTACTATCATGGCTGACCTAAGCAAAGCGGTTTCCACTGGCAGAGAAACTAACTCCATGTACACAAACACTACTTCTGGTACCACCAAACTCTGACATCAGTTCACCAAAAGGCATCTTGGTACCCCATGGAGTACTGGCTGGCTTTTCATCAACTTCTTTAATGTAGGCAGAAAAAACTCTGCATTTGAAATCACAAGATCCAGCAGCCAGCAACACACTGTTGGGGTGCCAGTCCAAACTCAGGACAGTAGAACAAATTGGCTTTTTTATGTGTTTGCTCACCCACCAGTCATTTTCAGACTCAAAGTAGCACAGAGAAATCAGTTGAGCTCCACTACCTATGGCAAATTTATTCTCCAAGGGAGACCATTTCACAAAGGTGGCTGCACAGTTAATCCTCAGGATCACCAGGGTTGGTTTCCAGATGCCATCTTTCTCACTCCAGACATAGGTATTATGGTCTGCACCACAAGTTACAATTCGATTGCTCTTGGGAGCCCAGTCAATACCTGTGATGTGTCCATTGTGCTCCTTCAGTTCATGGGCTTTCACCCACTGGTTCCCATTCTTCTTGTAAATGTGGGCTTCATGATTACTAAGGCTAAGGACAATCTTAGTACGGTCTCTGTTCCAAGCATGACAGGTGATTGGTTCTAGTAAAAATGGATGTAAGGACATTATTCTTAGTGTTTTCAAAAGGGAAAAAGCTGGGATGGGAAGGGTATGGATGGCCTGGAGTGGAAGATTCATGTACTCTGGTCAGTCAATGCAAATTCCTCTGTTCTCTTTAGAATAGTTCCATAATTAACTAGGTACTTTTATCTTTTCCTTTCCTATTCCTTCCATCTCCAGGTCCTCATTGAAACATGAGTTCACCCTGATGACACTCCATCCCTGGTCACTCTTTCCAGTACTTGTCGTATTTTCACTCATACCACCACTCACCCATCCCCATCTAACTGGTCCTAATGGGAAATTGAAAATGCTCCTTGATTGCCATTGCTACTTCCAGACACCTTGTACCACTATCACTCAGCAACCTCTTCTCCTTCAAGGTTCATTCAATCCAAATTTATTACCCAAATACAGATCCATTGATCTCTAAGATATTCTCCTTCCTTTCTCAAAGAATTTAGTGCCTAGTTCACAGATTCTTTCTCTACCCAACCTCTGCCTTCATACTATGGGACTTGAACGTGTATATTGATAAACCAGATTCCAGTTCCGCAGTCTACTCATTTCCAATGTTTCCATTTCCATTCCACTGCAGGTAGTTATGTACTTGATGTTGATGTTACCTAGAAGTATTTCCCTTCCATAGTCATATGCTACCAAATTTCTTTATATGAAGATATTTTATCATTGTATCTTTCCCTATGCCTCATGATCTTTATCCCTGTTCTTCACTCTCACCATAACCTGAAATCTCTCTATCCCCGAGTTCTTTCCCAAGATACCATCCTATGCTCTGAAACACTCTACTCCATTCCCTATTCTGACCCCTTTGAGAAATAGTACACCATCCTCTATATTTGAGTCCCTTGCCCTCTTATGCTATCACTAATCATGGTTTGCCAAAACCCCAAATTGGATTACTCACACCTTCTACCTCTTTTTCTTCTATTAATGTGTGACTGAAGCTGGAGAAAATCATGAAACAAGAGTGTATGGGTCCAGAAAACTTTATGTTATATAATGTCAGTAGGACCCTCACTGCAAAGACAATCCTTATACACCTCCTTAATAAATTAACTATCCCACTCAATAAAGTGGATATTCCAAATCTTTTCATCATTCCTCTAGTCTCCCATGCTTCTTTCCCTATCCTTTCCACCCACTCTATCAGCTGAGAATGTTGCCTTATATTTCACTGAAAAAATTGAGGCCATTCCCTGAAAGCTCTTTTTTCCCCTCTTCCTCATATCATATCAGTCAAACATCTTCTCCATTATTCTCCTTCGCCCTTTTCTCATAAGAAAAGGTGGCATTTCTCCTTGCCAAAAACAACCCATCAACCTGCACATGTGATCCCACACCTTCCCATTTTCTCTAACACTTTGCCCTCTTAATCATCTTCAATTTCTTTAATACAGTATTTAATTTCTCTGTATCTACCATCTGCTTCCCCACTGCCCATAAACATATCTCCCCACCCTTAAAAATAAAACCTTTACTTCATTTGAACATCCCCATTACCTTTTCTTCTATATCTCTCTTCCTCATCTCAGCTATACTCCTTACAAGGCCATCTTCACTAGGGCCCTCCCCTTTCTCCTTTCTAACTCACTTCTAAACCCTCCTAAATCTAGTTTTTAATTTCATTCAACTGAAAAAAAAGTTTTTGACACCGTCAATCATCCTCTCTTGCTGCATACTCACTCCTGTCTAAATTTGTATGACATTTATCTCTTCCAGTTTTCCTCCTACCTTCCTGCCTTCTCCTTAGTTTCCTTCTCTGGATCTTCAGTCAGGTCATGATCACCAATTGCTGAGGTTCCCAAAAGCTTGGTCCTAGGTCTTCTTTTTTCCTATGTGATTTCACTTGGTAATTTCCTCATTTCCCATAGATTTAATTGTAATCTCTAATTAAATGATGTCCAGCTCTAGTCTCTCTTGAGCTCCAGTTATAAATCACCAGGTACCTTTTGGATATCTCTGAAGGCATCTCAAACTCAACATGTCCAAATCAGAGTTCATTATCTTTCCCCTAAAATTTTGCCCTTCCTCTTCTCAGTTTACCTATTATTATGGAGGATACCACTATTCTCCCAGTCATCTAGATTGGAAAACTTGGTATCATTTTTGACTCCTCACCCAAACTCAATTTACATATCCAATGTGTGGTCCAATCTTGTAATTTTTGCCATCATATCCCATCTTCACATGTCCCTCTTTCTATACTCACACAATTGTGACCCTGGTGCAGACCCTCCTCACCTGGACTATTACAATAGTCTTTTTGACCTTCCTACTTCTACTGTCTCCTCATACCCATCCTCATTAACTTATTTAGCTCCCCAAATGATTTTTCTCCTAATACATCAGTGTGACAATTCTCTTCTCCTCTGCCATCCCCTCATCCCCCACAATAAATTCCCATGTTTCTCTGATGGTAAATGGCATGATGGTAAATTCAGGATCAAACATAAAATGCTCTGTTTGATATTTGGTTGTTGTATTTCATTCCTGAAGAGGGCCAAAATGAAGTCACTATGTTAGAGTCAAGTTTCAATGTATCTGACTGTGGCTGATCAGATCTTTATGAGCTTGGAATGCTCTACCACAGGTATGGCACAAATAGTCTGTGTGAACATTTGGGGTGGATTCTCTAAATTTGTGCAACATGTGTTTCCTTTGAGCTATTTCAATTCTGTTTTGCTCATAGAGCATAGCACTTTCTCTGATGTGGGCATGCCATGCTGGGCAGTCCTGTGCCAGTATCTCTCCCATGTCACACAGTCAATTCCAAAGTCCTTAAGAGACCTTGGGAGTGCCCTTGTATCACTTCTTCTGATCACCATGTGAGCACTTGCCCTGTGTGAGTTCTCCATAAAATAGCCTTCCCAATAACCAGTGGAGTGAAACAAGGCTGTATGTTTGCTCCCATGATTTTTAGCATGATGTTTTCGGCCATGTTGTCAAATGCTTTCAATGAGGATGAACATGGCATCAAAGTCAACTACCACACTGATGGTAGATTCTTCAACTTGAAAAGGCTATAAGCCAAGACCAAAATAGAGGGGATGTTGGTGCATGAATTTTTGTTTTGTTTACCGATGATTGCACACTCAATGCAACCTCTGGAGCTGAGATGCAACAAAGTATGGATCAATTCTCTGCTGCTTGTGCTAATTTTGTTCTAACAATTAATACCAAGAAAACACAGGGGCTCCATCAGTTGCTGCCACACCATTCATGCATGGTTATTGGTTGGAAACATCTTCATATCCTGACCCCTTCCTGCCTTTCCAGACTTTTTACACTTATTCACCTCCATGCATTCTAATTATACTTATCTATAGCAACCAACTACACTGGCTTGCTGTTCCTGGTCCAAGCTACCTTCTTACTCTGTATTTTTACTCTGTTACCCAGGCTGTGAAGATCCCTCTTCTCAACTCTGCTTCCTGGTTTCCATAGATTTTTTCAAGATTCAGCTTAAATATCATTTTATATGCAAGAGAATTTTCCTGTCTGCTATACAGGCCCTCTTCTCAGTGCCTTCCCTTGGAGATTTCTTTCTATTTACACTGCATGTATTTTGTATGTATATGTGTATGTATGTACACTTAATACATATACATGTAATAATGTGGTTATTTGCATGTTGCCTTTCCCATTACAATGTGAGCTTCTTGATGACAAGGACCCTTTCTTTGTATCCCTAGTGCTCTTGCACATAAAGACTTTCTGAGTTTAAATCCAGCCTCAGATACTTACTAGGCATGTGACCCAAGGCAAGTCACTTACCTCTGCCTCAGTACCTCATCTGTAAAATGAGCTGCAGAAAGAAATGGCAGATCTCTCCCAGTATCTTTGCCAATAAAACCCCAAATGGGGTCATGTCTGCCATGACTAAAATGACTGTACAACAACAACAAATGCTACCTAACCAATTGTTTCCACCTTTGAAATCTTAGATTCTGGATTACTTTTCTGTCTGGGTCTCAGATCTACCCTTTTACTCAGGTCAAGCCTACTCTTCCCAACTGACTGCTACCTCCTGTCTTCTACCCACATAAATTCCCTATTCAGGCTCTTCCTCTGTCTTCAGCATACTCTACCCTGCTCACATATAATGCTCACTTTCTTCTTTCTTCTCCCCCTCTAATTCTCAATCCACCAATTTCCCAAAGCACCCAGTTTCTCTTTAAGTGCTCCTGGCTTCTACTCCCAAGTACTACATCTGAAGCCCTATCCAATATGGACAGTGGGCCATTTAAAAAATCCTCATGCAACTCACACATGCTTCTAGCACTGCCACTGTATCTGCAGAATTTGCATTCTCAATAATTCACAGTGACAGCTTTCATATCCACACTGAGACCTCCTTTTAATCCACAGTGATTTAGGTGGGGGGAGGAGAATTTTGCTACAGGCGATCATCAAGTTCAATACTATGCTCTGGTTACTTCAAGGATGGGAGAGGGTATGAATGGAGGAGGGGAGAGGTGGATCAAGGCTTTGAATTTTTCCATTGTCCAATTTCCTGGTCTGCATCACTTGAGCATTTTTCCCCCTTTGGTAAAAAGTCTCCACATTTTTCTAGTCCTTCTATTCAATGCAGATTTGTCCCAATCTTCTATGTAAATGTCTGTTTCTTAGGCTATCCTTTTCATTCTAGAGCTCACCATTCTCAGCTATATATGTATTGCTCTCTATTGCTGTTGCTATCATTTCCATATTGTTTTTTTTTTCATATAGTTGTCTCCTTTTCCATCAGTCAATGATATTTAAATGGTATAACATTGAGACCTTTTTAAAAATTCGAATACAACCATAGTCTACTTAATACCCACTGGAATCTTCTCTGAAACCACCTTCATTTTACTCATGCCAGTAACCAACCCTATCCATTTTTCTATTATTACCTGAAGATTTTATGCTGGTGGTAACCTGTAATTGGGTCTTGTCCAATCGGAGGTAATAAGAAGGATACTAGAGAATATCCCAATTGATAATTCTTGGCATCCCATGAATGTTGTCCAGAATCTTTGCCAAGATGCCTACTTCTAGCTCCTGAAAGCCTAGACCACTAGACTGCTTGTTTGAGTGCTGATTTCACTGACTCGGTCTGTCCTTAATTGTTTGGTTCTTAAATAGTGTTATGTTGAATTTGCTTCATTATGTGAAAGGGAATTTATTATGTTTCAACAAAGATGGAATCAGAAATAATATGAAAAAAACTACAGGGAAGGATGGTTTTAGCTCAAAGTAAGAAATAGCTTCCTAATAATTAGACTTGTTGAAAAATGGAGGGACTCAAGAAGTATTAAGTTTCCCGTTACATAATTTAGTGGGAAAATTGCTGATCCTTTGAAACATAGGACCTGAATTCAAATCCCAGCTCTGACACATTACATATGAAACATCGGGAAAGACACTTAACTTCTCTGGGCATCAGTTTCTTCATCTGTAAAATGATGACATCAAACTAGATAATTTTGAAGTTCCCTGTAATGGTAAGGGAATTTGAAGATCCTTGATAAGCCCCTTAATAAGCCTAGGGAGCTTGGAAGATATTCCCTGTCGCTTAATGGGCCTCACTTGGAACCCAACAAGAGAAACTTGCTTAGAGAAGGCTTATTTTTTCAGGAAGGCCCAAACCTTTTTTTACTTTATAATTAGGCCATGGGTCATGAAAGTTGTCATGTCCCCTGACCCTGAAGAAAGGTATATATACTCTGAGGTGAGGTTTTGCTTTGGGGCTCACTTATGGGAAGAGTTGTGTGATTTGGCCAGATGAGACTCTGGGTAGCCATTGAGCCCCCAGCTTTGAAACCCCAGATGTTGGTGCTTCTCTGTCTGGTAGCTCACTATGTATGTATGTATGTATGTATGTATGTATGTAATGGTCAGACAGTTAGAAGCCCTGTCTATTGGTCTGTTGAAGTGTGGTACTTTAACTCTAGTTTTTGTCTGCTTGTAATTTCTGTTTGTATTTTCTGAAGTTCAGGGTGCTGACTTTTCCCCCTGAACTAGGTAAATGATATATATGTTTGATTAAAGTAAGATTGTTAACCCTTTTTGAGTTACTTTCCTTTAAAGAAGCAGATGAAAGAATTTTTGCTAGCAGCCATCCTGGGTATGCTAGGGTGCTTGCTGTTACAGTCCCTTCAAGCTCTAGGGCTATAATCCTAAACCTTTCTAACTAGACATTAAGCAACTGGATAAAAAATGTTGAGCAAGTCATAGAGAGGTATCATGCTTCACATAGGGATTATACTAGATGACTTTTGAGGTCATTTAGGATCCAAAGATTATATAATTCAAAAATATTTATCTTGAACCACAGTTCTATGAATGCTCTGATTCCTGAATTGCCACACTGTCATGCTTTGACCCATGCATGGACCTCATTCAGACTGCTCATTACGATTGCAGAGCACAGACTTTAACCACTGGTTTCTGGGTAATCCCAGGACCTGGCATACTTACATGCTTGCATCATCCATGAGTGCCCAGTTTTGCCTGGTTTTTCTCATGCCAGTTTTTCCTTCTCCTTTTCTCCCCCCCCCCATTTTTGTGACTCACTGCCAGTCACCCACTCACTGCAGCACTGACAATACAGTACCTCCCCTCACAGCTCCTTTTTCCTTAGAAAGAATGGCAAAGAACTAGCCTGATCTCCTTGAATCCCCTCTTGTCCTCATCCAATTGTACATCCTTTGGCTGGCCCACCAACATGGACTATTGGGCAGTTTTTGGTTTCTCTTTCCTTCTCTTTTATCCAGAGGTGTGGAACCTGCAGTCTCAAGGCCACGTGTGACCCTCTAGGTCCTTAGGTGTGGCCCTCTGATGGAATCCAAACTTCACAGAACAAATTCCCAGATCTCCTTAATAAAAATATTTGTTCTGTGAAATTTAGATTCATCAAAGGGCCACACTTCAAGACTGAAAAGGCCACATGTGGGCTCAAGGCTGCAGGTTCTCCACCCCTGCAGTTTAACCTGACTGTTTTTAACTTGACTTCCAAGAAAGCTTCAGAGATTGTCAATCCTCATTCCACATAAGTGATTGAAACCAAGAAAACAACACATAGGCATTTATAAAATATAGTAAGATCCAATTAATTTACTCAAAGATTGGTTGCATTAAAGTCTTTCTTAGGTGCTTTTGGAAGATATTTTCCATGAATTAAAATATTAATTAAATGGCTAAATTTAGAAGGATAGTGAATTTTGCAGGATACTAAACTACATTTAATCTTCAATTTCATAAACTAAAAAGATGAGAATTTTACCTTAGTCACTTTAATTGGCCAATATATCAAGGTTTTCTCCAGTTTCTTATAACTTTCCAGCAGAGGTTTTCAAAGCAATTGCTTTTCCATACACTCAAATACGTAGACCAACATATAAATATATACCTCTCATTTTTATTTCTAATTCTTTGGAAGGTGATTAGAGAAATTTATTCCACAAGTGATGGTATCTTGTGTGCAATTCAGAATATGCAAGTCGTCAATATCATCTAATTACAGCAGCAAAACATTGCAATAAGGTTAAAAAAAATTCTGCTTCTCTATTTTAATTATGCATACCAACATAAACAAACTAGTCTCTAATTGCATATAATCAAGTGCTGCAGTTGCAAATGAAATCTTTTCACTGTAGCCAATATTGCAAATAATGATTTAAAATCACGCAAGGAACATTTTACAAGAACTGAATTATGACTACCAGTCAAACATCTAAGTAACTTATTTCATGATTTTAAGGACATTTGAAGTGAAAACGTACATATATTTATAAATAGATATTTATTAGAGATAATTAAGAAATATTTAGGCAATGGATAACCATGTGACAGTATTTACTTAAATGAAATCTGTCATTTGGTTTCTCTCCCATTGGTCATTAAAATAAATCTTGTTGAAGTAGTTTTTTTCAAATTTTCTAAGATGAGTAGAAGTGGTAGTTAAATTATAGATTTATAAATAAATTCCATATTTCCAAAACCAAACCCTAATGATCATCCAGTCAAGCCTTGTCATTTTATCGGTGAAGAAACTGAGAGACAGCAAAAGGGAAGTTACTGGTCTAGACATTACACAGCTATCTAGTGGTATGACTGGGATTAGACTTTCACACTTCTTGACTCTTGATCTAGTTTGCTTTACTTAACAACATGCTTGCTCTGTGCAATGATCTTCATCTTGCAGATGGAGAAAATTAAACAAAGCAGCCAAAAGAAATGCTGATACTTTCACTTGGAGCTTGGATAGGATGTAGACTTGAAGTTCTGAGCACTAATCCAATTCTCTCTCCACTTAACAGGGCAGATTTCTTTTTCCCCTGCTGCATAAGAAATAGCACCTGTCAAACTACAGGTTTTGAACATGATTTTGTTAGTGAGTGACTTCACTTCTATCCCTTTGAGGAAGTATTGGAAATAATTGGCACTTGTTTGTTTTTATACTCTGATTGTGAAATCCTACATTCACAAGAATTGAATCTACAGACAATGAATCCCACATACCATTCCCTTGTTGGTTTTTTGAAGTTAATTGAATTTGTAAGTGATCTCTCTGCCCAAGATGCATAGCATCTTTTCTTCACTCATTAGGGGGAGATGATAGTGTAATACCTATCCTCATTAATGTTTGCTGAGAGTGTTCATAAAAATCAGTTCTATTTAGTGAATCAAATGTTTAACTCTTCATTTTCAACTACTCATGAAAACACATGATCTGTGATTCAGAGATCCTGAGTGGCAAAGATATATGACTCATCTCACTTAGAAACTGTCAGCTACCTGGATAGCAACATCAGAAAGGTATTTTCGGTTTTTTATGCTAAAACAAATTTTCTAATATATTTATATTTGGTTATGGTAAAAGCATCAGGATGTGAATGGGGGGCATTATATTTAGAGTTTAAAGACACAGATTTCAGTTCAAGTTCTGATACATACTAGTTGTGTAACAATGAACAAGTCAAAAACTTTCTGAGTCTTGGTTTCCTCATCTGTAATTTATTTTGTAACACGGGGATAGTAATAGCTGTATTGCTTATCTCACAGCTTACTGTTATAAAAACATTATATAAATGTGGGTTATTATTATTGTCACTGTTAGTAGTAGCACAGTCCTGAAAATCTGATTATTTTTGTCTTAACTCCCTGCCCCCAAATTAGCTTGAAATACATTTCTCATTTACTTTTGTTGTACAAAACAATGAGAGAGAGAGAGAGAGAGAGAGAGAGAGAGAGAGAGATGGGGGGGGGGAGAGACAGATAAGGAGAGGGAGAGAGGGGAGGAGAGAGAAAGAGAGGGAGAGAGAGAGACAGAGAGAGAGAGAGACAGAGAGAGACAGACAGACAGAGAGAGACAGAGACAGAGAGAGACAGAGACAGAGAGAGACAGAGACAGAGAGAGACAGAGACATACAGAGAGAGAGACAGAGAGAGAGAGAGAGAGAGAGAGAGAGAGAGAGAGACAGAGAGAGAGAGAGAGAAGAGAGAGACAGAGAGAGAAAGAGAGAGAGACAGAGAGAGACACACAGAGAGAAAGAGAGATTCAAATGAAAAAGATTCCATGGATGAGGAAGACAGATCACAAATGGGTAAAATAGAGACAGTTTAAATCTGTGTACAATTAAAAGAACAGAGATGAAAATAAAATTGCAGCTATTATTTAGTCAAAACATGATGATGTTACAAGTTTGCAAAGCAAAATGACTTGTGTCTAATTTCTTCTACATATGAATTAACTGATTTTGTTTTGAAATGCATTCCATAAGTTGGAATGAAATGAAACAATTAAAACAAATCTCAAAGTAGCATAGTGGAAAGGCAATAGAAAAAATAAATCACAGTATTAAAATAGAATGTCGAAGTTTGGATTTTGAATGTTGATTTGTACTTTTGTATCCAGAAATCTGTGAATAGACTGTATGCCTAAAATTACTCTACTATTGCAATAAATATTTGCCTGAATGCTTGACTGACTTCTAAAGGATCTAAATGCGGGTCTAAGGAAGCAAGAAGGTCCAAAATAATTTTTAATAATCTCCAATTCTCAGTGTCTATTATTCAAAATGTATAATTTACTAAAACATTCCATTTCTTGGCCTCCCTCCCCAATATCCCTAAATTTGGAATAGATGAATTCAACTTCTATATTATTGAAAGTACTGAGGCAACTGGACATTGCCCTCAATTCCTCTTCTCTGTTCTTCAAAACTTCTCAGCATCATCAGCCACTCTGCTCCTCACTTCTTGGTAATAATGTAAACACTTTTTCTCTTCACTAAGGCTAAACTCTGCCTCTGCACCTTTGATTTCATCCCTACCTGCTTCTTTCAGGCTCTTGTTCCAACAATACTGTTCTTGCATCAATTTTCAGTTTCTCCTTATACACTAGCTTCTAATATATCAGCCTGAAAATGTATTCATATCTCCCCAATTGCCCACCAGAATTCTCCTCCTTATTTTTCTATATCATCTTATCACCTTCCCTTTATCCCTTTTTCATCACTTCCAAACTTCTTGGAAAAGTTGCCTTTGCCCAAAGCTTCCACTTCCTCATCACACGCTGTACTCTCAATCCTTTGCAGCCTGGTTTCTCCTTCTATAATTCAAGTGAAAATGCTCTCTCGGAGATTAATAATGGCATCTCAATTACAATGACCCTTTTTCAGTCTTTGTTGTTCTTGATATCTTTGAAGTATCCAAATTTTTTTTAACATTTGCTCATTCCTTGGCCTTTCCTACCTCTTAAATTATTCTCTATTCTTTACTGTTTCATCGTTCTTGTTGCTAAACCCCTAAAATACGTGTTCCTCGATGACCTCCTTTCCCTCCCTTCATAGGACATGATTTCTCCCTTGTCAGTTACATTCACTACCAAGGGTCCAGCTATCAAATAAATTGATCTGCAGTCTTGTTCTCTCTCTCTAGATCCAGACCTACATCTCCAACTACTGCAGGATACCCCATGGGAATGTTTCAGTAAGACCTCAACAGGATCAAAACATTTATCATATATTTCAGACATTATTAATTGTCTTGGGTACTTAGATTTCCTTGTTGAAACCTTGTTTGTATCTTTGATTCTTCCTTATTTCCTAATATCGAACAAATTACTAAGTCTTATCAATTCCACCTCCACATTAATCAAACAATAAGCATTTACTAAATATTTTTCCATGTGCTAAGGTATAAGGGGAAAAAAAGATGAAAGATTAGGGGTCTTTCTACTACCTGAAACATCTTTGTGACACAGTGGATGAAGATGAAGACAGATGCTGTGCCTGAAGTTGGGAAGATCGTTGTTCAAATAAAACCTTAGATGTGAACTATGTGACCCTGGGAAAGTCACTTAAACTCTGTCTGCCTCAGTTTGCTCAGCTACAAGCTAGGGATAATAATAGCATCTACCTCCCGGGGTTGTTCTGAAGAAGAAATGAAATGATTGTAAAGTACTTATCACAACTTTATCTGACAGCTATGGAACATTCTGCACCCAGTCCCCTACCTCCCCAAAGAAAGGAAAAAGGCATACATCTTCCCCCTCTTTTCTGGGTCCAAGATTACACCAACATCATTTTGATGTATGTATCTCTAAAATGACAGTTTGATGTAATGGAAAGAGCACCAGATAAATCTATTTTGTACCATTCCCTAGGTATATGACTCAGTTTCCCATCTAAAAATTATGAGTTTCAACTAGGTGAACTCTAAGATCTCTTCTATCTCTAAATCTAAAATCTCCCAATTCCCATATGAACTTGGGACTTGGTACATGGTTTAACTTGAACCAGATCCTAATATTGGTATACTAGTCAGAGCAAGGGCAAAAACAAAGTCATCCTTGGATAATTATGGAATGGGAGTCTGGGATATTGGGGGGGAGGGGGAACTGCCTCTTTGTGAAAATTAAAATGGCCTTGCTGTTCTTCCATGACAGTCTCTTCATTGGTTTCTGTGACTGTCAGCCTAAAATTATTAAGAAGCACTCTTCATCCCTTAATCAAGAGATCCTATATCCTTTTGGAAGAGCAACTGCCCTGAATTCAAGGTTCACTTTAAACTACAAAATTTAAAAATCCCGGGTGTTTTATTCCAGTGAAGATGGAACAATGTTGAACTCCACAAGAACACTGCCTTCTGCTCTGATGAGTTCTTGGCCCATGTATGTTGCTCCTATGTGGGAGAAGTGCTAGAAAGCATCCCAGTGTGAGAAAGAGCTGAGATTAAAGTTGTTGTTGTTTTTAAAATGCTATTTCTGCTTTAAATTTTGAAGGGCTTGCAAAATAAGCCTCTGAGACAGGATAATAAACAATTCGAATGAGGGAGGTATCTAAAGCAGACATACGTGGATGCATAGGAAAGGGTTAAAGACAGAACCCTACAGTATGTCACTAGAGACCTGCTCCCAGATTAAACTTGTTCATGAGCCCATATTTAAAATACATGCACCAAAGAAAAAGGTAAGGATTTGTAGCTGAGGGGAAATTCAAAAGAATATATATATATATATATTAGAATCATAATGTTGTATAGGTAGACTAGTCCTTAGAAAACATAGGATCATAGGTTTAGAACTGGAAGGGACCTCAAAAAGTCATTTGGTAATCCAACACCCTCATTTTGCAGAACATGAAACTGAGGTCAATAGACTTTCAGTGATTTGCCCAGGGTCACACAGTGCTGGTCTTAAATTAGGGAGACAACTAGCATATGCTACTTTTATGTCCCTGGGCAAGTCACTTAACCTCTATTGGCCTCAGTTTCATCATCTGTAAATGTGAATAATAGCACCTACCTCTCAGGATTGTGATAATCAGGTGAGATATCTGCAAAGTACTTATCACACTGACTGACACATAGTAAGTGCTATGTAAATGCTAGCTAATGATGGTGGTAGTGGGAGTAGTAGTAGTAGTAGTAAATAGTAGTAGTAGTAAGTGATTGAGATCACGTTTGAATTTAAGGCTTCCTAACTCCAGGTCTAGAAGCTCTATTCATTGTGCAACCTAACTGCCTAGTCTAAACGTCTGGTTTTATAGACAAGAAAAGAAGCACTGGGGGGTTAAGAGCCTTGCTCAAAGTCACAATCTGGCTTCAATCTAACTTTCTAGATGAATTTAACATTACACCTAATCCATTCTGGTTAAAATGGTCAACTTGCTATTTCCCACATACAGTATTCCACCTCCCACCATTGTGCCTTTGTAAAAGATTTACCCCATGCCTGGAATGCTTTCCCTCCTCAACTCTACTTCTTGGATTCTGAGCTTCCTTCAAGGTTAGGCCTAAGTGCCATCTCCTGTACAAGGAAGGTCCTTCCTGAGTGCCACTGTTAATGATGCTTTCCTAGCTCCTCCCCAAATTGCTTTGTATTAATTCTATAAATATTCTGTTTGTACTTGTCTATGTACGTATTGGCCCCTCCCATATCTGCCCTTTCTTCAGAGTCTAGGACACAGCTTGGCCCATAATAAATAGTCAATTAATAAAAACTTGTTCAAATGTACTAAATTAATTAGCACTCCAGGATGCTAGCAACAAGACCTGATTTTCCCTTTCCACTACAGCACACTACTCCACTAACAAAAACAAAGTGATATTTAATAAGCATTTTGTAATGACTTTTATTCATTCAACAACATTTAGTAAGAACCTACTGTGTGTAGAATACTTTGTCAAGCACTGGGGATTAAGCATAAATACAGGAAACTGTAATATACAACAGACCGTGAGAGGCACCTTTTAGACCATCTATATATCATAAAGGAAAGTGGTACTTTAGAAATTGTCACACTGTAATGAATCAAGTAGAATAGAATCAAAATTCTTTCAATCATTTTTCACTTGAATCTAACTTTTTTTAATAGGGAGTTCAGTGTCTCGTGGTAGATAATAGCCTTGATGTGTGGCAAAGGAAATGATTTTTATACTTAATAAGCTTTAAGTGTGGTATAGTTAAAGGGTGCAGGTATCTCAGATAAAGAGGAACTCACTTTGGAAAGGCATCCAATTTGGGATAAAATGGAATAAGTACTGCAAGAGGAAAGTAGTCAAAGAAAATTTCTAGATGGGCCACCCTGTGGGTCTTTGTAAGAACCTCTTGGGGACCAGATAAACACACTAGACACTTCTTCATCTTCTAGGATGGAGAACTAAGGAGGGGTAAGTATATATCTCCTTGGGGACTGTGGAGTAGATATATCTGTATTTGTATGGATTTAATCTTATGTCACAAAGAGGAATATTTCTGCTTATGCCTTCACTGTTCCATGAACTGAAAATTGATACCCCACTTTATTTTGTATTATGTATTAATTATTTATTGAGAATTGTATCTGATCATTGATATCAATATTTATGGAACAGATTTGGAATTGATTGTACAGGTTTTAGTCATAGAGTTGTAAGACTTTAATTTCCCTATTCCTATGGTCTACAGTCTTATTACAAAGATTCAAGATCTTTGTTGACCATGTAGAGATATGGGTTAACCTGGGCATAGGATGTTTGTCCATCATGAGACTTTCCATGGAATTTGAGTCAGCTCTGTGTTTTTCCCTTTTGCACTGGGTTGTGGAAATTCCCTCTCTGAGTCAAGCCAAGCAAAGCTCATCCTTCATCTCTGTGTGACCAAGCACAGCCTTAGTTTATTTTGCAACATCACTGATATCATACATGTCCAATTACATAAAAGAGTTATTTTGCCTGTCAGAGGGGTCCCTGGCTAAGAATTAGATCTTATTTTTTTGGTAATTGATATCCTTGCTAATAAATTGATCGTGCTTGGAACTTTGTGCCACAGTTTCTCTTTATTTCAGATTTGTTTATCTTGACAGTTCAGATGTTTTTCTTCTTTTTAAAAGTTACTTACCTTTCCATCTGTATGGCAGTATATACAGGTCACAGTATCCACAAGGACCCATGGATATGTATACCTTAGGATATCAAGGATGAATTAAATCACATGCAACAACCATTTTGTGCTATTTTCACAATATTTATGAAACTTTGATTCATCCTCTATGAATCTATGCAAGATGGGAAATAATTAGGCAACCATCATGATACTGTCCAGAAAAGGGCACTATGAACTGACCTGATAAATTAACACACACTACTGCTATGATACTGAAATACTATTTTCAAAATATTTTTAAGAGCTTAGTCATCTTGGAGAGTATAAAGATTAATTCTGTTCATTTCTGTAAGTTGAAAAAAATACAATATTTGCATAAGAGCATTGCTTGTACCATCAACCAGACATTCACAGTAGTATGTTAATTTTAAACCTGTACAATGCTAAGTAAGCAGATTGTTTGAGGTTTTATACACTATATTTAACCCTTAGTATAAATACATCACATACAAGAGAGGAAAAAGAAATATTACACATTGACAAAATATGTAGAGTGGTTACTTGGTCTATTATTAAAGTCACATGTTACCCTCAAAATGCAAAAATCAAAATTTTAATGGATAATGGGTCCAGCCATTCAATGGAATCACAGCTTCCCAGAGGGGATCTCAAAGGTTATCTTAGTCCAAGCAGTCCCTGATAGGAATGTGCTCTATAAGACACTCCCAAATAGTCATAATTTTCTCTAGAAAGAACATTAGTGGTGGGAAAATGACTACTTCTTGAGGAAGTGTATTCAACTTAACAGGTACGAAAATGTTCCTAACATTAGGCCAAAATCTACCTTTTTGTAATTTCTACTAATGGTTCAGATTTCTGCCCTCTGGAATCAAATGGAATAAATTTAACCCCAATAAGATTGATTGACTGATTTCCATATGATAGATTTTGATTGACTTGAAGGTAGAATTCATGTTCCCTGAGTCTTCTTTTATCTAGGTGAAATATTTGCAAATTTACATGGCATGATCTCTGGGACTCTCATCATCCCTCCTCTGGATTTGCCTTTTTTGTCAATGCCTTTCTTTAAAAAAATGGCACCCAGAACTGAACTCTATACTCCAAGATGTGTCCTGAGCCAGACAAAGTCCATACAGTAAGCTTATCTCTTCCCTCATTTTGGTCATCATACTTCTCTTTGTATACTTAACACAGTGCCTGATACAAAAGAGGTGCCTAATGAATGCTAATTAACTGACTGGCATCATATTCAGACTCCATGTCAGTGTTTGACTAATCTCTTTCCCAGCCCACTTTTTTTATCTTATCTATGATTTATTGGTGGTAATTTTGGGGGTTTCTCTAATCTCTAGGCAGCAGAGTCATAATCTTAAGCTTACAATAACAATACTTTAAATTGAACTTTGAAAAATTAAAAAAAAGAAATCCACTTTTGATTGATGGTATTTTAAAATATGTGAAATGAAATTTGATATTCAGTACTATTTAAACTGTTTCTGAAAATGCCAGTTTTCACTCAGCAGGCTGGTGGCTTTTTTAGTCTTGTTATGACAGATGAAGTATGAGAAATACTGTCAGTATAATCCTGGAATTTTTAGTGTGAACACTTTTCTTCATTTTTTTCTCCAGTCAGTTGCTCATGCATGTTTCAAATGTACTAAACAGTCTCCTAAGAAGCATTTCTTATGGAAAACGTGTTGGGGTTCTTCTGTTGTTGTCATCATTGTTAGCAAAATTAACTATGACCAATAATTTTAATAAATTTGCATTAATTTAGACAATATTATGGAATTATTTTTGGAACAAATGACATTTTTTTCTAAATAGGTACTGGTGTTTTCTTCAATTAAAATAAACAAATATTTATTAATTTCCAACTATGAGTAACCAGGAAGTTAAGTGGATACAGTGGATAGAGTATCACAGCTGCAGTCAGGAAGACTCATCTTTGTGAGTTCAAATCTGGCCTCATACACTTACTAGTTGTGTGACTTTGGGCAAGTCACTTAACCCTATTTGCTTCAGTTTTCTCATCTCTAAAATGAGTTGGAGAAGGAAATGGAAAACCACATCAGTATCTTTTCCAAAAAGAACCCAAAACACCCAAAGGGGGTCATGAAGAATCAGACATGAATGAACAAACCAACAAGACCAACCATGTGCAAAGCATAGTGACCATTTTATAAAATTATAGAGATGATAACAAAAGACATTTGAAATCAGCCTTTTTAAATATCATCCTATCAATTCAACATTGGTTTTCACTTTCAAGAAAGTATTGTCTTCTTCATGTTAAACTCCTTTAGTTTAACTAATCCTAATATGGCATGGCCACATTGCCATCCTCTTACTGTTTTGATGATCTTTTTTGTATCTGTCCAATTTATTGACTTCTTTCCATCATTCTAGCTTATCAAGATCTTTCTGGGTCCTGATTCTGTCATATAATATATCAGGCCTCACTTCCAATCAGTCAGTTGGCACTTATGAAGAAGCATCTACTTTGCTCCAGGCACTGTGTAAAGCATTGGAGATACTAAGGCAAATGACAGACCTCTGCTCTCAAGGAACCCACAGCTCACAGTCTAAGGGAGGAGAGGGAGAGACAATATGTAAATAGCTAGCTATGAATACAATATGGATATATGCACACATACATACATATAAATTTATGGACCCCCTGAAATCCATCCATGGACCCAGGTTAAGAACCCCTCGTCTAGATCATGTCTTCATCATATACAAAAAATAGCATGAGTGACTTTGTGAAATGCTTTGATGAAACATGAGTATACCACAAATATGGAATTCCCTTATTCAATTATTCTAATGATGCTGTCAAAAAATGAGAAATTTCCTTCATATGACCTCATCTTAATGAAGCCATGCCTGTCCTTAGTGATCACTTCTTCCCTTTTGAAATGATCATAAATCATTTATTGAATAAAACATTATATAATCTTAATAATAGAAGTTGAACTCATTGCTCTCTAGTTACTTCAGACTCCCACATCTATTTTTTGGCTAATGGGACAATATCTCTATTTTCTTCTCTCAAAAATCCATTCTTCTTTGATTTTTTCAAAGATCTCTTGTCAGTAGCTCAGCAAACATCTCTACATGTTCTCTGCCTTGCTTGGAACATACTTCATCCAGAGCTAATGACTTGAATTCCTTGAGGTAAGTTAGATACATTCTTTTATCATCCAGTTCCTACTTAGATGAAAATTACAGTTGAATAGGTGAAAAGACTGTGAGTAATGGAATAACACATACTCTGAAAAAATAAAAGTATCACTCAGAGGAAGGTAGCTAAGTGGTTCAGTGGATAGAGTTCTAGGCCTAGAATCAAGAAGACCTCAGTTCAAATCCAGCAAATTACTCTGGTATCTTTATCAAGAAAAAAACAAATGGGGTAATGAAGAATCAGACACTACTGAAAAGCAATTGAATAATAAAAGCAAATTGCTTAGAAGAGAATGAGGAAGTAAAAGGTAGATGTAAGCAAGCTACACCAACCAACAAGTAACTATGAATGGGAACAAGAGTAAAATACAATATCAAAGAAATATGACTGAAAATAATTTTCATCAAACAAGAAAATCATCAAAAAATTAAAGAATCTCAATGTTACAAGAGACCTCAGAGACAGTAAAAGCTAACCTAGAACTAAATAATAATCCTCTCTACAATATACCCAACAACAGGTCATCTAGCATTTGCTTGAAGACTTTTGATGAAGGGGAACCAGCTACCTCTGGCAGTCAGCCAGTCAAACATTTAAATGCCTAACATGTGCTAGGCTCTGTGCTAAATTCTCAAAATGCAGCAAGGGGCTCATAGTTTTTTTTTTGCATTTTGTCTCCCCCATTAAACTATGTACAAACAAGGTATATTCAGAATGAACTGAATTAATATTCAGAGGGTAAAGAGAAGATTTAGATAAGGTGTTATAAGAAAATTTAAAGTGTATTTTTCTTCCTTTGGGGGAACAGAAAAGGCTTCATAGAATAGGTAACACCTGAGTTGGGTATTGATGGAAGAGAAAGATTTCAGCAGAAAGAGATTCAAAGAAATGAACTTGGCATAGTTAGGTAGTGCAGTGAACAGAGCACCAGCCATGGAGTCAGGAGGACATAACTCAAATCCAGTCTCAGACACTTAACACTTACTAGCTGTGTGACCTTGGGCAAGTCACTGAACCCCAATTTTCCTGCCTTCCCCCCTCCAAAAAATAAACTTACAAAAAAAAATAGAAATCAGCTAGAGGCATAAGCTTCAACCTGTAGGACTTCACTGACAAAAAAGAATACAGTGTGAGATACAGTGAGGAATAGTAGCTAGTAATCCAATTCAATTGGATAGTTAGAGTACATGAATGGAAATGATGTATAATAAAGATTGTAAATTTAGAGGTTGAAGGAAACGAAAAATGAATAGAGGAATGAATGAATACATTTAAAAGATATTTAAAAATACTTCCTTTGTAGCAATCATAGTTTTAAGTGGGGATACAAATAGTAATGAAACAAGAGAGACCCTGCTGGTTTCTTTCAAATATCAACTAAAATCTTAAAAAAAAATTTTTGCAAGAAGCCTTTCCCAGGCCCTCTTAATGCTAATTTTCTCTTTGAGATTATCTCCACTCTCTCCTGTATATGTCTTGTTTGTACATGGTGTTTGTATAATGTCTTCCTGTTTAGAATGTGAGCTCCTTGAGATCAAGGCCTGTTTTCATCTTTCTTTGAATTAGCAGTGCTTAGCATAGTGCCTAGAATATAGTAAACGGCTAATGTTTAATCGCTGACTAACTGGCCTGTTAAAAAGCTCATTTATTCTATTTAGGAAAAACATCACATTTAAGAGAGTTCAAGTGTAGGATAGATGGGAAGGCTTCAAAGTCCCAAGGATGGCCCAGGGATCCTTAGGTGTTTTAGCATATCAAATGGTCTGAGGTTCTGAAGGATGTTACAACTGAGAAAATAATAATGTCAAGAGGCCCATAGGACACAGTTATTAGGTAGATGGTAAAGTTCAGCAGTCTGCCATTTTCCTGGAGGGATGGTTGTTGATGACTCCCAGATCATCTAAATTATGTAAGCAGCCAAGTCACTCACAACTACTACAAATGTGGTCAGAGTGATCCAGGGGTTTGGGAATTATTGAGGAAAGGTTGGAACTACTGGTGAGTTTTCCCTGATCAGGATGAGAGGTCTGGGTGTCCCAGCTGTCAGAAGGAGGATGGAAGGTGCTTCTGCTGGTAACTCCTTTGTTTTACAAATGAAGAAATTGAGGCCAGAAAGGCTCTGTGATTTTGTACAAGTTCACACAGGTTTAGTATTTGGACCCAAACTCTCTCATTCCAAATCCAGCATTCTTGTTATTACTTTACACTTCCTAGAGAGGCAGATTAGAACTAGATTATGGGGGATATTAAGTATAAAGGTAAATAACTGATGTTTTTTGCTAGAAGCAACAAAATTTACAGTTTTCTGTTTTTATTTTCTTTTTTTAAAGCAGGTAAATGATACTGCAGAGTAAAGAGAGCTAAGAAGACCTGGGTACAATGGTAGCCATCTCTAGGATGAGGGGGGGAGGGAAAAAAAGAAATTTACATGATAATTTTATTATATATTTAAAAGGAATAGCAAGTTGTATGTGATAGATTTGCAGTTTCACGTGCAATCATCTTTTTAATTATATTATGCTATCAAAATGCTTATTTTATTCCATAAATTAAAAAAATAAATAAAAATGTTTTAAAAAGAGTTTAAAAATAAGACCTGGGTAGAAGTTCCTCCTTTGATATATACTGATTATCTGACCCTGGGTAAGTCATTTCAACTCTGAGATTATACTCTAAGGCTATAAATTGAATAGCAGAGAAAGGAATTTTCATCATAAATCATAGACCTTTTCCACAAAAGGAAAAATGATATGGGTAGCTCTCTCTGAATGAGAAAGATTATTTTGGCAAGCAAATGAGTTATACAGTTCTGGGCACCCCAACTAAAAAAAGAATATTGGTCATTTGAAGAGCACCCATGTGAGGTTAATCAGTTTGTTGAAGAGACATCAGTCTATGCCATCTAAAGAGGAGATTAAGGACCTAGGGATCTCTAGTTAGCAAAAGAAAAGACTTGGTGGGGGGAATGAGTACTGTATTCAACTATACGATGAAATGTCATGTAGGAACATTTGATTTGCTCTATCTGACCTCCAGGTTAAGGAGAAAATATGAGCAACAAGAAAAAGCCAATTCAAATATGGTAGAACCACAATTAGAATTACACAAGACATAGCAGTGGCTATCCTAAAAGACAGTAGGTCTTGGAAAACAATATATTGAAGAACAAAAGAACTGAGGGTACAACTGACAATATTATACGCAGCAAAGTTAAATATACTATTGAAAGAACAAAAGAGACATTTAATGATTTCAGACTTTCAAGATTTTATTGCAAAAAGACAAGAACTCAACAGAAAATTTTACATAAAATATCTAATAAAAATTTTGCCTTATATTATATAACACCAAAGACTAATTACAAGGGACTCAATAAGGACAAACTGTTTACTTTTTATACATGGAAATGTAAGCCATATATGTAAAATTGTCATTAGTATTTGGGCAGCTCAAAAGAATGAGTGGAGTGTAGCTGAGTATTATGTGATTCTAAAAAGCATAATGATGTAAGAAAAGGTAAAAAGAGTAATTATCTCAGACAAATGAGGTGTGAGAGGAAGATCTGATAGAGAAGAATTAGATGGTGGAGGAGGGTGGGTAGTTCTGGAACACTTCTCTCATCAGGACTGGGTTAAAGATAGACAATACATATGTACACACACACACATCTAAATTAAGAAAGAAATAAGAGGATAAGGAAGGGGAGGGGATAAGGAAAGGGATAGGAATTAGGATAAGGGGGCTATAGAAGAGTATGTAGACAAATGAGAATTGAGATAAAAAGGGAACAACATATATAATTAGAAGGGTATAAAAATTTTCTACATTCAGAAAGAGGGTAAGGGGATAGGGTAGAGGGAGACGGAGTTAAGGATTCTTGGAGGGGGTAGATTAAAGAATAGGAGGGAAAGGCAGTGGGTAGATGTAAAGTTGAGGAGTGAGGAGGGATAGAAATAGGGTGAGAAGAATAGTGAGGAATATAGGAAGGAGGAAAATGTACAAGTAATTATAGTTTAGAATGTGGATGGGATGAATTTACTCATGAAATGGAAACTCAAAGCAGATTAAAAATTTGAATTCAACAATATGGTGCTTTTAGGAAATTCTATAAAAATGAGAGATACACATAATCATAAAATAAAATTCAGAAGTAAAATTTAGAATGTAAATAAGCAGGTATGGTTACCATGATTTCAAACAAAGTTAAAGTTAAAATTAGATTTAATCAAAAGAGAAAAATAGGGAAAATACACTTAGTCTCAGCCATTTTAATAACTAGTTTTAGACCATATAAAATAGCCAAATAGTATTAAAAAATGAAAGTATATCTGCCAAGACAGACACAGGAACTTTATGAATATAAACACAAAATAAATTTTATATAAAGTTAGATCTAAATAATCGAAGTAATATTTATTGTGCATGGGTAGGTAAAGCTAATATAACAAAAAAAAATGGCAAGTTTACAGGACTATTTATGTAATACCATTCTGATTAAATTACTAAGAATTATCTTACTGAGTCATAAAAATAATAACAGGGTTCATTTGGAAGAGCAGAACATCAGGAACTCCAAGGAAACCAGGGGGGAAAAATGTGAAGGAAGTGGATTCAGTAAAATCAGACTTCAAACCATATTATAAGGAGAGATGAGTTCTGAAGTTTAAAATGGATAATTTTGATTATTTCAAATTAACATTTTCCTGTATAAGTAAAACCTATGTAGCCAAGAATTGAGGGAATACAGAAAAAAAAAAAACCTCACAATCTCCCAGATAGAATGTGATTTGGCCAGAATATTGTTGTGGTGTAAGAAATGATGAGTTTGTGAACTTAGAAAAATATGGAAAGACTTGAACTTACAAAGGAAGATGCTATCCACCTACAGAGAAACAGATGATAAGTGGAAATAAGCATAATATGGTCTTATACACACATGTGTATGTTTATGGCTATTTATGAACATGTATATATATGCATATATGTGTGTGAGTGTGTGCATATCCATGCTTAATTGTAGCTTTCAGGGGTGGGGAGAGGAAGGGGAAAATAAAGTAAAAAGTGTACAGCAGAGGATAAAAGAAAGCATACAAGGAAGAAAAGATGGACAATTTTGAAAAAAAAAGTATAGCATTTATTATATAGATTTCTTAAAATGGAGATTTATTTCTGTGTATTGAATCCTCTCATGTTCTGCTGTGTACACGGCAATTTTTTTCTTTTCTTATTTTTGTGTTTAAAATAAATTAAAATATAACAACAACAACAAAAAAGATTTGTTCTATTTGGTCCTAGAGGGGAGAACTGGGAGCAATGGATGGAAAGCACAAAAAGATCATTTTAAGCTTGATGTCAGGAAAATCTTTCTTAACAATTGGAGTTGTTCCAAAATGAAATGGGCTGCTTTGAGAAGTGGTGGATCCACCTTGAAAGTCTTCAAATAGAAGCTGAATGATCATTCAATGAGTATGTTATTATGATGAATCCTTTCAGCTATAGATTATAGTGCAGGGACACTATGGTCCTTCTGCCTTGAAAATCTGGGCTTCTTTGATTCTGAGTCAACTGCAGGGTAGAACTTGAAACACTAAAATTTTGAGTCTGAGTAACTGGGAAAATGGGAGTGCCTCTCAACAAAGGGGATGGTATGGCTGTAAACAAGCTTCTGTTCCTCTCTGAGACTCACTTTTCTCATTTGTAAAATGAAAGCAATAATACTTGCCCTACATACCTCATAAAGTTTCTGTCAGGTAGGTGCTAAATTGAATGAATGTTGGACTTGGAGTCAGGAAAACCCAAGTTAGAAACTGATTCCAGACACTTTTTGACCTTGGGAAAGACACTTAACATCAGTTTCCTCGTTTATTAAAGGGGCATAATAAGAAAGCCTACCTCACAGGTAAGCTTTGATCCTTATTGAGAGGATCAAATGAAATAACATAAGTAAAACACTTTTTCAACTTTAAAGCATTGTATAAATGCAATTTATTATTAATGTGAGGGAAGACTTAAACTTAATGTCTATAAATTGAGGCTACTATTATCATCAAGGCTCACCCCAGAAACTCATGAAAGCTATCAACAAAGGCATGAGAGGATCTTTGTTACCGGTTGACATTGTCCCTTGTGCTCTGTGTCTTGCTCTTTTGTGTGGTACAGTGGCCAGGGCACTAGAGATGAAGTTGCAAGAGCTGTCCTGATCCCTGTCCTCACCAAGTTCCTAGTGTTGTGCCCTCCAAAAGTCATGTTCAATTTACTTATGTGTATGTTTCTATTCTCATTTCTCTCCTATTTGTACTGCAGACTTCCTCTATCATGCCCCAACTCTTCATGCTGACACTTCTCTCCATCCCTGAAATTCAGTTTGGAAGTACCCTCTTCAGCCTCTCCCTCTGATTGGATGACTCCTCCAAGAATCTCCATGTAAGAACATCACCCAGGAAAGCCACGTCTTCATTTCTCTCCATGGTGAACTCTGGACCATTTTTATTTTGACCCTGCTGCTATTTTCCCCTCCCCACCTTTCAGGTTTTTTTTAAGTATTGTCTTTCCACATTAAAATGCAAACTTCTTGAGGGCAGGGGCTATCTTTCTTTCTACTTGTATGACCAGAGCTTGGTACATTGCCTGGCATATAATAAACTCTTCATAAATTCTTGTTGACTGACTGACTGTTGATGTGTTGGGTCTCCCATTAGGATATAATTTCCTTATGCACCTAACTTGGTACCTGACACATAATAGGTGATTAATAAATGTTTGTTAAATGAGTGTATGAAGTCCTGGGTCCAAATCTTGGCTTTGTCATTTTCTTGCTGTGTGAATTACCTTGGGCAAAATACTTAACCTCTCTAAGCCTCAGTTTCCTTATTTGTAATATGAAGGATTTGGACTAGATCATTTCTAATATCCTTTCTAGCTCTAACTCTATGAACACAGCTTTGAAAAACGTCTCTCATTGTCTTTAACATTTATTTTGCAACACTATTCACTCTGGTCTTTAGCCTTCTTGATATTTTTTCTCTGATATATTTTACTTGAGGGAGATGAAGAATACCATAGGGAAAGGACCACTGACTTTGCAGTTATAAATACTGTGATATAATTGAGTTATTCCTAAAAACAAAGACAGAGTTCACCACGAAACAAAGGGACATAATGATATAATTAACAAGTCTCCTATTTACAATCCCAGGATAAGAATTAAGGTCTGAAAGGTACCTTTGAGGTTATAAATAATGAATTTTGATCTGGGAGAGAACTTAAAAGTAATCTAGCCCAATTACCTCTTTTAACAGTTATGGAAATAGGGGCAGAGAATGGTTAAATGATTTGCTTAAGGTCACACTGGTAGTAAATGGCAGAACCTGAATTTCAACCCAAAGTCCTCAAGCATGTTTTCCACTGAACCACACCAATCTAGTCTAATCTCATTTCATAAATGAAAAAACTGGCTCTTAGAAATAATAATCAACTTCCTTTAAGGCATAGAAGTAGTAAGTGTGAAAAAACAGGATTAATAGGAAGAAATGAAAAAGTATGGCCTCATGGAAAAAGCTGGATTTGGAGACAATGAACTTGGGTTCAAATGTTGGCACTACCTTACCTATTTGCATTTGATTGGACATCTAAGGTACAATTCAGTCATTCATTACTGAGGCTACTAGGTGGTACCATAGATAGAATGTGGGACCTGGACTCAGAGAAACCTGAGTTGCAATCCAACTTCAGATGCTAACTAGCTGTTTGACTTTGGGCAAGTTATTTTATGTCTCAGACTCAGTTTTATGATCTGTGGAATAGTGATAATAATACCACCCCCCTCCTAGGGCTGTGACTCTGAACAAATCACCTAACTTCTCTCATACTCAATTTCCTTATCTGCAAAATGATGATAAGAGCCAATTATAATCTATTTCCCAGAGTTGTGAGGAAAAAACTGAGACACAATATTTGAAAAAGTACTTTGGATGTCTTAGAGCACTCTATAAATGCTTGTTAATTATTATTCATTTTCTTATGTGCTTTATAAGTTCTCTGATTTCAAATTCAGCAATTTTTCTAGGACCATTTTGATCAATGAGCATTTATTAAACACCTAGTACACACAAGACACAATGCTAAGCATTGAGTTTAGAAAGAAAAAAATCAAAGTCGTCCTGAATCCAAGAAGCTTAGATTCTGCTGAGAAGACTCCATAGAGCAATCAGAAACTTCTTCCAGCCTACGTGTTCATCAATAGGCCCTTTTTGTACTTTTAGTGGTGGGGAAAAAGAAGCAAAAGAGACCTGCCATTCTGGCAAGTCCAAGTAGTGATGAGGTATCATGGAAATTTCCCAGACATTGCCTTTACTGAGGAATGATGCACCAGATGCAAGATTCCTCACCGCCATTTTCTTCCCCCTGTAGTGACACCTGTTCTCTTGTAATTACAGGAACAGGAGAAACAATAGCACCTTCAATATCTTCCCCAATTCTCTGATTCTGAGTGAGCACAGGGTTTCCTGGATGGGCAAGTCATTAGAAGTGATGGAATAAGAGGCTTCTCATCCAAAACTACTTTTACCCTATATTAATTTCACCAGTTCTAATTAAGAATTATTTTCCAACTCTCTACAAGAGGTAAGGGATGGAGAGAGACGAGAGACAGAGAGAAAGAGAAAGAAACAGAGACAGATAGAAAGAGAAAGAAACAGAGACAGAGAGAGATGTTTAAATTTGATCCTCATAACAACCCTTTGAGGTAATCGCATATGTTGTTGCCATTTTAGAGATAGGTAAACTGAAGCTGAGAAATATTAAGTGATTTGCTCTGTGTCACATAGCTACTAAGTGTCTGAAGAAGAATTCATAATTTCATTGTCTGAAATACCAGTCCAGTTCTCTATCCCCTATACCGCATTGTCTCAAAAATGCCTGCTACGTTCATTGCACTAAGCTAGATATTGAAGACACAAAGACAAAAAATGTCCCGGTTCCTATACTCATGGAGCAAGCACATAACCTGCTAGAGAGTAAGACATGTAGGTAAAACAAGAGAGGTAAAGAAATTGGGAAGAGAGGGATCACTTCTCTTATTAAATATCATATAAAGGACACAGAAACCAGTTGGATGATGGCTGCCAATAATCACCATGTGTGAATTTCTTGGAGCACAAGTCATGGTTCTCAACAGAATCTTGGAGTTTGAAGAGGATTCTGAGACCATCAAGTTAAGCTTATATCTGAATAAAATGATTTCCTCTGTAGCAGATCCTACATGTGAAGAATCCTTTGTATCAAAGAAGGATTTCACTGGTTCCCAAAGCAAGAAATTAAAAAGAATTGCTGACTCTGAGAGTTGGAAGAGACCTCAGTGACCATCTAGGCCAGCCCAAAGAACAATGCTCTGGAGGAGCCTTGATTCCTAGGAAGCTCCTGTTTATATCAGCTAAATCTTCCTCAATAAAACTGCTACCTATTGCTCCTACTTCTGGATCCTGAAGTTGAGCAAAATGCATATAATTTCTCTTTCACCTGGAAGCACTTCATACACTTGAAGGGATGGCCCCCTTAAGCCTTTTCTTTCCCATTTTAAACATCCCCAATTCTGTCAGCTGATCTTCATATAGCACTCTCTTGAGGCCTTTCACCATACTGGTCACTATTCCTTGGACACTCACCAACTTAACAATATTCTTAAATTATGGCATCCAGAGCTGAACCTAATATCAGAAGTATGATCAGAGCATAGGAACCTCTGACTACCCATGGGTGATAAAGGTCATTTAATCAATTAGCATTAAATAGTACCTATGATAGAGAAAGCATGGTCAAAAGCAGGGGTGTCAAACTCTGAAAATGAGGCCCCCTAAACCATGCATAAGGCTCCCTGCCAGTTGTTATTGCCTTAGAAAACTATATATTAACATTATCTATGTTTTACTGTTTTTTTATTTATTTGGTTAAATACACCCCAATTATATTTTAATCTCCTTTTGACTACATTCAGGAGTGTTGTGGGTCACATGTGATCTGCAGTATTTGACAGGATGGGTATAGAGGATCGAATGCTGGACTTAGAGTCAGAAAGATCCAAGTTCAAATCCTTCCCCAGTCACTTATTATCTATGTGACCATGCACAAATCACCTAAGCTTTCAGATCCTCAGTTTGCTCATCAACAGGATATTGCCAGAGTCTTAGCCATTCAAATTTAAACCTGCACTGAGACTTTGGAAACCCTCTGTATCTATAGCTATGTCTACATCATCATCATCATCATCATCATCATCAATATACGCACAAATATACATACACATATATATGCACATGTACATATATGCATATGTGTCCAAATGTGTGTGTCTATGAAATGCTTTACATATTTAAAAAAATACTCTATAGAGGCTAAGAACTGAATCTATGATTTCATTTTTATAGGGAACTCCAAGAGGAGGCTCTAACAAGCCAGGTCAGCTTCCCCTTTGTAACACAGAGTATAAATATCTGTGATTATTGATGCCCTTTTGCTGTGTCAAGTGATGAGCAAATCAAGCTAAATAATGAGTAACTATTTTTACAATATTTATAACGCAAAGCATCTAAGTAACAAAATATAAATTCTAGGCACAGTATGGCTGATAGGGAATTTCTGATGACTTTCTCTTCATATCTCTAAATGGAAAGAAATAGCATTAAGAATCTCTCTGATCTGAAGGAAATTCACTATATTTAACTTTGTAATTTCTATTTCTTAGAAGTGCACAAAAAATCCACTGTTGATAGTGAGGGGTAAGAAATCTTAGGTTTCCAGAGTGAAGGCTAGGAGACTTTTTCCTAGAGATGCTTTATCACTACAGTCCAGTTGATAAAACATAGAGAGGACCAATGGAATAAGGAGTCACTAATTTTCTATTAGCCTGGAGTACTAGAATCTCAGATCCTGAAGTTGCCTTCAAGATCATGCATTTAAAGGTATACAGTTTTACAAGTGAGAAAACTGAGGCCTTAAAAAGTTAAATCTAATGTGTGTCACAGAGCTATTGAGTGGTAGAGCTAGCACTCCAACCCTGATTCTCTGATTGCAAGTTGAAGACTTTTTCTACTATACTACACTATAAATGGAATTTTTAATGTCAATAGAATTTGTCACCATTTCATCACAGTAGCTGCTAAAAATCTGAATTCCTATGGATTAGAGTCATCAACCTTTACATGATTTAAGGAATAATAATAATATTAAAAAGAAACAAAAATTAGAATTCTTTCCTCCTTCTTCCCAAGTCTGTAATAGAGCATCTTTCCTTAATGAAGACTGAGGTCATAGAAGAATAGAACAAGTCAGTTTGGATTCCTCCTTCACAGCCCAGTCTTTCCCCTTACTATTCCTTTCTTCTCTTCAGAATTACTCACATTTCTCTTTCCCTACCCCACCCCACTACACTATTCAAAGAAATGCAAATAAGATGCAAAATTATATATACTGTCTCACCATGCTTCACTATCCATCTGTTTTTTAAGAAAGTGACCCTTGCAAAGATGAGAACCTAGTATTCTCATCCAAAATGATACTAATTATTACTCATAACCTCAAATCATGTATAAATTCCTGGGGCCTGGAAAGTACTTGGACTCACATACTGAACAGACATTACCCAGCAAAGAGTTAAAGCCACTATTGATTATGCCAATAACCAAGCTAGTGACCTGGAAGGGACAACCTGCTTTTTTTTTTAATCCCCCCTGACAAATCGCTGAACTATTCAGTCCACTGGAAAATATAAACCAGAAAAACAGAAGCTTTGAAAACAATCACCCAAAGAGAACCAGAAGTCCCAAAGTAACAGAATGATTTTCCCATCCTAAAATCAAAAACAGGCTGAATTTGGAGTCTATGACACATTCGAGCAAATTGGCAATATGATAAAAAGCAAATAGCAATAAAGGTTTCTAGTGGAAGGTATACTAGATTATGAATCATTGTGCTAGAACTGAATGTAAAGTCATAATCAGGAGAATGTACTTGATAAAAAAAAAGTTATTTTCAAGAAACAGTTCTCTCAAATTTTTTTTGTTTAATCCCTTTCATAAAGTGATACCTTCTTCTTCCTGACTTATACATATCATTGTGGACTTTCACACTATTTTGCATTCTAATAATTTTTGTATATGTTTCATTCTTCCTCTTCCCCTCCTGGAAGGCAAGTTCAAAGTCACATTGTTCCTACTATCCCATCTCCATCAACCAGAGTACCAATAGTAGATGCTCAACAATTATATGCTGAACCATAAACTTCTATTTCAAAATCCCTTTTCATTATTTTGAATTTATGAATTCATAGAATCTACAGCAAAATAAAAACATATGTAAACCTTGGAGCCGTGTTTGTACATATTAATTGCAGAGAACAGAAGTTCTTATCATTTGATATTACAATGTGCACATTCACAGATTCTCATGAAAGAACAAGAGGAAGGCCTCTAGTGCCCTGGGTAGTGGCTTTGTGAAGGGCTTATGGGAAAGCATGGACAAGAATGACACAGGATGACAGGTGGGGAGGGGTTTCAATCAACATTGGTACAGGAAGCTCAGCTCAAATAAAATTAGGATTCAGCCAAGTTCAGCATGTCCATGTTCAACTTAAGTTTCTCCTTCCCATCTAGATTCATTTTCTAATCTCTTTGATATCTGATGAAATACATGGAGTGGAAATGCCTGCATGATGTGGAAGATTTTTCTAGAGAAAAATAATTAATAATAGCTATTGTTGGGAGTTACCGACTTTATGTACAATAATGTATTTACTTTAAATATAAAAGTAGCAGTGATTATACATGCATATTTAAATGCATATATGCACACATTCTATTTATATAGAAGATACAAGGGTCTGGAAATTAAAGTTGCTAACTGGAATTCTAAATAAAATTGTCTAAACTGACGAGATTTAAGATACTTAATAAAATAAAATTGCATTAAAAGAAATCCTGTGCTCTCATAATTTCAAAACTATTTCTCCTTCTCCTCTCTCTTGTGTTTTTCCCCCCCAGGCTAGGGATTTTTATGTCAAGGTTAGTCACTTGCTTCTCAAGCCACTAATGGTTGCTTAGTCCCATTGATACTTTTTTTTAAAAAAAATTTCAGTCATCGCTCCAGTTATGTTTTTTAAATTTGGGAAGGGGAGTGTAAGAGGGTCTAAGCGACCAGAATGGGAGAACCAGGAATGCTTTCCTCTCCTTCATGACCATCCCATTATCAGCCCCCTTCCCCCACCCCCACACACCTCCCCAGCGGCCACGAGAACCCAGCACCCTGAAAGTAGCAAGACACTAAGCTGGAGAGGATCGAAATAAAAATTCACGGTGAAGATTGTTACCCTTATTCCATCCCTCTCCCCTCCCCCCTCCCCTGGATTTTTTTCCACCCCCTACCCCTACCCACAAGGAGGCAACATCAGCAGCCATTGTGGGGGTCTGAAGAAGAGAAGATAGAGGACAGTCGACAGTTGACTGCCCGGCCGACTTTCCTCCCCCGGCTCACACATATCCCCAGTCCCCTCAGTGTTCTCTGGGGGAAGGGGTTTCCAACAAGTTGAAGAAACTTAGAAGGAGATGCTAGCACACATCTGGGCACCTGGGAGGGCAGCTGGGGTGTTGGGGGTGGGGGGAGGAGGCAAGAACCAGAAGGAAAAAAAAGAACAAGAGTCAAAGGCGATAGAGAGTAGAGTGGGCACCCCCCACACCCAACTCCCGCCTCTCTCTGCTTACCACTAGGACGGGGACCCCAGCAGCCAGCGAGTAGAGGAGCACGGGAGGCACGGCGCTGCTGTCCTCCGGGCCCGGGTAGGGCTTGCGGTAGGCGTTGTCGTTGCAGAAGAAGCCCTGTACATTGACGGTGAACGTGTCCGTGTACTCGAAGTAATAAGCCAGCATCACCGTCCCTGCCATGATCACCATCTGGAAATAAAGCATGCTGCTGGTGAGAGCCGAGGGGAGCCGGGGCATGTACGCCTCCCCGGGCTGAGCCGGCGGACCCGGGAGCCCCCCTCCCCGGTGGCGGCAGCGGTGGCGGCACGCGGGCTCCGGGATGGCATCCACCGGGGGCAGGAGCGGCAGCGCGAAGGGGATTGATGGAGGTGGAGAAGGAGGAGGAGGAGGAGACGATGATGGAGGAGGACGAAGAGGAGGAGGAGGAAGGAGGGGGGAGGAGGACGAGGAAGAAGAGGAGGAGGAGGAAGAGGATGCTAGCCCAGACAGTGCAGATGCCCTGGCTTGCGAGTGTCTTCACTCCACGTCTGGGTAGAGGAAGAGAAGTAGGAGGAGGTGGTGGCCGCAGGGCAATCCTCGTGGATCCCGCCCCGAGGGAACAGCGCTGGGGTATGGGCTCAAGCTCAAGGGCGGGGAGTCCCGGGCCAGTGGCTGCAGCCTCAGCGGCAGCTGCGCCGCACTGGCACGAGACCATTCACCCTGACTGGAGGAGGGGAGCGGCTCTCTCAGCCTAGGGTCAAGCCCCCCTGACCTCCCGGAGGAGGTGGCTACATTCGCGGCGACAGCCCCTGTTGGGCGCAAAGGCGCGCGTACACCCGCCTTGGGAAAGGATGTGGAGGCGGGAGATGCGTGATCTAGGGGCAACAGGGGTGGGGGTGGGGGAGAAGGAGGGAGATGAGATGAAGGCAGGGTGGGTTGGGGGAGGCAGTATGGTTTTGGAATCCCCCCTTCCCGTGAAGGAGCAAGGGAGCTAAAGACAATCTAAAATTCACTATTAAAATGGTTGTCTCTGCACTGCTCTCGCGCTCCAGCCTCGCTTGGAAAAGTGTTGCCCGAATCTAGAAGAGTTCGCAGCCAGCTGAGAGGGTTGGAGGAGAAATCTCATATCCACTCCCCAAGCTCGAGCTTCTTAGACCCTGCGAGGTCGTGTACAAAAGCGGAGGAGAGGAGAGGTTCCAAGGTATTCCTCTGTAAATAACCACCCACCGCCCCGCAAATCTTGCAGGATCGTCCTAGGGTGTTTGCATTCTTAAAATCGCTGAAATAATCATTCAGTAGTCCTCGTCATTTGCCGCAGGATTGTTTTGCTTCCTCCTTCTAGTTCTTCAACTGCTTGAGATATTTGGCATTCCAGATTTTGGGGACCCTGATATGATGCCAGCCCCCAAGAAAGAGAAAAACATTTGAGAGTTTTATCATGCTTGCTCTTAAGCATCTGTCTTTGCCTGGAGTTTTAGAGCGAGCTGCGGGGAATTCCCAGGTCTTAAAATGTGAAAGAGGAAAATCACCAAGGCTATAGCTGTCGCTATTTATAAAGACGTGCACGGATCTAGATATGCATGTCTGTATTAAATGTTATATTTATATGCTAAAGATATATATATATATTTAAAAAGCTCTCCTTTTCCTTAGTACCAGAGTTATTAGTGGATCCAAATTGGTTACGATAAAGAAATGGTCTGGAGGGTGGGGGTGGGGGGGGAGTTTCTCAGGGAGATCCGGGGAGGTCCATCCCACCAAGAGGACACTCCAGTGGGAAGGAATGGTGGGCCCCCAGGAGTTATTCTGAGGCCCCTGTTCTTTTCATTGAAACACACTTCCTTATTGTCTTGGAAATGTTAATTCAACTCAAACATCTTGAGAGGGTTGAATTTCATTATAAGGGAATAAGGATATTTATTATTAGGTAAAAAATAAAACCTGTATTTTTTAAATGAATCTTTGTTTTGCTTTTTCTAATTCATTTTTATGCAGAACTGCCCAAATAATTTTCGTGAAGTTTAGATCTGACTATGTCATCTGCCCTTCTCAATAAACTCTGGTGTTTCTATTATTACTACTAGAGTTAAATAAAAATTCCTCTGTTCTTCACAGTCTGGCCCCAATCCTGCCAATACAGTCTACATATACATTATTCCCTTCTATAGATTCTGGTCTAGCCATATAGGTGTCCTTCTTCCTCTGATCCTACACAAAGGATATTCCATTTTCCATTGTTACTGCTTCTCTCTGGCTGCCCCCATGCCTGCAATGCTCTCCCTCTCTTGGCAATCCCTAGCTCAGGGGTGGGGAACCTGAGTTCTGGAGACCACAGGTGGCCCTCTAGATCCTCAAGTGTGACCCTTTGATTGAAGTTCCCCATCCCTACTTAGCTTCCTTCAGGATTTGGCACCAGCACCAACTCAAATGCTAATGCCTTCTCATTCAGGATTACTTTGTGTCTACTTTGAAAGGGTCTTATACATACTTCCATGATTACTTTTGGAAAGGGTGCAGCTAAGTAGAGCAGTGGATGGAGAACTATGAACTTCGAAGTCTTATCTTCCTGAGTTCAAATCCAGCCTCAGATTCTTAGTAGCTCTGTGACCCTGATCAAGTCACAACCCTGTTTGCTTCACTTTCCTCCTTTGTAAAATGAGCTTTGGAAGGAAATGGCAAACCATTCCAGTATCTCTGGCAAGAAAACCCCAAATTGGATTACAGCACTGGAAAAAAAAAAAGGTTGAAAATGTATATATTGTGTCCTCCATTAAAATGTAAGCTGTTTGAGACCCAAGAGTATTTCACTTCTGTCTCTGTATCTCCATTGCCCAGTACAGTGCTTGGCACTGTACTAAATAAATGCTTGATGGGTTTATCAACAAGTATTGAATTGTGTGTTTTATATGATGTTGTCTTTTTGTTTTAAGATGTTATGTGGCTTAATCCTTGTAGTCATAAGAAGATAAGCTCAAGTCCTTCCTCTGACATATATTGTCTATGTGAATATGGGCAAGGCTCAGTTTATCAGTGTCCCAGGCAACACTCTAAAATTCTAAATTACAGAATTGTCAACATGTTTAATAAAGGGAATTTTCATACTGAGAGATCCTTATCACATCCTTGTCCCACTCCCTCCCTACAGAAAATGCTTTTTATATATCTCATAGTTCACATTTCATTTTAAAATGCATATGTTGAGCTCATACTATGTACCTAGCAGTCATAATATTAAAAAGTAACAAATATATTGGGTAGAACAGTACTTGAGAGATCCATTTAATAGGAAAAACACTGATTTCAGAATGAGAACTAGAATCTAGTTCTTCTTCTGGAAGTGTGTGTGACCCTGGGTAAGTCATTCCCCTTCTCTGGGCCTCTAAAAGCTGGGGAGGAAGGGAAAGCAATAAGAAAAAATGGTACTTGAACTAAGCCTGGAAGAAAGATTAGGAATCTGAGAAGTGGAGATAAGGGAGTGGATTCCAGGCATAAAGGACACATCGAACAAAAGGAGATGAAAGTTGAATTTGACCAACAGCTAATAATTTACTTTGGTTGAAGCATAAAGAATATAAAGAAAAATAATTTGAAATAAAGTTATAATTTTATTTTCAGATAGGCAAGAGCCAGTCTGGTGGGGACCTTAAATACAACACAAGGATTTGTAGTTTATCCTTGAAATAATTTTGTTGTTCAGTCATGTCTTGACTCTTCATGACCCCATTTGGGGTTTTCTTGGCAAAGATGTTGAAGTGGTTTGTCATTTCCTTCTCTAACTCTTTTAACAGAAGAGGAAACTGAGGCAAACAGGGGTAAGTGACTTAGGGTCACACAGCTGGTAAGTTTCTGGGATGAGATTTTAAAGTCGGGTCTTCTTGACTCTAGCACTCTATCCACCACACCCCCTAGAAACAATTAGGAAGTCACTCGTGGTTGTTGGGGTTTTTTCTTTTGGACCAAAGGTACAACTTTGCAATATCTGTACCTTTTAAAGATTGTTTTAATAGCAGAGTGTGTAGGATAAATTAGAGAGATGAAAGTCTAAAATCAAGGGTACCAATGAAGCTAATACAGTGATCTAGGTGAGGAGTGATGAAGGAATGAGGCCTGAACTAGAGTGGTGATAAACTTATGTGTATGTGTGTATACATGCATATATGCACACATACATACATGCACACTCATACACATAATACATATGTGTATAGCTATAGGTAATATAGATATATTGACATAGATTTAAGTTGTATATAGATAAATTGTAGAAACAGAGAGAGATATAGAGAAATACAGATATAGATACAAATCCATTGATTAATGAACTAATATATACCTTGACTATATAACTACATACTAGAATCTAGGCAAGATGTATTTTTCATATACTTTGTTTTGCCAGTGAGGAAACTGGCAGTGCTCAATGCAATTAGTACAATGTCAGATCAACTTCCACCATTTATGTAAATGTAAATCTTAGAAACACTGATAATACATATACTTCATCCAGGAAATTATCGAAAGGGCCTCAAAAAATATTTAGTCCACCACTCTGGCTCTAGAGAGAAAAACACCCAATCTACCCAAAGCAAATAAATGTTTGCATAACTTTTAAAGCTCTCTAAGGATGCATAGAGAGATTTTGTATTTTGGAGAACCAAGTACAAGCAACTAAAGAACATTACATAATCATTTGGTGGAAAATAGTTTCTCATAATTAAAATGCTAGTGATTTAACTGGTATATCTACTCATTTATATTAAATGTGAAATATTTCATTCTATATAATGTGCATTTGCAATAGAATAATCTTATTTATGGTCCTAGATGTCCAAAATGAAAGAGTTATAGGTGAAAGATCAATGAATTTGGAGTCAGAAGACCAGGGTTTGAAGGGCCCAACACTTACATTATATGTTATATTATTTAACTTCTATGCGTTTCAGTTTCCTAATCTTAAAAATGAGTATAACAATATTTCTACAACATACTTCATAAGATTATTATGGGGATCAAATGAGGAAGCATTTATACACCCCTCTGTAACCACAAAACATTACATAAATGTAAGCGATTACTAAAAGTTTAAATTAATGTCACAAACGGTCTAACCTGGTTTTACTCATTCAGCTCACTCCAAAATCACCACACCTCCTTCAAAATAATTTTCTTTTTCATAGATACTTGAATCTCAGGAAGAAGATTGCATAATTATAATAAATTCTATACATTTTTTAAAAGGTGCGATCACTTATATTAAGCAAAAATAGCACATGACTTAGGTTCAGCAGAGACTGGGGTTGAAATCCTGCCTCTGACATTTACTTTGTGACCATAGGTAAACCGCTTCAGCTTCCTCAGCTATAAAATGGGGGAAATGATATCTACAATATATCACAGTGATGTTATGAGGACCAAATGAGATCATTTGTATAAAATTCTTTGTAAATTTTCAAACACTATTTGAATGTCAGCTGTTATAATAATAATTATATATACCACAATGACCATTTTTCCTGAAAGAGTAGAATTCTTCTGCCTTCCCTTGAGAGAGAAGGTAGTCTAATGCTGAGCCTGGGATTTAAAACTAATTTTTTTTATATTTCCAACATTGTCTACAGTTCACAATAGGCTCTCTCTACCACATTTTCTGTCTGTAAAACATGAATGATGGCAGATTCTGAGAGACGATATGAGAATAAATGATCATTTGCAATGCCCATTGAAATAATTAAATCAAGGAGCAGCTAAGAGCACTGGACAAAGACAGATAGAGTCATCCCTCATCAAAATGACTTATCCACTGACTGTCTCCAGGTACACAAATACGGAATATAAAAGGCCAAATGGAAACATGAGGCATTGGGTGATGGAAGAGCATGGAATGTATATGCCCCCTCCAAAAAAAAAAAACAATTAATTACCTATGAGTGGTTATGCTTTACAAAATAATGCTTCCATCCAATGTGACCCTAGGGACGTTGGTTGAACCATCAAGGAGAAAAAGAATCTTTGACTTATTACAAGGGGGATCTGCCCATATGGCTCTGTATCTCAGTAACTTCTCTGAATCCCATGTGTAAAATGGGAAAGATCATATCTATGGTATCTAAATCATAAGACTATGGTGAAGAACAAATACTATTGTGTACATAAAGTGCTTTCTGAACCCTAAAGCATTTTACAACTATCCATTGACATTTGCAAGTATCCATGGTAGGGCAGAAACTCTAAGGGTTTTGTAATTAGGAAAGACCTAGTTTTAAATTCTGCTTTTGGCACTAATCATAACCATGTGCAAGTCATTTAACATCTCTGAGCTTCAGTCCCCTCACCCATAAAACAGATGTTAATAATAAATGTAGAGCCTGGTGGTGTTATGAAGTCCCAATGGGATTCTGGAGTGAGATGATATAAGTAAAGTACTTTGTAATCCTTAAGACATTATATGAACACTAGCTATTATTCCTAACTAAGGAAAGATGGAAATAATCTTTGTCCACAGTATTTTGAGTTTAATATCATGGGGGCCTCCGCATACCCTCCACAAAACATTTTTTTGTGCTACAGGTAAAGTCAATATTGGGTTGGGTATATCACCAATCCATTCATTATAGTGAGAGATGGAAAGGAGTTATGTTTTCCCTTTATTGTCATGAATAATATTATATTAGAATGTCTCCATTTCAGTGGAAATGGACAATCACACTGCCTTCCTTTACCCCAAATGTTGGACAAGGTCAACTCCCTCCCTCCCCCCTAATGTACACTCTTTCATGTCCTTAGGGGCAATGGTTAGGAAGTCTTTGACCTTTTCCCTGGAATAAAATAAACTTCCCCTAAGTGTGTTAGTTTTTTCTGGAAAATTGCCCATATTCAGAAGTCTATTTGCTCCATGTAGAATTCCTTTTCTTTTGGGTCAGCTGATTTTTCTCCTTGTCATGGTTTATAACTAAGGATGAAACAAAGCTTTTTTACTGATTTGTACCTTAAATTGTAATCAGTGGGTTTTCTTTCCATAAGACAATCCAGAATAATAATAAGTAATGATAAATGAATGAATCACAATAAAATTATAACCAGCATTTATATAGTACCTTAAGTTTCGCAAAGTGCATTAATGTCATTCTTATTTGATCCTGACAACATCCCTGTGAAGTAGGTACTGTTATTATTGCCATTTTCAAATGACAAAACTGAGGCAGATAGTGTTTAAGTGACTTGCTTAGAGTCATATAGCAAGTATGTATTTGGGAAATGATTTGTATTCAGGTCTTGCTGACTCTAAGTTTGGCACTCCATCTACCTACCTGCTTCAGTATAATATAGAAAGAGTCAGACTTAGATACTGAAGGAGACTTAGTGGCTATTTATCCCAACTCTAGTCCCCAGACCAAAAATTGATGCGTGGATCCCTTTACAACATTCCTGACAAGTGGTCAACCAGCCACACCGCACATGATTCTATTGGTGGAAACCTCACTGTCTCCCAAGGTATCCCATTTTCTTTTGGAAAGCTCTAATCTTGGAAAATTTACCCTTGTGTTGAACCATACTCTGTCTTCCTATAGTTTTCTACTCACTGATTCTAGTTTTTCCCACTGGAACTACAAAAATTAAGTCTAATCTGTCTACTACATAGTCATGTTTCAAATATTAGGAGACAAGAACCATGATCTACCCAAATCTTTTTCCCCACCATGATACTCATTCTGAGCTTTATTCAAGCAATTCTCACATGACATAAACTCTGGTACTGTCATTGTTCCAGTGACTATCCTGTAGACTCCAGTTTATACTATCGCTCTTAAAATCAACATCAACAAGTAAATATGTTTCCTGTGACATCTAAGCAACACAGAGAACAGTGGGATGATTACTCCCTCTGTTCCTCCCTCCCTCATTCATTCTTTCAACAAATTCAATAAAGTAAAGATTTATTGTGCCCCTGCCTACCATGTTAAAAGCACTTAGGGAAATACAAAGGCAAACACAACATGGTCACTTCCCTCCAGGACTAGAATATTTCATTACAATTCAATTTGACAATTACGTATTATGTCCCACATCTAATTCTTTTTGGACCTCCTACATAAAAGGAATTGCACTTCTATTAATACACCTTAAAATCATGTTAAATTTTCTTGAAACTTTGTTATACTTTTAGCTTATGTTGATCTTGTAGACTACCAAAGTTTCTATCTTTTTTTCCCACACACAAATGACTGTCAAAGGCATTTCTCTTTCCCCTGTCCTTTACTGGTGCAGTTGGTTTCCTGAACCTAACAGCAAAACTTTATATTTATACCTATTAGATTTCTTCTTAGATCTAGCCCATAATTTCATATTATAGACATTTTCTATTTTGAGTCTGTCATGCAGCATGGTAGCCATACCTTCTAACTTTGTGCCACCTTCAAATTGCATAAATATGCTAGCTAAGCTGCCACTCAAACTGTTAATAAAAGTGGCTTTTGTGATGCTTATATTTTCTAATCAAACACTGAAATCAAAATATGTCTCATGGAAAAGAAGATGACTGTTTCCTTGAGACAGCACAAAGAAAATATGTAGGATTTACAAATTAGTAAGGGGACAGGGTTGGGGGGGTGGGGCAGTGGAGAGAAGAGGGCTTTTCATCAAGGCAAGATGTTGCCAAAAGTGATTTTAAGTCTATTTATTTAACTATTCATTTAGAACATAAATTTCTTGAGATCTAAGACCATCTCATTTTTTTATTTAAATCTAAAGAGGTTAGTATATAATTGATACATAGAAATAACTTAATAATTTATTATAATTAATTCATATTTATGTTGACTTACTCATGAATAAATTGCATCCCTACTAAATAAAATGCAAGCTCCTTGAGGTCAGGAATTACTAAAAAAATTTTCTTTCTCTGTACTCCTAGATGCTAAAGTATTTTGTATACTAGAATATAAGCTCCCTGAGAGTAGGCAGCAAGGTGGACCAGTGGATAGAGTGTTGATCCTGGAGTCAGGAAGATCTGAGTTCAAATTCAGTCTCAAATATTTACTAGCTGTGTGGCCTCAGGGAAGTTACTTAACTTCTCTTTGACCCAAGTTCCTTAACTTTAGAATGAGAATAATAATAACATCTTCCCCCAGGGTGATTGTGAGGGTCAAATGAGATAAGAATTATAGAATTCTTGGCACAGTGCCTGGTACAGAGTAGGTGCTATAGAAATATTTATTAGTATTATTTCAATGACTGTATTCATATCTCCAGAACTAGTATGGTCCTGGAACACATGTGTTGAGTCATGTCCAACTCTTTGTCACACCATTTGGGATTTTCTTGGCAGAGATACTGCAATGGTTTGCCATTTCCTTCTCCAGCTCATTTTATAGAGGAGAAAACTGAGGCAAACAATGTTAAGTGACTTGCCCAGGGTCACACAGCTAGTAAGTATCTGGGATCAGATTTGAACTCAGGAAAATTAGTCTTTCTGATTCCAAGTGCAGTAGTTTATCCATTGTGCTACCCAGCTGCTCTGTCCTAGAACATACTAGGTGTAAATTCTAAAAAAAATTTAGTTAATGAGAAATGCATTCAGATCTGATCTGTTAGTAAGCAATGGTTTGTGTGTGTGTGCGCACATGCATGTGTGTATGTGAGTTAATGTATATTTTTTACTAATACTCAGATCAGATTTATTTATATATATATATTTGTTTTATATATTGACTATATATACAACTATCAAATGTGTGGATATGTTTACTATATGTATTTGATATATCAAATATACATACATATATACACACTCACATATTTCACTGGTACTTGCCAGCCTAAGGCTCCTGGTAGTAGCTGAGATTAGGATGACTGTGAAATGGGGTCTAGGAATAAGTACAAGTATTAGGTATATCCAGGCACTCTTTGATCTAGCTGTCTTTTCACCATAAAAGGGCATCCGATGTCTTGGGTATCCACAGTCCCAGGACTCTACTTTGACTCTGTTCCACTATGCATCCATGTTTGTGTCTCTGTTCTTTATCCCTCTGTCTTTGTTTCTCTGTCTCTCTGTTTCTCTCTCTTTCTGTCTATCCCTCTCTTTCTCTGTATCTGTCTCTCTCTGTCTCTGTCTCTGTCTCTGTCTCTGTCTCTCTCTCTCTCTCTCTCTGTCTCTCTCTCTCTCTCTCTGTCTCTCTGTCTTTCTCTTTCTGAGTTTGTTTCTCTGTGTGTGTGTTTCTCTCTCTCTGTCTCTGTATCTCTCTCATTACCATGGCCTATTCTATTATCAATCAATTTAATAAGCGGAGTTCAATACCAGTCTGCACCAGGCATATTTTCTGCCTTCTTATTGTGCCCCAGAGCCCCAGCCCTCCTTGGACTCCATTTCAATATAAACCAGATATGGAAAAAATCAACTATTTATTGTTTTACCTTTTTACCCTTCTTGCCATTTTTTTCTTGAGGTTTAGTTTATAATATAAGACCTTGGTATTCTGGTTAATATGTGCAAAGAAGACAAAAAAGTAAAGCATATTAAAATTCAAAAAGGTACATCTCTGGTCACCAGTGTTAAGACTCTACCACCGACCCTTCAAAGAAATAGGGTCCATTTGGAAAGGTACTTGTTTTAGTGAAAAATATAATACCAAAAGCAACTTTTGGTTTTAAGTGAAGGAGAAAATTTTGATTAAAAGGAATTTTTTTTAAAGCAATTGGGGTTAAGTAACTTTCTCAAGGTTACATGGCCAGTTATTTCTGGGGGTGGTGCTAAGTATCTGAGCCCAGATTTGATCCCCAGGTCATCCCGACACTGGGGCCAGTGCTCTTACTCACTGAGCCACCTGGTCGCCCCTTAAAAGGAATTTTTAGTTCTTCATCTTTAAAAAGTTGAATTTAGTTAAATTTTTGCTTCTTTAATTTGATAAACAAAAATAACATCATTTATTGTTGAATATACAATAAAGATTGGCTTTTAAAATATTCCCTGGGTAAGTATACCAGTGAAATATCCTGTCCATGCCTAAGGGTCGGAGCACCTTGACCTTTCCTTGACTTCCCCTGAAAAACCATTCTGACTATTAGGGCCAAAAGTGGCAAGAATACCCTTAATAATATACACAGTATATAGGCTAGCAGAAGACAATTATCCACCTAAATAGCTTCTCAGTTTTTGCTACTCAGCATTGAACTCTAGCCCCAGTTAGTAACTAGTTAAATTAAGGTCTTCTGCATTTTTTATTTTAGTCTAAAGCAATATCCTCTTTGTATTGCTAAGAGGCATCCTTAATTATGAAATATTTTATGATGAAACTATTTCATCTATGAATCTTTCTGAATATATTACCTGGGAATATTTTTTAAAAGCCAGAAGCCACTATAGTCAAGAAGACAGGGGGTGAAGGTTGGGTTCACCAAACTACAGCCACACATTTTTATCCAGAATTTGCTGGCTAAGCATAATCTTCATTGATTCTCATAGGGAATTTGCTTATGTAAAACCCTGCAGAATTGTCCATGTGACGGTTGATTGCTAAACCAACTTGGAGACAGTTAAAAGCCATTATCTGTTCCATGAAGAATGGGGACCACCCTCAGTGAAACCACAAATCCTGCTGACAGTGTTGGAAGCAAAACCTCTTCAACAGCAATATGGAGTATGCAGGCAAAACTGAGTCGACTCCAGCTGTTGTACTTTTGTCACTGATACGGTGAGTGAATGCTAATAAGCATTTATTTGTTGTCACTAAATGCACTGTGTAAATGCTGGTAATGAAATGGCAGCAGTAAAATTGGATGCTCTAAATGGCCTCTCTTGTTTTTATTTTGATATAGTATTGAGTCTTAGTGGGGCATGCTTTTAAATGCAGATTGATCCAATTAGACTGACATTTGTTAAGCACCTACTGTCCTTCAGAGTACAGAGAGGCCCAAGCTAAGGCTGGGGAAAAGCAAATCTTCAGTTTATCATTTGATAGGTGCCCTCATGGAGCTTCCAGTCTAATAGGGTCATGGAATCAGAACATCAGAGTTAGAAGAAATCCCCAAGATCACTTAGTCCAATTTATACTTAAACAGTCATCTTTGTGCCTTTTCTCTGAGATTATCTTCAATTTACACTGTATTTATCTTATTTATACATAATATTTAGCATAGGGAGGGCATAGCACTTGATATTTGTACACCTTGGACCCCAAGAATAGAACTTTTGTCTTCAAATTGCTGGAGTTGGGAGATGGGTCATCTTTTTTTGAGGAACAGCAAAGAGGTCAGAGTCCTGGGGACATAGAGCACATGAGAGGGAATGAGGTACGAGAAGACAGGAAAGGTAGGAAGGAGTTTACTCAGGAAGGACTTTAGAAGTCAAACAGAAGATTTGATATTTGATATATGTGATCAATGAATTTGATGACTGTAAAATAAATTGCTATGTTCCATGCAAGAAACAAGGTTATTATTGACAAGATTATCAGGAAGGGCTTCATTGAGTAGTTGGTATTTCAGGTAGGCCTTTAAAAGATGAGTAGGAATTCATCAGGTAGAGAAATAGTGAGAGGATTTCTTAAGCATAGAGAACATCATGGGGAAGAAAATGTATTTTTTAAAGTACCACGTACATGGACACAGAGTAGTATATTTTATCTGTAGCATATAGTATATGGAAGAATATTACATGAATTTGGAAAGATCATATGGTGATAGATAATGAAAGCCCTTGAATGACAAGCAGAGAAGTTTGAACTATATTTTTTAGGCCATAGGGAACCATGAAGATGCTTTACTAATGGATAGGAAGGAACAGATGTATACATGAAGACGTAGCAGATAAGAGAATCACTATCCAAAAATAATTTGGCAGATAAGGATATTGTGTTAAATACAGTGAGATGAGATTTATCAGGGCTACAAGTAAAGTCTCACTTTTATATTTTAAAAATAATTTTCATATTTATTAGATAGAGAAAATATTGGCTAGCAAGAGGTCATCTATAAATTATGTATATATATATACATTATATATGTATATGCTTTTAGAGAAGTGCAAGCTCAATTTGAATTAACTGTATGATATGACAGTGAAGAAAACAGATGCTATCATAGGCTCTGTTATGACAGTGTCCAAAAATAGGAAGGTGCCCAGTCCCATTTAACTCTACCATGGTCAGGCCCTATAAGACAAAATTATACATTTTAATTTAGCTCAATTTATAAAATTTTGTACAATTAATTAACATTTATTAAGCACCTACTATGTTTCATATACTGTGTTAGGCACAGAATTGATGAAGACGAAGAAAGAAAGAGTCCCTGCTGTCTGCAGGTTTGCATTCTGTATGAGAAGACAGCATGTAGACATGAATGTAAAGAGAATATACATGCAATAATTATAAGGTAAATAATGGGAGTGAAGTCACTAGAAATTGTGGAAATTAGAGATGATTTCATGCCAAAGATGGTGTCTGAGTTTAGTCTTAAGTGATTCTAGGAGGTGGAGGTAAAGAAGGATCCAATTCCAGAATTGGAAGACAGACAGTGCAAATAGAGATGTGTGAGGAACAGTAACGTCAGTTTGGCTGGACCATAATGTATATGAAAAGGGAATCATGTGAAATAGGCTTAGAAAGAGGCTGAGGCTAGGCTGTGAAGGTCATGAAATGCCAAACAGCAGAATTTATATTTGAATCTTACTGTAATAGGGATCCACTCAATTTTTAATGAAAATTGACATGATCAGACCTTTATTTTATGACAATCACTGACAACTATGTGGAGAATAGATGGGACAGGGAAGAAGCCTAAGGCATAGAGACCAATTCAGAGGTTGTTGAAATGGTGTAAGCAGAGGTGATTGCCCCTATTAAGATGGTAGCCTTGTGGGTAGAGTGACTGCTGAGAAATATGCAGGTAGAAATGAAGAAATAGGGGGACTGTTTATATTAACAAGGAAAGTGAGGGTGATAACAGTAAGTCAACGATAACACCAGAGTATCTAGAAGGATGGTTGTGCCCTCAACAGAAATAAAGAAACTTACAAGAGAAAAGAATTCGGGTTAAATATCACCAGTTTTATTCTAGACATATTGACTTTGGGGTTTCTATGGACACTCCAGTTTGAATGTTGAATAGGCATTTGGTGAATTGCAAGTAGAACTTGGGGAGTAGGGGGGGAGACAGAGACAGACAGAGACAGAGAGAGACACACACAGAAAGAGACACAGAGACAGAGATGGAGGCAGAAAGAGAGGCATAGAGATGGAGAGAAAGAGACAGACAGACAGAGACAGAAACAGAGAAAGACAGAAAGACAGACAGAAAGAGATAGAGACTCAAAGAAAGAGACACAGAGAAAGAGGTAGACAGAGACAGAGGCAGACAAAGAGAGTCAGAAACAGAGACAGAGACTAGGGATAGATTTATAAATCTTGGAGTCATCTGCATATGAATGCATATTGAAATTATAGGAGTTGATGTTACTGAGAGAGATAGCAGAGGTAGAGAGGAGATAGAGAGAAAAGAGGACCCCATACAGAGTCCTATGGTACACACACAGCTAGGGGACATAATATGGATAATCATCTATCAAAGAATTTAGAGAACAAGTCAGTCAAGTAGAAAGACAGCTAGGAGAGAGCAGGAACATGAAAATATAGGGAAGAGAGACCATTTAGGGGAAGATTGTCAACAGTGATAAACACTACAGGTCAGGAAGAGTAAAGGTTAAGAAAAGACCATCTGATTTGGCAAATAAAAGATTATAGGCAACTATGGAGAGAGCAGTTTCCACTTAGTGATAAAACAGGAAGCCAAATTGCAAAGGTTTGATAAGTGAGTGAAAGGAATGAAAATAGGTGCAAGAAAAATTCAGGGAATCAAAGAAATTCAGTTAACCAGAAAATTAAGGTAATCAGAGCACCCTATTCCCTGAATATTTTGGTTAATTAAAGATTTACTGGATATAATTCTATTTTCTCAAGCAATGATTTCTGCCTAAAAATATGTCACAAGGTCAAATTGGCATTGCCTAGACGATTAAATTGGGGGCAGGGGAAGGATTCATCCAGTCATTTTATTCAGCTTTTAATTTTATAATCATTTGTTAACTACAACCTATGAACAAGTACTGTACAATACTTTTGACTAATAGTGATATTGAAGATAAAAAGATATTTATTTCTTAGAAGAGCTTATAATATAGTAAGGAGAAATGACTTGTATTCAAATAGACATAATATGAATTAGACTGCAGCAAGATGGTACAGTGGATAGAGCATTGGCCTTGAAATCAGGAAGACTCATCTTCCTGAATTCAAATCTGACTTTAGACACTTACTAGCTGTGAGACTCTAGACAAGCCACTTAACTCCATTTGCCTCAGTTTCCTCATCTGTAAAATGAACTGGAGAAGGAAATAACAAATCACTCCAGTTTCTTTGCCAAGAAAACCCCAAATGGAATCACAAAGAGTTGGACATGACTGAAAAAGACTGAACAACAATAATCAATTAGAATTTGAAAAATTCTTTGGAATATAAAGTGCTAACATTTCAAAATGAGAGACATTGGTCATTTGTCTGAAATACTTATGTAGTAAAGGTTGTCTCCTCTCCCTCCCATCCCAATGCATGAAGGATTCATGGTTTGAAGAGAGGCAAAAGAGACATGTATAGCCTCTTCTCTCACTCTTCTCCAAAGAAGACTTTAATTCCTGGCAAGAGAGAAAACATAAAGTTGGGGCCTGATGGTTTGACCACTCTGCTCTCTTCAGAGAAAGGGGATCTGGACCTAGAGTTATGTCTATCTGTTCCCTTCAATATTATTTGTTTAGGGGATGAGGTTTTCAGGTTCAATATAACTTTTGATCACTGTTCATTATTGGGGAAGAAGAGGACTCTAAGCTTTACATCCAAGACTTGACTCTGCCCATCAAATACCAGTTTCACAATAGAAACACACATAACAATTAGCTAAGAAGCACATTTATCCAAGCAAGTAGCATAATAAAAATCAGAGAAGTTATATGTAGATGGGAATATATACTAGTCAGTACAAAGTGAAAGACCTCCCCCATTGGGAGCAAGATAACTGTTCAACTCAGAAAGCCTTAGATTTAACCTGAAGGGAAGATTCCCAAAGTCTCTAGTGTAGCAAGTGCAATTGACATTGTTCATCTTCTTTCTCAAAGAAGGAAACCAGAAGCATCTAAAGTACACAAAGTCTAGAACCTGAAGAGACTCTTGAGCACAAAGGGACTCTGAAGATGACTGGAGAGTTCTTTCTTTTGCTTTCACCAACTCTGCCCTACCACCTCACGGAGGAATAGAGCATTACTCTCCACCAGTGACAAGGGAGAATGGATTTTGGAACTGGGATTACATGTAAATGGATGTCTGACCTCACAGATTTGGGAATTGCCTTCAATGGAGCAGAAAGCAATCCATCCATGCCTGCTAATTTTGGGCTACTCTGCTGCATATCTATCCAAAAGTTCACACACAGGAATCTACTCAATATTCCAGAAGGCTTCCATTATTCCTCTAGATATTCTAAAGGTACTAGTTGGGCACTCTGTCTATTTACTGTTCATTCTTTGGCCTTGCTACCTTAACAATCTATTTTCTCTCTCTCTCATACAATTCCTCAATGACAATTCCTTATTGGTTGTATGTTACAACTTGCATTTATACCTACCATATGTCCCTCCACTGTCTCCTGTGATTCTCACGTTTAGTTCTAGGGAAGCTGTTACCATATCTCACTGCTTCAGAGCACAGAAGTGTTAGCATTTATCAATTTAGAGAAAAAAATAATGTGGCATATTACAAAGAGCAAAGAGTTTATAGTCAGAAAACTTAGGTTATGACCCCAGTCATGCCACTTACTAACTGTGTGAACTTGAACAAATACAACCTGTTATTTCATCTGCAAAAAAGGTCTAATAAAACTAGCTCCACTTTCTAAGGATAATATGCACAGCTCTTGTATTTTGACTGGCTGGGACCTCAAAGGCCATCAAGTCAAAGGCTCTCATTTGATAGATGAGGAAACTGAGGCCCAGGGAGATAAAGTGATTTGACCTTTGAATCCCAATTGTCTGAGTCCATAGCCAGTATTATTTCTACTATTAAACTCTGAATCCATTGATTGCGGAAAGTGTTTTGAAAACACGTTAAGCTATTTTGTTATTTCAGACAGGAACTTGTATTTTTAGAATAGAAGTCTAATCAGTAATATCTGATTCACCAATAAGGGAGACTTAATAAGGAGAGTGAAGACAAATAATATGACATTGAGCTATTCATAGTAATTTAAAAATTGTGACTTTTTTCTTTTTCATTTTTATCAATTTATTTGAAACTTAAATACACAATTAAGAAAAGAAAAAAAGCTTTGCCATGTGCACAGCAGAACATGAGAGGATTCAAAACATACAACAATAAATTTCCATTTCAACAAAGCCCAAATAATAAATACTACAAATTGTGTTCCAAGTTGTCTATCATTTCTTTGCTTCTTTGAGTTTTCTTTTGTTCTCTTCCTTCCAATTTTTACTTTGTTCTCTCCACTCCCCTGCCCAGAAGGCTACAATTAAGTTTGGAAATAGATAGATATAGATATAGATGTAGATAGATATAGAGATAGATGATATAGATATATACAGTCTTATATAGGTATACATACATACATATACATACATGTATATATACAAACATGCATTCACATACTTACATGCACATACATATGCTTAATATCTATGATCATACTCATATACAGACATACATTCATAAGCATCTATGTAAGACCCTATTCAACTTGTTTGTCCTTTGTTTCTCTGATGGTGGATAAAGTCTTCCTTCAGTGACTTTTTTAGTTTAATTTTTTGAAAGAGTGTTATGTTGTCTTACTAAAGCCTAGTCAGAGAATTCTAGAATGTCAGAGCTGGAGGGGATCCGAAAGGTCATTTAACCTAATATATATTTGACCCTGAATACCTTCTAAAGTAATATCACCAAATATTCATCCAGGTGAGGAGGTATCTATTACTTCCGTGTAAAATCCATTCGGCTTTTGGATAGCTCTGCTTGTTAGGAAGTTGTCTTTGTTTTTTCCCCTTTATATTGAGCCTAAATTTACCTCTTTGTAACTTCCAACCAATTTTTCTACTTCTGACCTCTGGAGTCAAGTAGAATGGCCCTAATTCTACATGAAATAAAGATTTGTAGACGTCTATCATGTTCTTCCTCAGTGTTCTTTTATTCAGACTAAAAATGCCCATTTTCTACATGGGCAAATGTACATAAATAAGCAGAAGTAAGTGAAGTTATTCATAGGAAAAGCAGCACTGACAACTGGGGTAGAGAGGTAAAAGTCTCACATGGCAAGTGGTACTAGAGATAAGTTTTGAAGGGAGCTGTAGATGCTACAAGAAAAAATAAAGGAAAGGGAGCATTCTAGGCATAAGTATAGCCTGTGCAAATACACATATTTGGGTTTTGAAGGGTCACATGTAAGGGGAGGTGAGTTTCTTGTCCTATTCCAATTAGCATAAATGTAAAAGGTCCATACTTCTTTATTAAATCAATAAATCAATTAAAGGTATAAACTAGGCTAAGTCCTTAATCATTTTGGACAGAGTGAAAGTATATTGTGTACTAGAAGAAAGTAGATGATACCACTTAGATAACATTTTGTGATAAGTTGAAAAGAATAAGTACATCGTGTGAGGCCATTTATAGCAAGCGGTTCTAGGAATGCAATCATTTCACCAGGGAAACAGTCAAACTTCAGGAGCTTTTAAGCTCAGGAGTGCCTTGAATAGGCAGACCCTTGTGTCTTAAAGACCAGTAAGGGTTTGGAAGAGAAATCATAAGAATTGTTATGCTCCCCTCTCCCCTAAATAAATTAACTGTGTCATGATATGATGAACATCAAAAGATCAGAAGATTGTGCTCCCACTGCATCAGTAGCAGTGGCCATGGGAGCTGGTAACTGTGTCTTTGGAGCCTCAGTCCCTGATAGTAACAAAAGCATTGGGTTATAAAAGAAACACTAAGTGCAATCTGGACACCCACTGAAGACTGCTTCTGGACTTTACAAAATCACTGATCCTTAGACCTGATCAGAAAGCTACACCAGGACTCCACAAAAGGAGAAAAGGACATTCCATAATCAGAAGTTATGGGTTTATTATTTGGTCACATGTTTTCCCTATGCCTGAATGTAACTTTCCTTTAGGAACTTTTTGTATGCAAGGAGAAACTATGCCCTCAGTTAGAAAGAAGATATTTTATACCAACTGCTCCTATTATTAATTTAAATCTTGTAGATAATAAATGGGGTCTCATGAAGTACAGTTCTAGAAACTCCATTCCTTCAGGATTGCCCCTAGAATCCAATTAAAGAATGACCCCCAAAGGGAGTGTTTCACATGTATGGGAAATAATAGTTTGTTTGGAGTGTAGATTACATGGAAGGGGAGGTATCGTGAAATCAGTTTGGAGAGACAGATCAGAGTCATATTGTCAAAGGCTTTAAAAGTAAAACAGAGATGTTTGTTTTTTATCCTTGAATCAACAGAAAGCCACTGAAGCTTCTTGAGCAGACATGGTTAGGCCAGTGGTTTAGAAATACTAATCTGGCAACTGTATGGAAAATGGATGAAGAAACTAGAAACAGTAATAACAATTAAGAGTCTATTTCAATAAAATTGGTAAGGCTTCAGGAAGGCTTGAACTAGGGTGGTAACTGAGTTTTTTCTACTGTCTTGTATAAATTTTTCTAATGATTTCAATAATGGCTAAAAAATTTATAATTTAAGCATAAAATTACTAGTGTGAAACATTCTAAAATTCATTCATCAGAAAAATATGTCCATCTTATCAAAACTATTTTAATCTTGAACCTTATTTAGTTAATAAATTAATAATACTTCTGTAAATAATTATTTTATATTTTTATATACTTATATATATATAGTTTAAATACTTGTATACTTTAAGATTTTTATACTTTTATACTTTATTCTTCACCACACACTGTTTCATCTAGTACAAAAGACACTCCATTTTACAATTCGCTGCTTTTTCAGTTGCTGTTTCTGATGCCTGGGATGTTCCTCCTCTTCACTTCTGAATAATGACTTCCCAAGCTTCCTTGAAGACTCAACTCAAAGCCTGCTTTTGGTAGGAGGCCTTTCTCCCATCTCCACCCGCTCCTGCAATCCTTTTGTACTGCTAAAGATTTCCCTAGGCCCAAATCCCCATTATATCTTTGTGCCTATCCTCCACTATCCTTCCATTGCCTTCTCCTCTGAGATAACTTTCCATCATATGTGGTGTGTTTATGTTTGTACATGCACATGCACGTGTGTATATATGTATATTTAAACATACACATGTATGTGTAGATATGTACATATATACACATGCATATATGCATAACTGTGTGTGTATAACATATTTGTTTAGCTCTTGTCTCCCTCATTAGAATGTGAACATCTTTAGGGGAGGGGCTATGTTTATTTTAGTTTTTGGCCTTTTTATGTTTTCCTGGCTTTAGTAGGGTGCCTGGTATATATTAGTTGATTTATAAATTCTTGTTGACTGCTTGACTATGATATAAATATATATACATATATAATGTACTGAAGTATGGTTAGTGTCAATTTAGAGAAAAATAAGAAGTTTTAGGGTCTATCTCTTAGTTGAATCCCTAAAGATACATAGCATTTTTTATGAGAAAGTTACATTTTTAAGACCAGCAATTACTTTCTTAAATTAAGAAATTTCATTTGTTTTGATACTAAGACAGTATTTGTTAACAATTAAATAATTCAATTTACCCCCTTATGTAGGGGAATAAACATTTTGTAGACATAAAGAAGAAGAAAATGGGAGGGGGTGGAGAAATCTTCTTTATTTTTTGTAACGTCTTCCAATATCATGCCCAGGTGAAGATCAGAACCACATCCAATCCTAGGGGATAAAATTTTAAAGACAACAACTGGGAAGCCTGGTCATATTTCTAATCACTCTATGGGATCCAAATCTAAGCAACATCCATCTTCAAATATCAGCTAATTATTAGGAAACATGAGATTAAAAACTTATGAGTAACTGGTTATCCTGGCTCAATGTCTATGGTATAAAATATAATGTCTTGTTAAGCTAGAATAGTAAATATCTAGCAGATGGGGGATGTTCAGGCAGTGCTGAAAAGGGAAAAAATACAAATAGCGTGGGAGAGGTATTGGGGAACAGAGCAACCTTTATAAGAGACATTAATTCATACCACATACAAGAATACTTGCTGAACCAAAAGGACTGTCTTGACTGGGAGCTTCAGCTGGATTCAAATACCTACTTAATTTTTTTTCTTAGGAAAGACCAAAGGATAGCAGATTTAATATTAATGGGACCATAAAGGTCACCTAGTTCAATCACCTTATTTTTACAATTCAGGATTCAGAGAGATGAAATCATTTACTTAAGGCCACCCAAGTAGTATGATGTGGGAGACAGAGAGCGGCTCTTGGAACTAGGAAGACCCTGCCAACACGTCTCACCTCTCTCATATATTAGTTTTGTGATCTTGGGCCAGCCATTTAACCTCTTAGTCTTCTAAATTACTCTCTAAAATTAGTAGCAGAGGAGGTACCAGCTTGAATTGATAGAGGTAGTTTTCTTATATGGCACTTCTCTAAATCATAGGTCCAGTCCCTATTGGTAAGAAGAATCAGAGTTGGGATTTGAATTAGGCCCTCTGATTCCAAATCCAGAGCTCTACTGTATCTCACTGTCTAACAGGAAAAAAACCAAGGAGAAAAAAACAGCTCATTTTATAGATGAGAAAACTGAAGATAAATGAGTTTAAGTGGACTGACACTAGATCACCCAGGTAGTGAGTAGAAGAGATTGGATTCATCATTCCCCCACTCTTCTGACCCCATCTCTCTTTTTTACAGACAAAACTACCCCCTTTTATTTCACAATAGAGGCAGATTATAAATAAATTTTGTCTTGGTCAAGAAATCCCTCTGCACCATTCACCTTGAGCCTACTCTTTGGAGACCAGCACAGTGTTTCCCATTGCCTCCTCTGCTCAACTTATCGTCAACCACAGAACTGCCTCTCCCCGCTACTTCTACACCTGCCATGCCATCGACCCCCTAGGACACTCATCCTAGTTCCTCCAGACTCTACCAAATCCCTTTCTCCAAGTTCACTTTTTCCCAAACTTTCCTTGTCTAATTCAGCTCACTTAAGCCAACATGGTCTTCTGATTGCATCAGACTAAGGCCCAGGGCCAGTTTGATCCTCCTCCACCCCACCTCCATACCAGTACTATGCCAGCTTCTCTATCCAAGTTACCACCAATGTTCTTTTTCCTGAACACCATATCTTCCTCTCTCCTTGAATCAATATACCTCCTATTTATGAACATGTATAATAATGTACATTATTTTTGTTGTTGTTTAGTCATTTAGTCATGTCTAAATTTCTGTTACCCTATGGATTGTTTTGGGGGTTTTTTCCTCCATGGAGTTTTCTTGGCAAATATACTAGGGTGCTTTGTTATTTCCTTCTCTAGTAGAACACTTTTTTTTCTGTCAAAGCTGCCTAGCTTGGGTAACATTGCACAGCATAGCTTATAGTTTCATCTAGCTACACAAGCTTCTCTGACACAAAAAGTCAATGTTCTAGGAATGGCTATTTTTTAGGCAAACATAGGTTGAATAACTTGGCCAAGGTCATATAGCTGTTGTGTCTGAGGCTAGATTTGAGCTCAGGTCTTCCTGTCTCCAAGATCAGCCCTCTATCCACTTCACCATCTTAACTGACCAATAATATATGTATGGAATAGTTATTTTGATGCTTGAAAAAATGTTGGGACAAAAGTTATCTGCCTCACCAACTCCTATGCTGTTGCAAATTAAAGTTTCTTCTTGGATGAAGGCTAGCAACTAGGAAACTAATGAGAGGGATTTTTTTAAGAACATATTCACCATAATGGAATATTATTGTGCTATAAGAAATGAGGAGTGGACAGACTTTATAATAACCTGGAGAGACTTATAAATTGATGCTGAGTGAGGAGAGCAGAACCAGGAGAATTTTGTACACAATTACAGATACATCGAATGTGTCAACATTCAACTAACTTGGATAGACTGGGCTCCTCTCAGCAATGCAAGGTTATAAGACAACTCCAAAAGACTCATGATGGAAAGGGATATCCACATCCAGAGAAAGAACTACAGAATGACAGAAACTGGGCATAGACCATTATCTAACACCATATACCAAAATCAAGTCTAAATGGGTGCATCATCTAGGTATAAAGACTGATACTATAAGGAATCTGGGAAAGCAAGGAATAGCTTACCTATGAGATTTATGGAGAAGGGAAGACTTTATGACCAAACAAGAAATAGAGAGAATTATAAAATGCAAAATGGATAATTTTGATTATATTAAATTGAAAAGTTTCTGTACAAACAAAGCCAATGTAACCAAGATTAGAAGAGAAGTGGAAAACTGGGAAAGAATTTTTACAACCAATGTCTCTAATAAAGGCCTCATTTCTAAAATATAGAGAATTGAGTCAAATCTATAAGAATACAAATCATTCCCCAATTGATGAATGGTCAAAACATATGAACAGGCAGTTTTCAGAAGAGGAAATTAAAGATATCTACAAGCATATGAAAAAAATGCTCTAAATCACTATTGATTAGAGAAATGCAAATCAAAACAACTCTGAGGTACCATATCTCACCAGTCAGATTGATTAAGATGACAAAACAGGAAAATGACAAATGCTGGAGAGGATGTGGAAAAATTGAAACACTAATGCATTGTTGGTGGAGTTGTGAACTGATTCAACCATTCTGGAGTGCAATCTGGAACTATTCCCAAAGGGCTATAAATAATTTCATACCCTTTGACCCAGAAAATACTACTTCTAGGGTTTTATCCCAAAGAGATCATAAAAGTGGGAGGAAGACCTATATGTACAAAAATATTTATAGCAGCTCTTTTTGTGGTGGCAAAGCATTGGAAATTAAGGGGATGCCCATCAATTGGGGAATGGTGTAATGTAATGCCAAGGAATGTAACTTCCCAAGGTTCAGAATACCAGCATAGGTGCCCTCCATTTTATTCAGTAACAAACTCGGAACAGAGAAGATCAAAACATGACATCATTCAAAATACAGCATTTACTAAGTGTGATTAAATAATCTCCAAGTACTACCCCACCCCAGGACCTTCCAATCATTCAATAAATTACAAAGTCCCTGTTCTAAATACTACTCCACCCCTAGGCTGTACCTTCATTTAGTCCACCACAAAACCCCTCTTCTCAAATGGAGATTAGTCTCCAAACATAAGTAAAGTACATTCATTTGTTCAACCACAGAACACAAAAAGGTCAAAAGTTCCCCACCCCTGGATCACAATTGAATCTACCCCAGAGTTACATCAAGTTTAAGCACAGCACTTAATACCCAAATGGAGGTCTTCTCTTCATCTTGACTAGAGGCAAGTTCTCAGCAATCTTAGTTCCTAGGGAGACAAGGCTTAGCAAGGCCACAAGATACATTGCCAGTCTCTTCATTAATTCATCCTCTGTCTGTAGAACAGTCCTAGAACCCCTGAAAACATTAGCAAAACCCTCTCCCAGGATTTCTGTAAACATACAACAAGAAAATCCTTCTTCAGGGCTTCTGAACCAACAGAAAGGTTCCCAGACCCCTGCAACAACAGCACTGCCCTTCACCAGTGGACAGTATTCACTCTGTCTGCAGGACAGTCTCCAGACCCCTGCAACAACAGCACTGTCCTTCACCAGTGGACAGTAGTCACTCTGTCTGCAGGACAGTCTCCAGACCCCTGCAACAACAGCACTGTCCTTCACCAGTGGACAGTATTCACTCTCTGTCTGCAGGACAGTCTCCGGGCTTCTTATCCAACAGCCAGGTTCCAGGACTTCTTCAACAGGACAGTCTTTCACCAGTGGACAAATCTGGCAAAACAACATCAAAACAGACAGACAAAGTACCAGCAAAACAGCCATGTCTCCTCAGTCCTTGGCAGCTCAGGGGCAGGTCTCAAAAGTCCAGTGCGATTCAAAGTGGCCCCAGCAATCCTTCTCAGTCTCTCTCTCTGCCTCCACGTGGGTGCTGCTTCCAAAAAGTTCTTCTGCCTCTCTCTTGTGTCTCTCCAAATCTATGTCACCAGCCCTCCCAGTTCAGGACTCTCTTTTCACATCAACAAGTCCATCCCACAGGTGGGATTAACAAGCTCTGGGTTTTAACACAATCAATTTGAAAAACCAAGCCAATACAGGGGAATCTTTAATTGCCATTACTATCACAAATGGCTAAACAAGTTGTGGTATATGAATGTAAGATGGACTTCATATTTATCTGGAGAGGCTTATATGAACTGATGCTGAGCAAGAAGATCATAAGCAGAAGAAATTTGTACACAATTACAGACACAACGTATGTGTGACAACCAACTTTGATAGACTGGATTCTTCTCAGCAATGCAGGACTATAAGACAACTCCAAAAGACTCATGATGAAGAGAGATATCTACATTCAGAGAAGGAACTAGAAAGAAAAGAGTTTAAATGCCCATTGAAGCAAATTATCTGCTCTCTTTCTTTTTCTTGTTTGGTTTTGTTTCCTTTTTCCCGTTGTTTATTCCATCCATCACAATCCTTCTTTATAACCTGACTAATGTCTAATGTGGAAGTATTTGAAAACCCTATACTTGATTGCATGCTGCCATTGTCGGGGGGGGGGAGGAGAAAGAGGGGGAGAAAATTTGAAACTCAAGGAATTGTGGAACTGAATCTGTAAACTAAAAGTTAACAAACAAATTAATAAAGACAAAAATATATTTTTTTAAAAAAGAAAGAACTACAGAGTCTGAATGCAGATTGCAGTCTTGTGCTCTTTCTCTCTCTCTCTCTTTTGTTTTTTTGTTTGTTTCTTCTTTCTCATTGTTCACTCCATTGGTTATAATATTTCTTTAGAACTTGACTGTTTTATGTGAAGGTATTTGCAGATCTATATTTGATTGCATGCTGCCATTGGGAGGAGGGGGAAATTTGAAACTCAAGGGATTGTGGAACTGAATGTTGTAAACTAAAAGTAAATAAATAAATAAACAAACAAATGAATGAATAAACAAACAAATAAATAAACATTATTTGCTATATGGTTACCTGGAATGGGGAGGGGAAGAGATATTGGGGAAAACCACATGGCAGCGCAAATTCAGCAAATGGAAGCTAAGGCAAAAAGTAGAAAGTTCAAAATACAGACAAGCTAAGCCTACGGGTTTGGCTGACTGGCCATAGGTACAGATTTGGTTTTAAAAAGAATTGATATAGGGGTGGCTAGGTGGTGCAGTGAATAGAGCACTGACCCTGGAGTCAGGAGGACCTGAGTTCAAATCCGGCCTAAGACACTTAACACAAAACTAGCCATGTGACCTTGGGCAAGTCACTTAACCCCAATTGCCCCTCCAAAAAAAGGCAAAAAAAAAGAATTGATATAATCCAAGAGGCTATAGGATAAAGGAATTCACAGCCCCTACCTCACCCCTTAGAAGAAATGCCTCATGGCAATTTAGGGAAGAATCAGCAAATGGAATAGAAAATATCTCAATTGATAACCAATAGAGAAGAACATCTCAGGATGGCAAATGTCTGAATTAGTGGAGAAATTGGCAGTTTGTGCAGTGAAGGTGTCATCATTGGAAACAAAGGAGGGTCCAAACTAGCTCATTGCTCTAGAGTATAGGTGTTCCCGTTTTTACAAAAATATCTTTTAATGATGTATGTTCTATGTGTGTACCACAGTCATATGCTTTTCCTACAAATGGAGTAAGATTTGGAGGTGGAGGATACCCCAGAATATATATGAGAGATTTTTTTTCATTTATTTTGCCATACTGTTTAATGCCTTTTACTTTGGACTAATAGAGTCTCTGAATGGTCTGATAAAAGAGAAACACCAATAAGGGCTCATGAGCTATGATTATGAATAGATACCTTCAAGTTACTCACATTCTGATGGCAGAAGATAAAAAAAATAAAAAGAAATTGAAAAGCAAGGGAGGAAAAGGGGAGCAGATAATAGGGCATGGTGAAATCCAGAATAGTGCAGCCTGGTAGGAAATGAAGAGGTGACTGTCCTGGGCACTCTCCTAAAATCACATCTAGGATGACTTTGCAAATATCCACCCTTCAAATCATGCCTTGAGTATGTGGTTGCTTTCATGTTTCCCACAGTTGAGGAGGCACAGGCTATACATAGAGCTAACCTATTCTTGTACCATTGTTTTGCTTAAAAGTCATATTTTAGTGGAATCATGAAGGAGTACTGATGATAGGTGAAGTAGAATGATCAGAAAATGGAAAAGACATGTTTATAGGGGTAGAGAAGTGCAGGAGCCAGATAATGATCTGAAGACTCTCTGGTTGAAAGACTTTCTATCTCTCTTGTTTGGGGGTAAATTGATGAGACTTCCCTCATGTGATGTTGTGTGACAATGCGGAAGCATATACATCTCAGAGCAGTCATTTTCTTAACCTTATTATGAGTGTTTATAACTCATTTGCCCTATTACCACTTTAATCTTTACCATTTTAATCTTTACCAATAGATGGATTAGAGAGATGATATTTTATAAAAGAAGTAAACTAGAGGTGGCTAGGTGGTGCAGTGAATAGAGCACCGGCCCTGGAGTCAGAGGATCTGAGTCCAAATCTGGCCTTAGACATTAACACTTACTAGCCATGTGACCTTGGGTAAGTCACTTAACCCCAATTGCCCTACTTTCCCCCCTCCAAAAAGCAAAAAAACAGAAACAAAAAAGGAAGTAAACTGACCCTTTGCTCTTTTAGTTTTCATCCACAGTATCTCTTAATATAGAGAAGTACAGTCAGTCAGTCATTTAACAAGCATTATACTAAGTGCTAGGAATACAAAGAAGACACACAGTCCTCAAGGAGTTGATGTTCCAAAGTTGTTTTTTTGCTCTGTGATTTGGTTATGATAAAAAGGAACCCATAAGGTTCCTGGGTAGGAAATAAAGATGGAGTTCTTCACTATTTTCATTTCTGTTGAATGGGATAATCCAGATTATTCAACTGTTCAGAAACCAAAGGTTAAGGAGGTTTGAGAATGAAAAAAAAAAAACAACAAAAACAAAACATCATTTTTCTAAGTTGAGGCAACTAAGGGCATGTCAGAGGCTCATAACAGATACCAGGTGTAAGCCTTTACTTTTCTGAACAATCCAGGCAAATCCTGGCCAGGTGATAATCCTATACAGATATAATACTAATTTAACAATTTATGTTTTATATGTGGGCATTCCTTTGTAACAGTCATCCCTTCCAATTCGATTGCCTCCCACTTGGAATCTTTAAGTCAAGTTTGAGACCAAGTACATTTTTATTACTGTGTTATAAAATTCAGAAAGCATGAGTTACAGTTGAATTGATGGCACATAACTCTAACTATTAAACATAGCAATAAAAATATGATAAAACCCTCAAAAAGACTGTTGTACAGTAGACGTTTGTACCTGAAGGATTGACTTGCTTTCTCCTTCAGGTAGAAATGATCTAAAAATGATTAAAATATGGTAACTACATGAAAAGAACTTATATTGTTTATCTTTGGGTCAAAAAATTAATTGATTTTTCTTGCTCTCGAAGATAAGGAAGAAATGGAAATGTATTAAGCCTGGGAACTGCAACCAATCAATTACGGAGAAGTAATAGAGTCCAGGATCAAGTAAGATAACAAGGCTCAGAAATCAGTTTCATCAAAGGCTTTATAAATGCTATTTCAGCAAGTCTTGCCTCCACATAAATGAGCATTACCATTTTCTACCATGTTTGATACAATTGTAGGTTCAAAAACAGATGAAATAATTTCTACATCATATGTCATTCTTAAAACCCATACAGTTCACGTAGGTATTATAAAAATATATTTATAGGTGCATTTCCTAATTTCCAGGAGGAAAATTTTCTTTAAAATAGAGCTTATTAGCCAGTCAATAAACATTTATTAAACATCTTCTATGTGCCAGGCACTATGCTAAATAAACACTGGGGATAAGAAGGCAAAAGACAGTCCTTTCCCTCAAAGGAACTCACAGTCTAATTGAGAAGACAACACGTTCTTTAAAAAAGCTGATAATTGGGGAGGATAGTGTGGGGCACATGATGAAGTCCAGAGTAGTACAGCAAGAGGGAAATGAAGAGATGGTTGTCCCAAGATCTTTCCTTAAGCAGAAGATATGAGGAGTTTTTCGATGTTCACCTTTCCCCCTCTCCAATAAGAGGGGAAAAGGGGTCCAAAGTGGGTACTGATAAGGTGTGAGTTTTAGGATTGATGTAATCTTGCAGGATGATCAGTTTCTGGGAACTATGATAAAACTCAGAAGAGAGTAACCAGTGGGAAATGAAGACAACCAGTGTCATTTCTGCATTAATTTGATCAATATTAAATAATCATTTACCAAATACATCTTACTTTATTGGGACTATATAGATATATCTTCTGCCATCTAGAATCCTAAATCTGGGAGTCAGGACACTTACATATTCCCTGGTGTAGTCAATCTGGATTGCTCTCCACCCATTATTCTAGGCTAGTCTTCTCCTAAGTCAGTTTCTTTGTTCGCTCTGTTCCCTGTGCTGAAAATGGATTCCATTCTTTATGTGTTGATATCTCTCCCAGCCCTGAAAGTCTAATTCTTATCCCTCCTGAATGAATCCTTCCCTTCCCCCATCTCACGGGTGGGGTGGGAGTGAGGCAGAAAAACAGGTGAAATAAAAGTTCCTACGATTCTGTTTGGATCTCTCCTTTGGGTTTATATTATCATTCTCCCTTTTCATCACAGATATTTGTGTAAATGACTATTCTCTACATTAGATTATAACTTTCTTAAAACCTGTGTCATATATGACATTGTTTCTATATCTATCTATACCTTTATTTCTATATCTGTTTATGAGGGTGAATGGACTTCATTCACCCTCATATGTTTATGAGAAGCGAATGGCTCAGTGGAGAGGGATCAGGATTAGACTTTCAAGGAAAAGAGGGAACACATCAAGAATGGAGTATGTGTGTGTGTTTGTGTGTGTGTGTGTGTATACATAGCAAGGTGGCACAGTGAATAGAGCACTGGGCTTGGAATCAAGAAGCTTCATCTTTATGAGCTCAAATCTAACCCTAGAAACTAACTGTATGACCCTTTGCAAGTCACTTAATCCTCTTTGCATCAGTTTCCTCACATCTACAAAATAAGCTGTAGAGGAAATGGCAAATCACTCCTGTATCTTTGCTATAAAAAAAACCCTAAATGGAGTAAGATATGACTGAAATGACTGAAAAACAACAAAACGACACACACACACATATATACACCTACATATAGATATATACACATATATATTCACACATATTCACTCATCTGGGGATGGGGAAGAGAGAAAAAGCTCTAACCAAGGTATCACAAATGACTTCTTATAGAGTTTTGAAGAAATCTATTATTTCTAAGATGAAAATGAGAGAAGGGAAGGCATTCCATACAGGTTGTCCAGCCTGTACAAATACAAAAAGTTTGTTGTTGTTTTCAGTCATTTTTCAGTCATGTCCAACTCTTCATGACCTCAATGTGGGGTTTTCTTGGCAAAGATACTGCAGTGATTTACCATTTCCTTGTCCAGATTATTTATAGATGAAGAAACTGAGGCAAGCAAGGTTAAGTGACTTGGCCAGAATCACACAGCAAGAAAAGTGTCTGAGGCCAAATTTGAACTCAAGAAGATGAGTTTTCCTGACTCCAGACCCAACCCTCTATCCACTCTGCCCCAGAATACCTAGGTGTATCAGCAATGCAATATTCACAATGCCTATGGCAACTATAAATATGCTGATGTGGTTATTAATAAAAAATATACCAGGCTCTCTACATGGGGGATAAAGCTAGAACATTTATTAAAATACCAGAAAACTGAGTCCCAAAACCAGAAAGTCAAAGCCATCCCAGTAGTTGCAAAATTGGCACACATAGTTAATGTAGCAAGCACCCACATTCTCAAGCCTCTAAAACAGAACAGGCTACCTCAGGCAAAGGTCCTCCTCTCCCCACTCACAGCAACTACTCAAAGTCCAGGAAGCATGCTCCCAGCAGCTCTGGCCCCCTGTAGTTCCGGTCCCTGGCAGGCCTCAGCAGAAATTCTGGCTGGCTCAAAAAAAAAAGGGGGGGTTCACGCCTCTACCTCCACCTCCACCTTGGCCACTACTGCTGCCATGGCTGCTGCCTCTGCTGCTGCTGCTGCTGCTGCTGCTGCTGCTGCCACTGCCAGTCACCACAGGAACTCTAGCTTGGCTTCCACTTCCTCTTGCCCCACCCCTTTCTGCTACGGCAGCAAGTCCAATGGTGTATGGAAGATCTTTAAATCCAATAACCCTTACACTAGGTCAAGATACAACAAGTTGTCCACTTTAGCTAGAATTTGAAGTGCTGGAAGGGGAATGATTTGAAATAAATCTGGAAAGATGTGTTAAATCAAGAGCAAAGGGATTCCAGTGCCAAGTTGAGAAGTCATATTTGAACCTAGAGGCATTAGGGAGCCACTGAAGTGAGCTACACAAGGAATTAATATGATCCCCTTTGTGCATTAGGAAGATGATGTATTTTGAAAACTATATGGAAGGATATTGGACAGAGGATGGACTGGAATCCCATATTCCTGCATTAATTGCAGAAACATTGAAAATATTTCAGGAAATAATACCTTGGAAAAGATTTTTTTTAATTACCTTTCGATTCTTACAAAAAGAATCTCAGGGTCATGCATAACTTTTCAACAACTTATGGAGAAGTGTGTGGAGGCATGAACTAAGAGGAGTTGTTGCCATACTTGAGTGACTTAACTGTCTTTGAGAAGCCCTTGGAAGGACATGAAAAATGACTAATGAAAATCTTAGATTGGTTGGAAGGTGCTAGTCTGAATAGTCTGAAGTTTTTCATGGATAGCTGCAAGTTCTTTAGAATCTCCATCAAGTATATATTTTATAGGTCACAGATCCAGAGGAGATAAACAACTTATTGGTTGACCACATCAATAAGAACAAATGACTAAAGACTACTGGGATTTGCTGACTATTATTAGAAAACTATGAAGAATTTTGCTGTCATTGTTCAGTCTCTCGATGAATTCACTAAGTATGCAATTGAGATGAAAAGAGCATGGAAGGTCAAGAAAGGTAAATCTTGCCTGATTCCTTGGATGTTATTTAAAGACTGATTGAATAAGAAGTGTGAATGGACTTTTAAAACTTGGTCAACTGCCCTAGTATTGGCTTATGAAAACCCAGGCAAATCCATTAAGCAGTACTGTTTATTACCCATACCTAAAATATTCTCCCTCTTCATCTTCACCTCCCAGTGTCTGTGGTTTCCTTCAAGTCCCAGCTAAAATTCCACCTTCTACAGGAAGTCTTTTCCAACCCCTCTTACTTCTTCTTCCCTATATTTATTATTTCCAATTTATTTATCTCTATCTTATTTGTACACAGTTGCTTGCACATTGCTCCCCTGCATTAGATTGTAAGATCCTTTAGAGCAGGGATTGCCATTTTTATTCCTTAATAGTATTTTTTCAATTTCATGTAAAAGTAGTTTTCAATATTCATTTTTGTAAAATTTTTAGATCCAAATTTTGCTCCCTCCCTTTCTTCCCTGCCCCCTCCCCAAGACAGCAAGCAATCTGATATAGGTTATAAATGTACAGTCATGTTAAATATATTTCCACATTAGTTATGCTTTGAAATAAGAATCAGAACAAAAGGGAAGAACCATCAGAAAGAAAGAAAACAAGTGAAAATAGTATTTCCATCACAAGTCTTTTGGAATTGTCTTATATCAGTGTATTGCTAAGAAGAGTTAAGTCTATCATAATTAATCATTGCACAGTGTTACTTTTGCTGTGTACAATGTTTTCCTGGTTCTGTTCACTTTACTTAGCATCAGTTCATGTAAGTCTTTCCATGGTTTTATGAAATATGCCCACTCATCATTTCTTATAACATGATAGTATTCCATTATATTAATATACCATGACTTGTTCAGCCATTCCCCAATTGATAAGCATCCCTTCAATATCCAATTCTTTGCCACCACAAAGAGAGCTACTAAAATATTTTTGTACATGTGGGTGCTTTCCCCTTTTTTGTGATGTCCTTGGGATATAGACTTAGGAGTGCTATTGCTGGTTCAAGGGGTATGCACAGTTTGGTTGCTCTTTGGGCATAGTTCCAAATTGCTCCCCAGAACGGTTAAATCAGTTCACAACTCTACCAACAAAGCATTAGTGTTCCAATTTTCCCACGTCTTCTCCAACACTTATAATTTTCCTTTTTCACCATGTTAGCCAATCTGATAGGTGTGAGATAGTATCTCAGAATTAGTTTCAATTGCATTTCTCTAATCAATAGTGATTTAGAGCATTTTTTCTTATGATTACAGATTGCTTTAATTTCTTCCTCTGAAAACTGCCTGTTCATATCCTTTAACCATTTATCAATTTGGGAATGACTTGTATTCTTATAGATTTGACTCAATTCTCTATATCGTTTAGAAATGGGGCCTTTATCAGAAACATTGGCTATAAAAATTGTTCCCCAGCTTTCTGCTTTCCTTCTAATCTTGGTTGCATTGGTTTTGTTTATATAAAACCTTTTTAATATAATGTAATCAAAATTATCCATTTTGCCTTTCATAATGTTCTCTATCTCTTGCTTGGTCATAAATTCCTCCCTTCTGCACAGATCTTACAGATAAACTATTCCTTGCTCTTCTAGTAGCAGGAATTGTCTTTTAACTTTCTTTTTATCACCAGTTCTTAGCATAGTGTCTGGTACATAGTAGACACTCAAATGTTTATCAACTGATGAATGATTTCTAGCACAAAAGGCTTGGAACAGTATATTGTACCTGTAAAGTGATGGTAACTGAAGATCACCTACATTTGTCAATAGAGATCTTCTTGACAGTGGGGCTTATATGGACGTATGAAATGAAGGGAAAATGTAATCTGGTCCAACCTTCTATTTTATAGATGAGGAAATGGAGCCTTGGAGAGATAAAGTAATTTGACTATAGAAAGGGAACACATCAGTATTTGAACTGAGGTCTTCTGATTCCAAATCTAACCTGTTTATATGGAACTATGCTATTTCCCTTTGTTATTTAGTTTATACAATGAAGATTTTGGCTTTGAAATGGACTGTCACTGTTCTAAAGCCATATGTATAGGGTTCAATTTAAAGAATGGATTATTTTAAACAAGGGAGCTAGGTGGTGCAGTGGATAGAGTACCAGGCCTGGGATCAAGAAAACCCGAGTTCAAATCTCACCTCAGAGACTTAGCAGCCATGTGGCCCTGGGCAAATGACTTAACTCTGTTTGTCTCAGTCTATAAAATGATCTGGAGAATGAAATGGCAAATCACTTCAGTATCCTTGCCAAGAAAACACCAAATGGGGTCCTTAAGAGTTGGACACAACTGAACAATAAAAGCAACAGCAAACATTTTTCACAACATTTAAGCTGGATGCTCCCAGGCAGAGATAGTTAGCAGGACTAGTCAAGCTATCTATCAGTAAGAAAACCCAATGAGGAAGCAGATGCTCTCTCTGGGCACCCCACAGGACCATAGGCCTTATGACTCTGAAGTGGCGATCATACCCACAGAAGGAGGGAAAACAATTTGTGAGAAGAAGGAAGATGCTGTGTCTTTGTAATGTGAAGGTGCACCTACATATCTGGGGTTTTTACCAGAGAGCATGATGACATCAATGTTTTTGAAATTTGTTACATGGATCCAGTACCTTCTGCCTCAGTTTACTTTGAAGAGGGGAGATAGGAGCAGTTGCTATGAGAGTCTATAAGGAGTTATATGAGCCAAGAAGCAATGGACCAGTCCTTGGAGACTTAAACATCATATTCACCACATGTAGCTGAGGACTCCAAATGAAACTTGGAGTGGCAGGAGGGAAGGAGAGGCAGGGAGTAGCAGAGATGTGATGTAATGCCAGCTCAGCAGCAACCAACAGAGAATTTCCCAACAGGGATGATATACATGGTGGAGAACAGAATATGCAGCTTACAATACCACCAGAACATACTAGTTGACAGAGTGTTGGAGGTGTAAGTTGACCTAATCATGCATATACTTTGAACATGAGTTTTCTCTACGTGTGAACCTTCTAAGTAGAGTTCTCCATTGGTGGTGTGGTAAGCTATTTACCACATGCCCGCATGTCACTTCTCTTCTCACTTTATTTGCCATTCTGCATAATTAAATGCCTTTTGCTTGTAATGTGTCCTTTGACTGACTAGTAAGAGCAAACACAGTGGGAGATAATAGGCTATATTCTGAATGATTACTTATCCATTGGGTTCTTTGCCCCTTGAGTAGCCTTTTTGGACTACTAATGTGCAAAAGTAGTGCCCTAGGGACTCTGTTAATCTAAAATTTAAAAATTGAAATGTTTAGCCTCCTAACTATATAAGTAGCATTGTGGGAGAAAAAAAAATAAGAAAGATTCAGAGTTTTATAAAACTAAAGTAGTACTTCAAAGTTGTCATTTTTCAACCTACTGAATGCTTTGAAACCTTAAGATGACATGAATCTTTATGAAAGCTTTTCTTGTATGAATTCACAGGTCCTTTGTAACCACTTCAGAAATAGACTTTTATCCTAGGGTATGACAATTGAGTTCACCTCAGTGTAATATTATCTTTAGTGAACTGTTTTCCTCAAAGTGCTAAATTAATTCCTGTAGATCACAAGGATGTAATCTATTAATCTGGAAATGTAATTCACTAATTGACATAATAATAATGGCTTCAATCACCTAAATTAATTTTGGCCATATTTTTCTTAAGTGGAAGGGCTGGCTGGGAACAGTGCAAGGGTACACAAGGATGACTTCAGGATTCTTGTATATTTCTGGGTGGGTATTGAAAGACAGGAGTAATTGTTTCTGTCTACATGGGTGATACCACTGTACCTGAACTCATATGACACTTCTAGTCTTCATAAGTTGGGGAGCCAGAGTAGAAAAGAGAAAGACTGGCAAGGTATTAATACCATGCAATTTTAGGTTAAATATCCTGAGAGAAATTTCCCATCTTTAGAAAATCAGGAGCCACCACTGACAGAAATTAATGAGCAAATGCCAAGTATTTTTTACATACTTACTATATGCAAACCATTCTACTAAGTGCTAAAGATAATTTAAAATTACCTATATGACATTAGGCAAGCCACTTAATTTCTCTGAACCTTAGTTTCTTCTTTGTAGAGATTGTGGATTGTACTAGATGACTTCTGAGGTTCTAAGTCTAAATCTATGTCTCTATTATCCAAAGAGCTATGTTTAAGTGCATATCATAAGAGATCTTAACTGATTTCAGTCACTCAGTTCACTCTAATATCTCTATACCCTGTTTATCATTAATTCCCCCCCCCCTGATTAAATTGCTCTTATAGGAAAAGTAATGTTGGGAAGACCCTACTTCAAACACGTTTCCACCACTTGCTAGCTATGTGACAAATGGCAAGGTATTTAATCTCCCTGAGTCTTGGTTTCCCCTTCTAAATGTAAAAATGGGCAATTACACTTGTAGTGCCCCCCTCACAGGGTGGTTGTGAGGCTCCAATGAGATCATGTATGTAAAGTGCTTTGCAAACATTAATACATTATGTGCTCTAGGTCAGTAAGTCAAGAAATAAACATTTATAAAGAACCTACTTTATTGTGCCAGACATTGCTCAATGCTGGTGATACAAAGAAAGGCAAAAGAATGTTCCTGCCCTCAAGAAACTCATCATCTCATGTGAAAACAGCACATTGGTTTTGGAATCAGAGGAAGTGGCTTTGAATCCTTACATTCCTTCCTACCTGTGTGACCTTGGGCAAGTAACTTGATCTTTCTCTTGGTCACACATCTGTCAAAATGAGAGGATTGAACTAACCTTTGAAGTTTCTTCCAGATCTAAATCTATCATCCTTTAAACTCCCTATTTCTTGGCAACATTTCAATCAAAAAGTACTTTCTTATAACAAGTTTATACCCTGAAACCAGCTATTCATAAAAGGTATCTTAATGTCCTTTGATTGATCTATGAAGTTTCCCAAGGACAGTCAAAAGAATAACAGTGTAGCAGCAACTACACTGGCAAACCCAGGATGGCTGCTAGCCTTTTAAAATTACATTCACTAGTTCAGGGGAAAAGTCAGCACCCTGAACTCCAGGAAAAAAAAAAAACAGAAAGCACAAGCAGAGAAATAAAGACCAACAGACAGGGCTCTGACTGCCTGAATCAGCTATTCACTTTACATATATCCTTGGATCTAGAGAGCCTTTACATCTGAGCAGCTGGGGGAACTCTGAACACATTGCCACTCAGGATCTTGACCAGGGAATCACAAGATGCTTTTCATAAGTGAGCCCCGAAAGCAAAATACCAACTCAGAATATAAAGTCATCCCAACCCTCATGGCTCAATGCCTAATTAGAAATTAGCAAAAAATGTGATCACCTTCCTACAAACAAACTTCCCCTAAGTAAACTTCCCTTAATGGACTCCATGTGAGGCTTATTAATGGGTGGGAAAGATCTTATATCCTATTAACATTACACTTAGAGTCTAGGAAAATTGGTGACTGATTAAAGACTCAGTGAAAAGCCATTGTACTAAAGAACTGACATCTGCAAGGTAACTCAAATTCCAAGTACACACACTACACATAAATACATCATTCTCATATGTGCCTTCCTTCTATAGAGACATTCAAACTTTACTACAGCAGTCACATTTACTCATATGACAGCTCTGAAATACCCTATGAAATAAACCACAGCAGCTTATGCTAATGAACTGATGATATTTATTGAGAAGTTCATTAAATATGCAAACATGTTCTCAATAAAACAAGCTGTAGGGTTGCAGTTTTGGGGAAAGAGTACAATCTGTTAGCAATATTGCATCCTTAAAGCATTTCCATCTGAATGGCACTAATGATGCACAGGCAGAAAGAGTGGTATGGAAGGGAAATTTCCAGGTCTGAGAGCTTTAGTTTAGCAGCTGTTTAACCAAATCCAAATGGGAGAGGTGAAATTCATGCATGCACACTAGCCGCATTTGCTACATAAGGAAAGTGAGAATACATGAGGAAAATTCAGAGGAGGAAACAATTTGATATTTGAAAACTTTCAAATATAAAGAAAGAAGTAATCAGATTTATTTATTACAGATCACAAATTTCACCATTTTACCCAACTTATTAAATTGAACTTCTTATGACATTACCATCCTTCCAACCATACTAGCTTGAAACCCTGAATTTGTCTTTTATCTTGCCTTCTCATTCACTTTCACATATAGTTAGGTATGGGGCACCTAAACAGCCATGTAAGTACAGTACTGGACCTGGAAACAGGACAACCTGAGTTCAAATCTAGCCTATTAGTTGTGTGACCCCAGACAAGTTTTTAAATCTCTGTTTACTTCAATTTCCTCAACTTAAAACGGGAATGATAATAGCACCTATCTCACAACCCTGTTGAGGAGAAAATGAGATAGTATTTCTAAAGTATTTAGTATAGTGCTGATGAATTTGTTCAGACATTTCAGTTGTGTCCAACTCTGCAAAACCCTATTTAGGATTTTCTTGGCAAAGATATTGCAATGATCTGTCATTTACTTCTCCAGCTCATTTTTTTTTACATATGAGGAAACTAAGGCAAACAGGGTTAAGTGAATTGCCCACAGTCACAGAGCTAGTAAGTGTCTGAGGCCAGATTTGAACTCAAGAAGATGAGTCTTTGTAACTTAAGGCCCGACACTGTATCCCTTATACTGCCTAGCTGCTCTTTCTGACACATAGTAGATACTTGATAAATGCTTGTTTCCTTCCTCCCTGTAATAAATTGCCACACGAGGTCAATGCTTTCTCCTGTCAATTGTACCAAAACTACCCTCATCCAGATATTCATCTCTTCTAGTCTAGATTATAGTATTCTCCTGTTTATTCTAGTCAGCCAGTTCCCCACCCTTTCTTATCATTGCTTCCTAATACACTGCTCTAATCATATCACAAAAAAGCTTTCAATGATTCCCTTTCAATAAAGCCCAAGAGGCACAGGAAATTCTTGGGAGTGACATTTTAAAGAAACAGAGAAATAATCTCCAGGAAAAGAAAAGAAAGGATAGTGTAAAGAGATGGGTGTGGACATACAAGGAACTCATTCAGTTCAGATTTTTATGGATATTTTAAATGAATGTTACTTAAGAGAAGATGAAACAAAAGCATTATTCAGTTCTGTATGACTAATTTCAGGAGTGCTAAGGCTCAACTGTAGAAAAACAAAAACAATAAAACAACAAAGAAGGTTTTGAAAACTATATTAGAGAAAAGAGAGCTAAAGAGAGGACTGATGTTTAGGGAGGGATGGATGAGGATGAGGATGAGGATGAGGATGGATGATGGGAAAGAAAGCACTTCAAAAGAAAAAACACGAATTCTGTTAGATGTGTCCATTCAGCACAAGGCACTTTTATACAAAGGTAGAAATGCAGCAATCTTTGCCTTTACAAGCTTACATTTTATTGGACAATAGATAGACAAGTATGTCAATAAGTCAGCCAAGAGAGATCAATGCTCTAGGAATATTTGAGGGACCGAATGGTAATAGCTATGAGAGATCAGGAATCTTTTTCTTCTTGTGAAGGTCAGCCCAGTGCCAGGGGAAGTGGCATTGGGCTGAGCCTTGTAAGAAGAAAAAGATTCTGAAAAGCAGAGATGGGTATTTTCTGCATTCCAAGCATAGGAGACAACTAAGTGAATATACAATATCTGGAGATAGCTTGTTTATTTCAGGAAACAGCGATCCAGTTTGGCTTAAACTTAAAATGAAATTAGGTTGCAGAGGTAGTTGAAGCTAGTGTTTGTAGGTCTTTAAATATCTGATTTTTTTTAAATATCCTACAAAAAGAAGGGAGTTACTAAAAGTTTTGAGCAAAGGAACAAAATGCTAAGCAGGACTTATTTGTTAGATGACTGGGGCCTCTGTGTGAAGTGTATATTAGACATATTAAAAGCTGAGAGATCAGTTAGGTCAAGATAAGTGGCAAGGAGGACGTGAACTATTTTTCATAAGGTTTTGCCTAATCTGTTCCTTTGTACATTCCATTTTATATCAGAGATATTTCTATATATTTCTGTATATCTAAATATTAGCTTCTAAACTCCTTAAGCCCAAAGGCTCTCTTGTAACTGTTATATATGCATTCTCCTCACTCTGGAAGGTCAATAAATTGGTTTCTAAGTGGAAACAATGTATGACTCAAATCCTTATTGGATGCCCACTCTATTTACATACCAGGGACCTCGATTTGTTTGGAATTGAATAGTAAAGTAAGAGGGGAAAATCAAGCAGTGGAATGAGCCTCAGCCCTCACTGTACACAGATGCCCAATCTCTGACATTTTCAGTGTCTCATGTTTGTTTTGACCACCACCAACAACTTTATACTACGATGGTCATTGTTTCCTCAACCAAAAGTGATTGTTCTTCTAGAGTAATGTTGCTGAGATTAATATGCCTTAGGGTCTATGGTTATATTTTCTATTCTATTGTTACACAGCCTGGCCTGACTATCACATGACTGGGTTGTTCAAACAGCTGTAAGATTTCTGACTTGCACTTAAAGAACTCCAGTTCTTGCTCCAAGGCAAGTGAATTCTATTCACCTCTTCCCCACTTAAGCATCCAGGCAGTCTGTCTCCTAAACCATCAGCACTTCATGCTGACTACTTTTAAAGCCAAGAATAAACCTTCACACTCCTTTCCATTTGTTTTTCCAATTCAGGTAGAGTCACAGTGGTACTCCCATAATTAAAGCCCTACTAAATGTCAAAAAAAAAAACAGGATCTCAAGGGTAATGGTTTTTGTTGGCATTTCCATCTTCATGGCAAAGCCCATCCTTTGCATAAACATTTCTGTATCTGTAGCATTTAGTACAGTGCTTTGCTTACAGGAAAGGCTTACTAAATATTTGTAGAATCAAACTGAATAGTGGCCAAATGGGTTGCAGGAGGAGAGTGATGAGAGCAAGAGAAAATGGAACAAGTAGAATGAAATGGTCTTTTGGGGACCTGCAGTTCTCACTGCAGGTTTAGAAACTCATTTAGAAGCAAGAATTTGTTTTAAAATTAACTCTAACATCAAAGTTTCTCTCTTACAACCATGGAACAAGCACAGTCCTAAAATAGAACACAGTAACCCAATTGAAAAGCAAATTTTTAAGAGACTATTTAAGAGAGTGAAGAGAGGGGTATCCAGATTTTAGACCATAAACTCCATGGAGAATTGGACTCCATCCTACAGATGATGGATGAGTTCAATGATCTCTGTCTCTGGAAGAAGAGCTCAACTCTAATTCTTTTCACCTTTTTCCCAATCACATAAGTACTCTCCACTCCCACCCCTATTCCCCTTAAAACAAAAGGCACTTGAAATACTTTATGAAAAGAGTCCTTTTGATATGTGTCATAGCAGAACAACTGAGGTTCTGCCAAGTCTATTGACTGATCCCCTGCCACATTTTTTGGAATGAGTCTTAGTGTAGCATGAAATAAAATTTTAAAGAAGTAAAAGAGAAAATTAATCCCAAGGGATTTTTGAGTGAATGGGCACTAACAATTGGAAATAACAATGAATTCTATTCTTGAATTCAATTAGAAAAATGAAAACTTCAAAAATGCAGATTAAAGGTATTTATCCTAGGGGAATTTTTAACATGGTAGGATGCCTTACAATTTTGGTATATTTCAAGTTATTTTACAAGTTATAATATTTCAATACATTATAAAGATACAGTTTTCTAATCCACAAATACTTCAAGGGTGTGCATTTTCCCCTCTGATGTGACTATTTCTTCCACCTGTTGTAGAAGACCACCCGTGATGCTAACTCACCACAGTGAGTTACTATGGCTGAAAATTCTATTAACTTGTGGCCAACCATCTGATGATAAGCTTCTTTGTGCTAAGCTTGGCTGTCCTAAGGTCAGAAAAACACAACCCACATAGAAAGCCTTTCTAGCTTGGCATGACCTACTAGAGATTGGATTTTGCTACCATGACATTTGAGGACCCAAAGCTACCTCCTATTGGCCAAGATGGTAGGAGTTCTGGGAAACTCGAATTATATGAGAAATTCTACTAGACTGCTCATGCTCTTCATCCAGCAATCCCATTACTAGGGTCATACCCAGGGGTGTAGTAGAGCAGATATAATCTTTTTGCAGCAACTGTTAAGAAGTCATTGTTAAATTTTCAGTATGAGCTGTTAAATATCATGAATTGGCAAGGACAAAAAACACAGTTTGATACACTCTTCTGTTTGTTGTTTAGACTTAAGAAAGTATTAATAATACAGATCAAACTTAAAAGTAAGGATACAGGCATTTCTTTTCTTTCTGGAGAGTCTGGTTGTCATTTATTATTACTACATCCCTGTATTTCTCCAAAAACAGTGCTTGAATTCAGGAGTGCAATAGAAGACTCATGGTACTGTCATCACCAGACAGGAGGCCTAATGACTGTAGGCTAATAATAATGTTGTTGTTGTTTGGTCATTTCAGTCAAGTACAACTCTTTGTGACCCCATTTTGTTGTTTTTTTTTTGGCAAAGGTATTGCAGTGGTTTGCCATTTCCTTCCTTCTCTCACATTTTGCAGGTGAGAGACTGAGGTAAACAGGGCTAGGTGACTTGCCCATGGTCACATAGCTAGTAAGTATCTGAGGTCAAATTTGAATTAATGTCCTCTTGACTCCATGAGCCTTCAATCCATTGCACCACCTAACTGCCCTGATAACAATAATTGACATTTATATAGTGCCTTAAAGTTTACAAAGTATTTTAAACCCATTATTAGCCTCACAAAATCCCAGGTTATTCCCAATAAGTCACTAAGAGGTGACCTGGCATAGAGGAAAGAGCTACTGCTGTAGCATCAGAAAACTTAATCTTGAATCTTGTCTCTCATACTTTATATCTTTGTGACATTATGAAAATTGCTGAACAAATTATAGCATAAAAATAAATAGAAATTCAAGAAAATTTTGGAAAGTTGTCATAAACTGATAGAATGAAAAAAGATTGTAAAGAACAGTATACATAATGATTAGAATAATGAAAATGAAGGCAGAAGTGGAGGACAACAAAATTTAGTGGGAAAACAAGTTAGCCCAAGTTGGTTCCAGATGACTGACATTCCTTACTGTTAAGATATGGTAAGTGAGATGATCTATGTGAGATCAGTTTCAAATGCCATGTTAGATAGTTTTGCTTAACTGTTATAATTAAAAGAAAATAGCATTGATGGATAATAGGTAGATTATTTATTAGGAAGTGATTATTTATTAAAGTAAAATGTATAATTTTTAAAAAAGCAGAACCCAGGGTCACCATCATACCAGAATGAGTCATAAGAAGAGGAAGTTAATGGAACAAACCATCAAATATTGTCTCCAGATATCCAGTGGAAAGCAGAGGTATAAGCACATTCAATTATTTGCTGAAGATTCTTCAGTTAGTACTGGAAATAGAATATAAACTTCCCTTACACAGCAATGTTCCCTGTATTTAATGAATTGACCTTCACTAAAGTACTACTCTGATAAATCATCATAGATTGGAGGTGACCCTAAGTTCTCAAAAGTCACACTGAGTACAAAGTCTTTCAGGTCCTTCCTAGCAAACTCCACAGGACTAGTGATGGACTTTGCCTCCTGTTTGAGACCCATTCTAGTTACTATTGGAAAGTCATAACCAGCATGTTTGTCACCTGGCAGGGATTAGAATGTCAGATAAAATCATAGGCTCATAGAATTGGCACTTTTACATCATTTTACACATGAAGAAACAGAGACAGGAAGTAGTTAAGTGCTTCGTCCAGGTTCAAATACCTAGAAAGGCAGGCTTTTCAATTGCTGCCTACAAATTCATCATTCTATCCATTGTACCAACTGGTTGATGATAATTTCGTTCTTTATATTTATAACCTCAGCATCTAATGCAATACCTGGCAATTAGTGGGTGTTTTAAAATGATTGTTGATTGACTGAGTTAATTTTTTGCCTATTAATGATGACTTCTATTTAAGAAATAAAGAGAAATTGACAAACACTACAAATTAGAGTTTTATTCATTACCACTAAAGAAAGTACTAATAATATAGATTAAAATTAAAAGAGAATATGTATTGATTATTTTTCTTTCTGGGGAGCCCAGTGGTTAAACATTTATTAGCACACCTCTGCATATGGAGGAGTGGTGATCTGCATCAGCAGATGGAATATCTAATCCAGTGAAATTGTTGAATTTGTGAAATATAAGGTAAAATGAAGTTTAAAAAAAGTCCATTGTCAATTACTGCTTTCTTTTTAGATACATGAAGAGTATAAACTAGGATTTAGGAAAAACTGATTTGGTATTATGGATAGAAAAGCACTGAACTTGGCTTGAGGAGAGCTGAGTTCTAGCTTAAGCTATGCCCTTAATACACTATATGTGAGCATAATATAGAGCGAATCCCTTTGTCCAGGGATGTACTGGATCCAGCTCATACAGGCTCCTGAGAGCTGATTGTTTTATTTTCAGCGTGAGCATTTAACTCTAGAAATAAGCAAAACCTTTAAATCAGAGTTTGATTTACTATTTTGTCAATTGTCTAGACTTAAGTAGGTGATAGAGAAAATTTTAACAATGCAGATCAGACTAAAAAGTGTGTCTTGCCTTTTCAGAGAGCCAGTCATTAAACAGTTACAAGCACACCATTGACTTTGCCTCTCTGGTTCTCAATTTCCTGATCCATAAGATGATGGAGTTCAACCAAATCGTTTCTGAGGCCAAAACTGTGTAATTTTCCAAAATTATATAAAGGTACAAAATTAAGTCATTCCCAGAAATATTCTTCCTCCATGAAAAATTTCTTTGATGAAAGTCTGCAGGTGTTTCCAAATCCTTGAAAGCATGTCTCTAGTAAAGTAGAAAGAGACTGAAAGTTGTGTGGAGTGCTGTCAAATTATTTCTTTCTGCAAGAAGAGGCATTAGAGGTTTTCAATTTTTTTCACATGAGATAAAGAAAATAGCTAAACATCAATAGCAGATATGTTTTTGTTTGTTTTTAAGATTCAGAAGGGACTTGAATTGAAATAGGTGGAAGATTGAATTGGAGAGGTAGATATGGAAAATGAAAGGGGATTCAAACTTCCTCTAGTTGGTAATTACACACACACGCACACACACACGCATGCACACTATGAAGAAGTGTCAAGATTTTTTTTAACATTGGCAGTTGTTAGCAAGGCAGCAAGTGATCTGCGTGTAGAGAGCAAAGTGATGGAGAATGAACTATGAATGGGGAAGTAGTGTTGTGGTTGGAGTGATTAATGGAAGGAGTCAGAGGAAAAAAGAATGATAGTGATGAGTTAGTAAGTTACTGATGTTTTCTGGTACTGCTGGCCCCAGGTCCCCTTAGGCCCCACACATCATACACAACATCAACATTTGAGGAGCAGGATTAGGGTTATTCCTTCTCTTTTCAAGAGTTCCAGGGTGGTGATTACTGAGGACTAAGGATGTTGTCTCTTACTTCCGTTTCCAGCTTTACACATTAGGATGTTTTTAGCCCTGCTAATGACTGAGAGGATAAGGAGAGAGAAGGAGAAATGGACAGAGCATCCAACTTCTCCCATGGCCAATGCTGGGCCTGTTTCTGCAAAGATAGGAACTATCTTTGAAGACTATTCTTCATAGTCTCGAAAAGACTTCTGAGAAATTCTCTTTCACAGGTAGTTATCAACTTATACAAAGAAGAAAGTTGTCAGAGTATGTTCATGGCCTGAATGTTTTATTTAACTCAACACCCAGCTCAACTCCAGTGTTTAGCCACAGGAGTTCTTAAATTTTTTCAGTTATGAACCATTTTGGTCATCTGGCAAAACCTATTGAAGCCCTCTCAGAATAATGTTGGGGTTCTTTTTGTGAATTCATAATGGAAGAAAATGTGAAATTTCAATCAGATTATAAACTCTTTAAGAGAAGGGATTGTCATTTACGTTTAATTGTATCCCCGGCATATAACACTGTGCCTGGTACATAGTAAGGAATGTCTGTAAGGGATTAATGTTTGTTGACTGTCTGAAAATAAAACTGCATTTTTTCCTCATTTGAGTTCACATACTATATTCACAGACTCCTTTGTTCTCTGTGGACTCCAGATTAAGAACCTGTATTCTGAAGCATTCTTAAGTGTAGTGAAAAGATTTTTTTTTTTGTTTAATACTTCATATATTTCCGTCTTGAATTTCTGAGAGGGGTTAATTAGCTTTTGCCAAGGGCAAGAAGGGTCTCTAACACAATATCCCAATTTTTAGTTCATATGGATTTACTGAGGGAAGCTAGGGGTTTCCTTACCATCTCCTCATTGATTTGAAGTTTCAGATCCCTATTAATCAGAGTTGTAAATAGCAGTTTTGATGTCTGGGGCAGCTGTTACCTGAGGCGAGCATCAGGATATGTGCCCTCAAATCATCCCTGAAATCCATGCTATGAAAACAATGCAAGTAATAAAAACAGATTCACCTAATTGGGAAGGATAATTAGTTTTGTGGTGACTTAGGGGATAGGAACATGGTGTTAGAGGGGACCTTTAATGGCATCTCATCCAAGCCATGGGATTCACTAGCCTATGCACTAACCTCAGTAAGACTTTTTACCATTTAACCAGTATCAGGGCAAGTAGAATTGGCATTGCTATTCTCCTTTGCAAGGAGTGATAGAAGAAAGAAAGAGAGAGAGAGAGAGACAGAGAGAGATAGAGACAGAGAGAGAAACAGAGAGAGACAGAGACAGACAGACAGAGACATCGACAGAGAGAGAGAGAGAGAGGAGAGAGAGAAACAGAGAGAGAGAGAGAGAGAGAAACAGAGACAGAGACAGACAGACAGAGAGAGAGAGAGAGAGAGAGAAACAGAGACAGACAGAGACAGACAGACAGAGAGAGA
>NW_027187275.1:5735965-5765581 GCF_028583685.1 Petaurus breviceps papuanus
GAGAGAGAGAGAGAGAGAGAGAGAGAGAGAGAGAGAGAGAGAGAGATCTTCCTGAAAAGGAGAATGCAAATGGAAAACACTAGGGAGTGTGTTGGTAATTTTTTATGGGACAGAGAGAGAGAGTGAACAGGAGGCCCTGCTGTAGCTTCCTAGCATCTGGATCTCCTATTCCTTACACCTAGGAGCAAGCCTCTTTCTCCTCCTTCCACTCCACTGGTGTATCATGTTCATTGCTTATATCTTCTAAATATCCCACCTTGAGACAAAACTCTGGTGGTCCACATTAGCTACAGCTATGCCAGTAACCATTTTTTTCTGGCCTCCCCAGTCTGATGAGTATTCTCCTCCTTAGAGAAAACAGAATATAGGAGTTGACTCCAGATCATCTAGTCTTCCGATATTTATTAAGTATTTTCCTAAGCAAAGTTAGGAACTAAAGAAAATTTTTCGGATATATAGTACCAATACTAAAATAAATACTTCCTTTCCACTGATTAATGATGTTTTGAACTATTGACTTGAAAGCTTGCACTTTTTTTTTTTGCTTTTTGGAGGGCATTTGGGGTTAAGTGACTTGCCCAAGGTCACACAGGTAGTTTTTTGTGTTAAGTGCCTGAGGCCAGATTTTGAACTCAGGTCCTCCTGCTTCCAGGGCCATTCACTGCACCATCTAGCTGCCCCTAAAACTTGCATTTTTTGAGAAGTATTTGCTATTTCCTGAAAAGGTTGCCATGCAGATGGATATCAAAATTTTTTTTGACAAGTGTCCCATATAGATTCGATCTGTTTGCCATGAATTTTTTGATAGGGAATGGAACAGATATTCTATCTATCTATCTATCTATCTATCTATCTATCTATCTATCTATCTATCTATCCATCTCTCTCTCCCTATGTGTATATATATATATATATCTACTTATCCATCTATCTACATATCTATCTATCCATCCATCATCTATCCATCCATTCATCTGTCTATATGTATATATGTATGTATATGTATATATACATGTACATCTATAGATGCACGACATGCATGTATAACATTTCTGTATGTATCTGCATATATTTATACATTCGCATGTGCATATGTATGACATATTTGTGCATATATAGATATGTCTAAATGTATGTACTGGTTCTCCCCCCACATTGTCTTAAAACATATCCAGATCACCTCTATCTTTGAGAAAAAGTTGTCACTTTCCCTACCATCCCCTCAGGCTACTTTCTCCCATTTCATCTGTTCACCAACTCCTTGAAAAAGTCATCTAGCTTTCCACTGACATTTCTCCTGAAACGGATGATTCAAATGCTACCGTGACTTATTAACCTCTAGACATGATGCCATTTCCTCAGGAAATCTCCCTGATCTTCCTGATGCTTTGAACACTAATGAACGGCCCCCTTGTCACCCTCTGTACACTGGCCATCCTTAACTTCCGTGATGATTCTTTTCTCCCCTGTTTTTCTCCCTAGTGTTGCTATTTCTCTTTTCCAAGTCTAGATAATCATCATCTTTATTCATTAACAATCTATAGGTGATGATGGGGAACATTTAGTAACTGGATTCTCTAAAGGAAAAGTTTTCATGCACTTGAAAATGTAATCTGTATTATTTACACTTTAAGTCTAGACTTAACTAACTTAATGATATTAAGTCTAGACTATAAACAAAATAATAAGGCAATGTAATTGATGTTAATAAGTAAGTAATTTATAGTGACTTCCAATTTCGGAGGTGTAAATGCTCACACTGAAAATTTAACAATTAGCAAATTGGTTAGAGCTGACTCCAGCACACCTTTGATTTCCCCCCAACCTCCTCTAAACTAGGGTTTTCCAACAAGGTTCTTTTCTATTTCTTGTTGATCTCATCTGTTCAGTGATATGTACATATATTTCAGTCATTGCCTCTCAGCTAGATACTTCAGTGAATAGAGTGCTTGGTCTGGAGTCAGGAAGACCTGAGTTCAAATCCAGCCTTAGACACTCACTGGCTATGTGACTCTGGGCAAGTCACTTAATCTCTATTTACCTTAATCTACAAGAGAAGGAAATGGTAAACCACTGTAATATCTTTGCCAAGAAAACCCATATGGGGTAATGAACAGTTGGACACAGTTAAATTAGTGAACAAATCCTTTAGTAATTCTTCCACTGGAAGTACAACTGAAAAATATATAAATGGTTCATGATTATGATCCTAATTAGAGATAGAAAACTCTCTAACAATAGGCTGGGAAGTTGTGATCCCAGCCCTGTGCTAGGAAATATACCCTGTATGATTCCCAGATATTCTATCTTCTTCCTCCTCTTTTTCTAAAAAAAAATCTAGGCAGAGTTTTATGAGCCTGTAGTGCCTGAGGCCTGTTCCTCTACCATCACTTCTATTTGTTTTCCATTTTTACTCTTGTTTCTTTGTGTATTTTAGACAGAAATTTCTTAATGATCCCACTATTGTTACTTCAACTCCATAGGTGTCTTGCTACTTCAATCACTTAATAAACATTAATTAAATGTGCACTATATATGTCTGCCAGGTGCTAATCATTGGGAATACAGAAAGAAGCAAAAGACAGTCTCTGCCATCAATGAGATCACAGTCTAATGGGGGAGACAACAAACAAGGAACTATATACAAAAAAAAAACCTATACAAAAGGTAAATAGGAAGTACTTGAAAGAGGGAAGGCACTAGAATGAAGAAATGGGAAAGGCCTCCTTTTATTTTTCTTTATTTTCCCTAGGGTAATTTATTTTGTTACTTGTGCTTTACTTAATAGCTATATTGACCTTCCTTATGATTCTGTTGTCTGCTGTGTTTGCATTGTCAATCAGTTTTCATTTTTGTTTCTTTGGAGAGGTTTACCACTGTAGGTTCAAGTTTATATATTCTGCTAATTATTTATGCTCTGTGGGTCATAGATTCTGCTTTCAGGATTCTTATTTTTCTCTTAAACCATTTGGAGACATTCTGATCTCTTGGGAAGATTATTCCATGCTCTCTTGGGAAGCTACAGGGTCTTCTGATCCACAAGGTACTGATTAAATTTCCTTTGTCTGGCAATGCTTATTCAGAGATGTTTGGACTCATTTAGATGTACTACTGATCATCTTAGATTTTAATATTTTCCCTGTTAATTTATCTTCTTGTGCCCAAGGTTTTAACTAAGTTTATTCTTCATGAGACTTCTAGTAATTTGTCTTTTTTCCTTGTATTTCCCAATTGGTCGTTTTCTGATTCCTTCCCCTTTGATGTTGGATTCCTTGAAGGCTAGACCTCAAAGTCATCTCAGCCTCTTCTTATGATAGAATTCACTTTTCACTGGACATCATCCCTACCTCCATGGGATTTCTGTGGGAAAAAATGAATACTGATTGTTAATCCCCTTTCCTTCAGGCCTGGTCCAGCCCTGCCTACATGCAGGCCCCCTATCCAAACCCTCTGTTCTTTAGTTCTCATGCTCAGTACTGTTCTATATTAACTCACAGCAGCCTCAGGTAGAGCACATTATTGCTTTCCTATACTTTCACCTCCTATGTTCTGGGAAAGAGGGAGAGTTGACCAAGATGAGTTCTACTGTTTGCCGCCAACAAATGGTAGTGAGGGAAAGGGAAGGATATGCTGACAATCTTGGCTCATGACAACAGCTGCAATTACTTTACCTCTTGCACAGAATTCTTTTTTTGGGGGGTGGGTCGTTTAAAAGGTGACAGAGACTGTGGCAAAAATTTAGTTTTCCATCTTGTTTTTCAAGTAATAGTTATTTTAATTAATTTCTGTCTGAAATTTATTATTTTATTTAATTATGAATGTAATCAACAACATATTATTCTGACAATGTTCCATAGGTTTCACCAGATTTCCCCAGGAGTTCATAATACAAAAAATTTTAAAGAATTCCCTCTCTAGATCTTCACTGCTGGGATCTTTGAAACCCTTCAGTTCCTAGCAAAGGGATTAATTAAAATGCTAATTCCTTTTATTTTCAAAGATGCTTGACCATGTGGATCTTTAAAGTTGCTTTAAAGAATGATATCCTAAATCTATGGATATAATTTTTCAAGGATTTACATACTTCTTCTGAGTTAGAAAAGTCTTAAATGCCTATATGTTTGAAAGTTTTCAAGATGCCCATTAATGAGTATTTTAGAGTATTTAGGTTTTTGAGGATTTTCAGAGTAGCTTGATAATGAAATCCAAAGAGGAGGTAAACTCTAAGGCCAAATTCAACCAACAGTGAGACTGGTCGTTAACAAGAACTGTCAGAGAAAGTTAAAACAAACCTTTAAGAGGGAATTCAAGAGGGTCTGACCCAGTCCATCACACAATGCCTTTTATTCAAGGAAGTTTCCAGACCCTTCTCACACATGGTTCCGATCGTTTGGTACATTTATTAATTCATTTATTTTTAGTTTTCAGCATTCACTTCCACAAGATTTTGAGTTCCAAGGTTTCTGCCCATCTCTATTCTCCCGCTACCCCAAGAAGGTGTGCTTTTCTAATTTGCCTTTCTCTAATTTGCCCTCTCTTCTATCATCCCACATCTTCTCTTATCCTCTTCCCTTCAGTTTTCCTGTAGGGCAAGATAGATTTCTATACCCTATTGCCTGTAGATTTTATTTCCCAGTTGCATGTAAAAGCAATTTTTAACATTTATTTTTAAAACTTTGAGTTCTACATTCTGTCCCTTCCTCCCTCCCCACCTACACTCATTGAGAAGGAAAGCAGTTTTATATGTTATGTGTGTGTAGTCATGCAAAACACTTCCATAATAGTCATGTTGTGAAAGGCTAACTCCATTCTTTCCTGCCCTCATTTATGCTATTCTCTCCTTTGACTCTGTCCCTCCTATTTGATATATTTAAAAAGTATACTGACCTAACAGAGCTCATTATTTCTAATCTTGTTGGTCCTTTGTTTTCAAAGGTGACCAATAACATCACAGGGTGATGTCTTGGCTGGAGCATACATTGGATGTAAGTAAGGCAGAATTGCTTTGAGTTGTCAGTCTCACTCTCTTTTCCAGTGTCTTCTAAGTTCAGCGGCAAGACTAAAGTCAGGACAATTGTGATGGCTCAGGATTCAGTGGATTACTTTGGCATCTTTGATGGCTGACCAAGTTGTAAGTGCTCCATAGTACCTTCTTCAGCTGCCCTCATGGGCTTTGGAACAAATTGTTCTCATCTGTCCATTCTGCCAAGAGAGTCTTTACATGCTTGGGATAGACACTCCACCCTAACTCACTGAGGGGTTTCAGGCCCATTGCTTCCCCTCAATGTGGTTTAGCCCATATGCTGAAACAGCTTAATGAGGTATGGCCACTGCGCTTGCTACAACTTCTTGGACCCACAGGTGAGAGCTGAGTTCCAGATGGACATTAAAGGTGGGTGAACAGCCATGAAAAGGGTGTGGTGACCCCTCACGCTAGAGGTGCTAGTACTACATGAACACCTCAGTTAAGTGTGATAATCAGTGAAACACCATCTTTATATCCCTTTGAGGCAAAATTCTATGGAATTCAGTCAAACTAGCTTCCTATCATTCATTTACTTAAAAAAAAATTCTTAGAGGTTCTGGCAGGTAAGAAGGGAAGAAGAGTAGTCCCCAAATTCTTTTCCAGAAAAATAATGGTCCCCACAACACAATGTTGTATTTATCTTTAATAAATAAATCCAGTCTTCCCCCAGAGGAACAAATTCTCCTGAAAACCTAATAAAAACGGTACAGAATGGAGATCAATTTTTGCTTAATCTTATTTAATATTAGTTTACTGTTTGACTTTCTTAAAACTCCAGCTTGATTTCTTTCATGCCTGTAATATGTGTTAATTTCTGTTTTTTAAATTGACATTACATCAGAATATACAAACTATTTTTCCTATCGCAGCATGAAGACCTATGGTAATTTAATTCCTGAATATTCATATTTTCACCTTTGTGCAGTAATTTGTGATATTTAATCAGCCATGGTTGCTTATTAACTCCTCATTTCCAAAACTTCTGTGCTTGATAAGTGATATGCACCCTATCTCTATGATACCCTTCCAGGTAAAAGAGAGATGAAGGCAAGCCAATTTGTGTGTGTCTATGTGTATATATGTGTGTGTAAGTGTGCGTATGTTTGTGTGTGTGTGTTTGGCTTAGCTTATGGAAATCAAAGAGACTAAGAAATTACAACCAGAAAATCCATAGGAAAATGGTCCTCCAACAGTGTACCTGTGATGTTTTTGTTGCAGTCAGAACTCTCATTGAATGCATTTTTTATTGCTCAATTCTTTAATATAACACATACACAAACACACACACATCTGAATTAATTTCACTGTTTTTCCTCTTAGCTACTCCATTTCATGATTAATGAATGTCTTCCTATTCCTTACTAAACCTTATGCTGTTACCAGAGATAGTGCATGTCAGAGTCATGAAGATCAAACTTTCTTATACCCTGTTTGCTGCAAAAGGGGAAAGTAACTGGTCCTTTCTCATATCCCCACTCCTCTCCTTTCCACATTTTGCTTAATATCATATGCAGATCCAGTAGAAAGTGACTTGGCACTCTCTGGAGTTATGCTTCTATTTTGGTTAATTTTATTTTATTTTTAAAATATATTTTATTTCATTAAATAATTTCCCAATTACACATATGAAAATTTTGAGTTTCAATTTCTTTCCCTGCCTCTCACCCCAATGCTACTTTTTAAGAAAGCAAGCAATATGAGATTGACTTTACATATGAAATCATACAAAAATTTCATATTTAAAAAGAAAACACACACACATAAAGTAAGAAAGATATGCTTCAATCTGCACTCAGAGCTGAGTTCTTTCAATGGACATGTGTGGCGTTTTTTTTATGGGTCCTTTGGAATTGTCTTGGATCATTGTCTTGATTAGAGTAGTTAAGTCTTTCACAGTTGATCATCCTTAAAATATTGATGTACTGTGTGCAATTTTCTCCTGGTTCTGCCCATTTCACTTTGCATAAATTCATATAAGTCTTCCCAGGTTTTTTCCTGAAGCTACCCTGCTCATCATTTCTTATAGTACAGTAGTATTCCATCACAATCATATACCACAAATTGTCCAGACATTTTCCAATTGATGGGCATCCACTCAATTTCCAATTTTTTGCTACAACAAAAAGATCTGCTATGATATTTTTGTACAAATATGTTCTTTTCCCTTTTCTTTGATCCCTTTGGGATACAGACCTAGTAGTGGTATTACTAGGTCAAAGGTTAATGCAGTTTTATAGCCCTTTGGCCATAGATTCCAAATTCTTCTTTAGAAGGGTTGAACTAATTCATAACTTCAACAACAGTGCCACATCCCCTCTAGCATTTGTGATTTTCCTTTTATGTCATGTTAGCTAAGGTATAAAGTATCTTTGTATGAAAAATATTTTGTAATTGTGATCATATAGCTTCTGGGTTTGTCTTAGCTGGTAGACCCCCACATTACTGTGGTTAGTTTAAATAGCTGTTAGTATGAAATAATAAATACCTTTAATTTTATTCTATGATATCTATATATGCCTTTGTTTCCCATTACCTATTTGTAGAGTTGTATTTTCCCCTCTCCCCAACACAAATAAAAGATACAAGGAATTTACAGATTCATAATGTCAGAGTTGGGTGGGACATATCTGACCCCAAGCAACTCATTAAATCTATTTAGGCCTCAGTATCTTATCTGTAAAATGACAAGTTTAGACTAAATTAGCTCACAGTTCCATTCTACCTCTGCTATGATCCTTTGAATTAATAAACTGTTCTTAAGTAAGTCATGTTGACTATATCATAATTGCCTACTTTTGAAATGTTCATTAGTCATCAACATTTTTTTCCAGGAGTCTAAATCAAGCTCACTGGCCTAGATCACACTCCCTTCCTCTTTATAAAAAATCAAGACTTTTGTCCTTCTGGCATCCTGTAATACCTCTGCCTTTCTCCACATTTTTTCAAAGATCACTGGCAGTGGTTCAGCGCTCACACCTGCCACTTCTTTTAGTATCCTAGGATTTTTCTGGTCTGGTCCTAGTGATTTGAATTTATTAACATCATCTAGATGCTACTGTTGATTTCTTATTTTCCCTAGATACTACTTTCCTATTGGTCAATTTTATTGATCCTTTCCAATTAAAAAAATTAATTCTTCTTCATGCCAAAGGGAAAAAGAAGCAAAATTCAGATTGTTATACCTTCTCTCTTTTGTCAATCTTCATTGTCCTATTCTGTTCAGATAAATGATACTATCCTTTCTTTGATCCTGATAAATATTTATATATGTGCATATATGTGATATATTACATACCACATACCCATACAAGCACATACATGAATATCCCTGTTTGTGTACATATACATAAGTGTATGTGCATATTTTAGATGTACATACATTATTACACATACACTCCTGCACTTATGTAACAGAAATATTCTTTGTTATTGTGTCAAATGATGTATACAGATACAATTAACAGATTGTGAACTCCTCAGGGGCAGACATTGTCTTTTGCCTTTTTTTGTATCTCAACAATTTAGCACAGTGCCTAGCACATAGTAGACACTTAATAAGTGCTTATTGACTAATTTACTTACTGCTTATTCTGTTATCCCTTCGTGAAGGAGTTATCCCTGATAGAATTAGGTTAGCTTACCAATGGATAATACAAGTTTAGTCACAACCCTGATGGCCTTTAAAAAGAAAATTTGATATCCCTGAAACAGAGTCAATGTAGGAAGTGGTTTTACTCACTGAAATTCCTTTGTCTCTACCAAAGGCAATGGGGTAGGAGTAGGTGTAGATATTTATCTCTCTTCCCCTTCCCCCTGGCCATGGAAGAGGAGGCCAACAGATTACCAACCAAGGAAGAAGAAAGACATTAACCATGTCAGTCAAGAGTTGAGTTTCAGCAAGAAGGCTCAAAGAGCCCAGCTAAGCAACATGGCCAGCAGAGATCCTGAGTAAGAACAACATGAGAAGAACACATACTTGACAGATCTGTAGTGCTGGAGGTATGAGTTACTTGACTATAAGTGTTCCATAAGTAGATGTTTTATTATTATTGCATGTTGTGTGTTACCACTTTTCCCACTGATACTGTGTGTGTTTGTAGGACGATGTGTCCCAGTTTTATAACTACTGTTCTTGGTTTTCCATATTAGCAAATACCTTTGCTTTGAACTAATTATATCTACCATCTGTTTATTAAAGCTAAATGTACCAGCAGGGGCTTATAGGCTATACTTTTGGAAGGATGGAACAAGAGAGTGCCTTGAACTCTTGAACCTCCCCCTGAGAACTCAACCTGCAAAATTATGAGTTCTGAATTGGGGTGCTATCTGGAATTGGTGTAAGTTTCATTCTTTTCCCCAGATCCTCCCCCCACTCTTTCCCACCACCCTCTGGTAGAGGCACAGGGCTCACTGTACACAAATTGCTTCCTACCTGGATTATGTCTCAGTGTTACCAAGCTTATCCTTCCAAGGATGTGGCTACCATTTTGCTAGTTAATAACTGCCTTCCTCAAATCTCTTCATATTTCTTTCTTTCTTTTTTTTTTTTGCTTTTTGGAGGGGGAAGGCAGGGCAATTGGGGTTAAGTGACTTGCCCAAGGTCATATGGCTAGTAAATGTTAAGTGTCAGAGGCCAGATTTGAACTCAGGTCCTCCTGACTCCAGGGCTGGTGCTCTACTCACTGTGCCACCTAGCCGCCCCAAACCTCTTCATATTTCATAGAGATGATATCAATGGATTTGGTTCAAGACCAAATCTTCCTTATCAAGAGAGGGAGAGAAAACACATGGAGAACCCTGGATAAGGAAAATTCCTCCACTAATCTGGCAGCTGCTGTGAAAGTTTCCAAGAATTTACTGGGGCACTGAGGAGTTAAGTGACTTTCTCAGGTCATAAAGTTAGGATGGCAACAGAGTGGATTGAGTATCAGGCCTGGAGTCAGGAAGATTAATTTTCATGAGTTCAAATCTGGCCTCAGACTCTTACTAGGTGTGTGACCCTGGTCAAGTTACTTAATTCTGTTTGTCTCAGTTCTTTATCTGTAAAATGAGCTAGAGAAGGAAATGTCATATTACTCCAGCATCTTTGCCAAGAAAACCCCTAATAGGGTCATGGAGAGTAGGACATGACTGAAACAACTGAACAACAATTATATTTATGGGACATCAATACAAGTTTTCTTGATTCTTATTCCAGCTCAGTATTCGCTATTTTACCACTCTGCTTCTTTATTCCCAATTTAGTTTAAAAGTTTACTTGCTTATATACCATATACATACTTATATGTACCCCATTTTGTTATTCTTAGCATCCTTTGCCATATTTAGGTCATTCTGAGCTTCAGATCTCCTCTCACTATTCTTATAGAACCATGCTGTACTTTGAATTCGTGTTATGTTATCCGTCCTTGACACCTTTTGAATATACTTTTAAAACAAAACTAAGTTTGTCTCTAAGTTTTATGTTAATTTCAGGACCTCACCTACAAACTAAGAACTGTCCTATAGTAAGAGTTTCAATGATAATTTAGTTCAACAAGTATTGTCATAAATGCATCTTGATTACTAGAAACTGTCCATTTACATTGAAAGTATTTCCTTAATGTTATTTTGATAGTTTACATGAAGAAATAAATATGAAAGCAAGCTGCTTGAAAATACCATTTTGTTCTTTGATTCACATAATAAAATTTGAAATATATTCAGGCTTTCTAATAAGCCATTTAACTACATGTTATTACTCAATTTTTTTTTTTTACAAATAACCTTCCATAGGAATATTTCCATTTTCTTTAGGGATAGAAAAATGTTAATTAATACAGCTCTTAGGTATTGTGAGTAGATTCCATATTTTTAACTCTGAAATTCCTATCTAGGATTATAGCATCCTAACCTGACTTTTCTGACCTTATTTCTACTATACTTCTTTTCCTCTCTCATGAAGACCTCCAGGCTCTCTACTCCTCTTTCTCCTGTTTCTCAGGTCACTGAGCCCCTCTCGGCAACACTTACATCTTCACCCAATGTGATTTCATGTTCCATTACTTGCTTCTTTTTTCTCTTGGGTTCATTCAAGGATCCCTTGTTCCATGAGCTTCCATAATAATGATCTTTAGAAGGTCTGATTCTGGGTAGCCCTCACCATCTGTCTTCCCTGCTCTCTATCCATTCTTTGTGTTGGCCAGAATTTCTGAAAGTACTTCCTGTTGGGCAATAAAGTTTGTAATTTGATTGTCTATCAAAGCTGTAGATACAGCCAAAAGTTCCCTTTCATTAAAAGGATATATTTAGCAGCCTCTGGGCAACAAAAGACCAGGTTCTATCCTGAAAAGACTGATTTGTATTGACACTGGTTCTTTTATATTATTTTAGGACCTCAATAGCAAATTAAGGACTGTCCCATAGTTATTGTGTGGATGATAAATGTCATTACATTGATGTATACTTAAACCCAAATTTAAAAATGTAATCAAGAGCAAATGGGAAAATCTATTGTTCATCAATTGGAAACTACTTTGGGTGATAATACTGGGCATTTTTTTCTCTAATTTTCTTTGGCTTAAACTTTAAAAATATGCTGAACAAAATAACTTTAAAAAGGAAAAGAAAAGAAAATGTTATCTTGTCCCAAGACAGGAGGTTCATGAATTGACAAAAAGAAGTAGCCACCACATAGCACTAGATAATACTAACTCCCTTATACTGGGAAAATAATCCTTCTCTAAGCCATGGGAAGGAAACCCAGGCATATACCCACCAGAAGTAGACAATATCAGAGGAATATCAGGAAACCACAGTAAAAGTAAACAGTGAAAAAACTAAGAAGAAGAATGTATGGATTTGGGGAAATCGTTTTCAGTGTGGACTATTTAACCAATCCAAAATCATTTATTAAGTAGCTACCATATGCCAAACACTGTGATAGGAATCAATTATGTAAAGATAAAAGGGAAACAAGGAAAGAGGTAGCTCTCTAAATCTATAGGTTTCAGAGAAGGCAATTTCTTGTTTTGATAAAGGAAGTTTCTGTACTAAGGATTTCCCAATAATGATGAAATTATGGATCCAGTTCCTATACCCTGTTTAACATTATGGAGGATATTAAATATGGAAAACATAGATAAAGCAGAGAGGTAGAACAATAGATACAGTGCTAGATCTAGAATCAGGAGGACCTGAGTTCAAATGTGGCCTCTTAGATATTTATTAGCTGGTGACCCTGAGCAAGTTACTTAATCTTTGTCTGCCTCAATTTCTTCATCTGTAAAAATACTAGCACTTATCTTTCAGGGTTGTTTGGAGACTCAAATGGGATAATATATGTAAAGTACTTTGTGGAACCTTAAAGTTTTATTATTATTGTGTTAATGGCTAATAATGTCCTTGGTTCTCTATTTTTTCAACATGCTTCTTTTAAAATGGCAAGAACAAAGAGATATTCAGTTCTTTGAAATTAGGCAGTTTATTCCTCCATTTGTGAAACAAATTCAAAACATTGAAAAGTCAAACCAATTAGTGAATTTATAATTCTTTGAAATAAATGGACCTTTTTAAATGAATACACTAAACTTGATTATATGAGGAAATTAAGTTATACTTGCTGAACTTAATTGTTCTTAAAGATAACAGAATAAAATAATAATTTGAATATATTAATTTTTCTAAACATTTTCCATTTATAAAAAAGAAAATCCACCAACTTCAAAATGCCTGGAAATTTAACATCTTTCAATATAATATAAACAAAGACGTGTGTACCCAATATTTTATCATAGGGGAGGGCATGGAAGAATCTGCATGCCCCAAGAAAGATGAATTATTTTTAATAGTTGTATTAACATATAATAGGATGACTCGACCTGTGAGAAAAAATATATACAACCTCTTCATTTCTTTCCAGCTCCAACTCTGTATGACTATATGAATGCATTATCATAGTCAATAGCTCTTCGCTATATCCCTTGAATATTGCTTCATTTTGGTGATCCTTGCCTCCCAATCACTCTTTCCATTAAGGCATAATGGGGACATTCTTTAGTCATTCAACACAGGGGAAAGGATTTTGAATTCCATTATTCCACAAATGACCCTTTTAGCTACAAATTTGTTTCTTGGTGATTACTAGACATGTTACTACTTCCCATTGCTAAAACACATGGATGTCAGCCCCAGAGGATGCCTGCAAACTGTTCCTGTAATAACTGCATAATTTGAAACAAATATGAAATCTAAATTTAGTAATTTGTTTTATATTTCCCCTTCAACTTAATTTACATTTTATTAATCACCCCAAACATAAGTACAATGTGCTTATATGTATGTGTTTATAATTTGGGGAAGAATTTTGGAAGACAACTTTTCCCTCATTTTAGAGTTGACTATATTCAAAATATCATATTCATATGTTGCTGAAAGTCACAGAACAATGTGTTGAGTAGTCATAACCTGAGAGGTGAACATTTTGCAGGTGAGGAAATTGAGGTCTTGAAAAGTAAAATGACTTGTCTAAAGTCACACAGGATATGTTAGAGTCAGGGTGTGAACTCATAACCTTTAGCTCTAAACACATAATTCTTGCCCACTGTACTACTCTGTATCCCTAAAAAATTGGCTCAGTGTATTAACAGAATGCAGACATTTCATTCTTCATTGAATTCATTTCAAAAGTCTTGCTAAGAAAATAGAGAACATAAGAACTAGCAAAGAAGATAAAGAATTCAAATATTTCCTTAATGACTACCATGTTCACTAAATACATTCATACATAAACAACAGATCAAAACAGGTTGGTTAAGTACAGAAGCATAAAATAAATATCACTCCTGCATTTAATTTTCTAATACATTAAATAACACAGGACTCATCCAAAGTCCAGTGGTTCATAATCCATAATTATTGATACCTGGAGTACCAGTAAAAACAGAGTTAAACACTGTCTCTACCCAGTGAGCACACAATCTAATTAGACCAATAGGTCTGATACTTACATTCAGATGAACATGAGCTAAATGAACAAGGCACTTCCTCACATTTCCAAACTGGGACAATAACATGAAATTCTCCTAGGGATCATTTTGCTTTGGTACAAATGGAGTGGCTACAAAATTTCAAATGACTCAAGAATTAACAGGAACTGATAGTAATCTTCAAAAGATGCAGCTGATACAGGCCCCATTCCATGTGCCAAAGGCTGACTTACCATTACCCAATTTTGCATTTCTGTTTTACTCCGATGGCCCCAATCACTTGTTTTAGTGGCCCCTTGTTGGCAGTAGTTCTGTTTTATGGGCTGCAATTTAATCTCATCAGATCTCCCCAACTTCACTAAGCTGGGTCAGTACTTCACTGGAAAATATCCCAGAAAAGCTTTTATGTTATGATTCCACACTGATACTGGCTTTGTGCTCAATAGATGTGAGGGACTATAGATGCTACTATTAAATAGAACCATAGGCTATGGAGCTAAAATGGATTATGGAGGTCATCTATCTCAATCCTGTGCTGTTGAAAAAGGTCCAAGAGATACACTTTCTGGGTTAATGTAATCATTATATTAATAATGTCAGCATTTTAATAAAAGGATGGTCATTTGTCTATCTCTCTCTCAGACCAAAGACCATCATGTTGGCTGGCTCAAGTTTATATGTTCTTCTGGAAAAGGAATTTTCAAAAGGATGGTAATCAACTCTGATTGGTTAATAATTAATGAAAGAATGAATCTTACCATGAAGACTAGACCTGAACTTTTATTATATCATCCACTCTGATCCCCCTACCTACCCAACTGTAGCAATTTATTCAAAGAATTTATGCTTCACCCAAGCCTTAGCAGAACACAATTCCTCACCCACCTGGATGGGGTCTAGACAGAGAAGAAGGTTAGCTCAACCTTCAGAGACTTGAAATGAAGATTAAGACAAGGGGGAAATCAGAATCTCCTCAAATCATTGGTTATTAATAAACATTTCTCTCAAGTCCTTTATTATACACATGAGAAATCTAAAGTCCAAAGTGACTGGGTGATTTCCCCAAGGTCATACAGTTAAGTAACTATAAAGCCAAGCATGAGCAGCTTTCTGGAGGACTGATGCTGTGAATAGCTTTAAGGTTCTGATCACATAGTATAGTGAACTCTCTATTTACTCAGCAATAAACTAAGGCAAAACATTCACAGAAACCAAAGTACAGCACTCACAGTGATCTAACATGACAACTTATCACTAAAGTGTCCATATAGTTTTAAGCAAAAGTCCTTAACTTAATCATCCTTAAGGAGCAATCCTCCTTAAGGGACACAAAGTACACAGTTTCCACCCCTAGGTCACATTCTCTTAATCTCCCAGACAAAAAGTCTTCTTTCTTCTTGATTGGAGATGTTTCCAATCATCCTTAATTCAATTATCCTTAAGGGGTATAGGGTATAAAATACATAGTTCTCCCATCCCTAGGTCACAGTAAATCATGATTTTCTCAGTCAGCACTAAGTACCCAGGGAGAGGTCTTTTCATCTTGACTTGGAGCTGGGTCCCAGATTTTATGGGTTCAGCTCTTGCCTGAATCTACCCAAATGTCACCTAGATTTATAGGCAGGCAGCTCTCAGTTCCTTGTCCAGGTCCCATTCCATATTGAGGCTCATAGTGTCCAATCCACCTCAAGCCTTTCACAGTTTCTGTTTCTGGAAAGACAAAGCTTAACAGAGCCAAAACAATATTCATACACATTGTTGGCACCATCATCAATTCACTATCTGCCTGGGAAATCAACACAGAACCACAAACAAGGTCTGAGAACTCAACATAGACCCACAAACAAGGTCTGAGAACTCAACACAAATTATCAATATAGTCCCAGGACCCAGGACCTTTGAAACCCTCCTCCAGGACTTCGGTAAAAAGACAACAAGAAAATCCTCTTTCGGAGCTTCTAGTAAGGTCCCAGGGCTTCTGTACAAAGTATCACAAATCAACACAGACAGAATAGACAGAAGGCCACCACCATAAGTGTTTCCTTCTCAGATCTGCTCTCTCCCAGCTTGTGCTTCTGCTTTTATGTAGTCATTAGCTCCTCCCTCTTCTACCCACTTCCGTAAGTCCTTCTTGTTCCTGTCTTTGGCAAGTCCCTCCCACTGTGGGTTTCACAAATTCTGTTTCTTAACAAAGACTTGATATAATCACGGGCAAGGCTCAACTGAAACAAGGTGCTAAGTACTTGTTTGCTTGCCATTACAGTAGCAGAGTCAGAATCGGAACTGTGATTCCAATCCAGTGATTCCAAAATTAGTGTTCTTTGTAGGATCATTGATCTATACTAGAGAGAAGCTAAGAGGTAATTTAGTCAAAATCCCTCATTTTACAGATGAAGAAATTGAGATCCAGAAAGGGACAGTAACTTTCCCAAGTTCACACAAGTAGTATTTAGAAGAGCTGAGATTCTTACCTAGATGCTCTGATTCCACATCTAGCTATCTTCCAATTGTACCACATTGCTTTTGTTTCTCTTCTGTGAAGCTATTGCTAGTTCTATGTGGAACATTGGGTAGAGATAAAGAAAATCACACTATTTTGAGGATGCACACAACTCCTGTGTATAGTGTTTGGGAAAAAGGCTAAGAATTTTCTTGTGGCCCTACTGTGATTAGGCTAATTGGAGACAGTTGTCTAGGGGCAAGTACAGAGAGACTAAAGCAGGGAGCTGAGGTCTTGTCAAAATTCTCAGTGGAAATTGGATATGCATGTCATGATGTAGATTTAAGTAAAGTTAGGAATCCAGGGATATTGTCAATATAAGGTCAGGGGGAAAAAGAAAGAGAACAAAGACAGGACAGGTAGGGAATGCACAATTACCAGAACTTTTTACATTTGTCATATTGCACTCTGGGACCACTTCCCTATTCCTACTGGCTTTGGTGAGCAGGGCTCCTGAAGGATGGGCTATTAATTCCTAGGGTTCTAAGAGTAACCCTGAGGGTGATGGGGGATTTCTAGTGCTCTTGTTGTTAAGAACCCATTCAGTGATACCTTGTTAATTACCCATTAGAGTTCCTTTTCTTTTAGTAAGAATATTTACTAAGAATCAATGACAGGGGCAGCTAGGTGGCTCAGTGAACAGAGCACTGGCCCTGGATTCAGGAGAACCTGATTTCAAATTCGACCTCAGACAACTGACACTCACTAGCTGCATGACTTTGAGTAAGTCACTTAACCCCACTTGCCTGGGCTCCCCCCTTCCAAAAAAAAAGAGAAGTCACTGACAGTTACATAAATATCCTCCTGTACTGAGGACATATGAAGTCCACAATGTCTAGGTTGATCTTAGTATGTCTCAGTTTCTAAAGATACAGTCCTTTCAGAAACTGCAATTCTGTAAACATTGCTCCCAGGCACTGTGATAACTGCTGTGGACCCCTGATTACATGTGGAATTTCTGGTGGCTCTAACAGTTCTCCCAAACTCACAAGTTGCCTGGGGGGAAGGGAGGAGAGAGAAGTCTTTATCCCTTTGCAAGTGATTCACTCTCAGGAGTTTACCTGGAACTGTTCCACCACTTGGCTGGCTGGTTGTTGGAAGGCTCAGTTATGAAGTAGTTTACTCAATTATACATTGGCCTAGAGGTAGGTTTGATTCTTTTAACCAAGCATAAGATATTTCCCATCTGTATCAATCATGAAAACATTTAATACTCTCAAATTAAGGACTTCCCACATAGTTTCACCTTTAATTGATGGATTAATTGATTCAATAATTTAGACATGTTTTGTTGAGATTAATTGGGCTGGGGTAGAAAACTTCTCCCTTACTCATAAATGTTGATAGACTAACATTTTATATCACATACCATGATAATCTTAAAATAAATACCTGACATTAACATTGAGTCATACCATCAAAAATTAGAAGAGAATTATATCAAATATAGTTCATATCTACAGCTAGAGTTAATTAGTAACCAGAAAGGGATAATGGTGATAACCGAAAAAAAAATCAAGATTATACTGAGTTCATGCAATTGACAAGCTTCTGCATGGGGCAGCTAGGTGGCACAGTGAGTAAAGCACTGGCCCCGGAGTCAGGAGGACCCGAATTTGGTTCCAGCCTCAGACACTTATCACACACATACACACACAAACACTAGCCACATAGCCTTGGGCAAGTTACTTAACTCCAATTGCCCTCCAAAAAGGCAAAAAAGAAAAAGAAAAGCTTCTACATGTTCAAAATTAATGCAACTACAGTAAGAATGGAAGTCCTGCAACTAGGAAAACATCTTTATTATCAAATATTTCTGATAAAGGTCTTTTATCTAAGATATATAAGGAGCCTACAGAATATATAAACCAAAAGCCATTCCTCAATAAATAAGTGGTCATAGAGTATAATCAAATAGTTTTTAAAATGAAGAATTCCAACAATTAACAACCATATCAAAGAATGTTCCAAATCACTAATAATATGAGAAATACACACCAAAACAATGTTAACTTTTATTTCACACTCAGAGAAAATTGGCAAAAATGACAAAATGTGGGGATAGTTGGTGTTGGGAGAGGATATGAAAGGATATGCACTTATGCTGAGTTATTAATTGGCTCAATCATCCTACAAAGCAATTTCAAGTTCTCTAAAGAAGATGACTAAAATATTCATACACTTTGACCAAGAGATTCCATTTGGTAATCATATATCCCAAGCAAGGCAATGATAAAAAAAAAAAGACCTCAGATGAACTAATGTATTTAAAGTACTAGCAAAGAAGAAGAAACAAAAATCCCCATCAACTGAGGAATGACTAAATAAGTTGTGGAACAAGACTGTAATGTGATTTTTCTCTGATGGAAGAAACAATCAATATAATCAATACAGAGAAGCATGGGAAGATGATATGAACTGATGCAGAGTAAAACAAGCCAAATCATGAAAACAAAATACCCAATGACTACAACAATATTATAATGCATAAAATGACAACAGTGTTGTGAAATTATAATGGCTAAACTTGGGACCAAAGAGATAATATGAGTAGGTACTGCTTGGTTTTTTTTTTGTTCTTCCTTCCTTCCTTCCTTCCTTCCTTCCTTCCTTCCTTCCTTCCTTCCTTCCTTCCTTCCTTCCTTCCTTCCTTCCTTCCTTTCTTCCTTCCTTCCTTCCTTCCTTCCTTCCTTTCTTTCTCTCTCTCTTTTTCTTTCTCTCTCTTCTTTCTTTCTTAGTGTGGGGAAGGCTAAAGGTGGGAGACATTTCAAATAATGTCATACATATTTTTGTGAGTTGGTTAGTTTTGCTGAAGTGGGTTTTTCCACCTCTTTTTAATTCTGTTTCTCTCAGAGGGTGTAATGGGAGAGATGTATTTGGTAATAAAGGTGGCATAAAAATAAAAGTGATCAATTTATTTAACAAAACCAAAATGTTTCTTTAATTTAATTGAACTGGTTATATAGCCAAAGAGACAGGTCACCAGAGAGAAAAGAGTGCCTGAGAGACTTAAATGACTTTGTCTGGCTTTACCTGGGGATGCCTTCCTAGTTCATGTGCTGAACACCTCCCTCCCTCTAAGATCCTCACATGGAGATTCAGATTGATGTAGTATACTGAGATGGAAAGAAAGAGCACTTATTTGGGGGTGAGTGAACAGATGTGCTTTCAAATTCCATTCTACTTGCTAGTTGTACAATCTTAGATAAGTCATTTGAACTCTCTGGGAAACTGAGGTTTCCCCAGCTACCAAATGAGAAAGTTGTATAAGATGGTGCCCAAAGAACAATTTTGAACTTTTCCAGAAGCTGAAATAAGGATTGTGAGTATGCTTTCTAAAAAGCTTCCTCTCTCTCTTAGGTTGATGTTTCTCCACTTCTAAAAAGCAGTAGCAGAAGGTGCTTTTCTCCACTACCTGAAGTAATACAGAAATGGATTGCTGTAGGTAGTAGAGAAAAGCCTTTTCTGTTACAAGGCAGAGAACAGAATTGTTTATTTATTTATTTGTTTGTTTGTTTTTTGACATCAAATTTATGAATCAAAATAAAGCACAGTTCCTACTATTACAGAAGAGAGGAGAATTTAAATTGAGTTTAGGCAATGAGAGAAAGATTTCAGCAGAGGGATAGCTTTCTTTGTGAACAAGTTTATACTGCTACATTTAGGGAATAGAAGATCCCTAAGATACAAACAAAATACCATGAATAACCAACAAAGCAGAATTTATGGCAAAAAAAAGCACCAGGAGGCCGTAGCAGCCACAATAGAATCAGTAATATAGAATTTTTTTTCTTTAAAAGTCAGCTTTATATTGAAAGTGATAAATAGATCTGTGATGTCAAAGACCCTACTGGTACCATTGCTATTGAGGCCCATTGTAAATAGTACTGTATCAAAGGCAGATCTCTCTAATTTCAACTGAAAAATGAAGAATGTATAGAAAACAGAGATGAATAATGACATTGATTAAAGGAAAGGAAAATGGGTCCTAAGAAGAAAGGCCTAAAGCATTTAGGCTATTCATTCTATCAAAAAAGAAAATAATGACAAAAACTGGTTTTGTACTACCATTCTAGTGAGGACAATGACAAATCATCCTGCCAGGCAATACAGAGAAAGAACTAAAGACAATCAATGGCTATGTCTAAATAAAGATAATAATATTCCAATTACCTATAAGAGTATGATTTATTTGATGGGGATGTTCCCTTCAACAGTGCAAGTTGAAAAATGCCAATGCTTGCTCATCCTGGGTGATTTTCATCATTTGCTCCCATAAATCCTACAAACTTATAGTAGGAGCCAATATTTATTAAAAATTCAAAGCTGGTTCTAAATCACTGGATGTTTGGATTTATATAAATTTAAAAATCTATATTTTGAAAATTTTCAATTTTCATCCAAAAGTTTGATGTTGTTCAGATACAGTTATGGAATTGTCAGTCTGAAATGGATCCAGAGAGAGAAAGAGCATATAGTTAATGCTTCTTACACTTGCCAAGAAAATTACATAAACCAGCCTCCTCATTTATAAAGACCTGCAGAATTGTAGATTCCATAGTCTTGTCCAATAATCCATTGTAGCTCTTTATTTCCAATCTATGTCTGTTCTCACATGTACAAAGGCAGAATAATTTTTGAACTACTCTGACCCCAGCTTTTGGTTGAACCAATCACTTTTGACAAGATGCTAGGATCTTCAGAGACCCAGAAATATCAATCACTTTGACTGCATCTCTTTGTAAGAGAACTGGCCTAACCAACCAATGCAGGATTCTATTGTAGCATCAGGTTAACAACAATAACAACTATGAATTTTTTGTTGCTGTTATTTTTGTTTCTACTCTTTGACCTTGAAAAACAGCTTTTCATTGCCTTCTTCATAATGATACTTCGGATACTTAAAAATGTTACTAAGTCTAATCCAATTCAACTAGCAAGTATCTTCAAAGCACCTATTATGTGTCAGACTCAATTCTAGACACTGTGGACACAAGGACAGAGTGAAACAGTCCAAGCCATTTACAAATAGATTGATAGACAGAGATAGACAGATGATTAGATATAGATATAGATTAGATAAAGATATAGTACATATAGATAGAAATATAGACATGGACTTACTGGAGCCCTTTTGAAAGTCGTGTTCAAAAAGTTTCTAAATACCATATAATAAGATTGGAGGTGGGAGGAAGAAAAGAGGGAGAGACAGAGACAGAAACAGTGCACAAGAACTTGTCCTTCTCTTAGAGGATATATGAAGAAAGTAATCAGTACATAGAATTGTTTAAAAATGTGGACACTATTAATCTCTGTCCAACAATCTAGTTGCTTTAGACAAGTTTGACTTAGGGATTCAAAGAAGATAAGGAATTAAAGGGTTGGGTTTTATTTTAATTGTCCACGTGGAATTTCCAAATTGCGTGACTATACCTGAGGAATAATAAATTATTACTCTGAATACTGCTGCTTAAATGAAATGGTGACTAATTAGTAATGCAGCATATGTTTCTATAGCACTTAGGCACCTTCTATGCATGTTCAGAAATGTTTTAATATAAGAGAGTCTTCAAATGAAAATTAAACACATTCAAATTTTCAAATAATGTGGGAAATAAAAAAATAGTCTTAAAGGTATCTGCAGAGTGGGAGGAAATTAGGTTTTAATGAAACTGGAATTCATTTCCAAAGAGCTTTGAGGAAGAAAGTGTTCACCAGGAGGGAAACCGTTTTTAAAGAGAAAACTAGAATGTGTTCTTTTGTGTCCAATTAGTTAACATTCCTTTATTAAAAGTTTACCATGTGCCAAGCACTGCACTAAATGCTGGAAATATGAATAAAAAGCAAAAACAGTTCATGGTCTCAAAGAACTGACCATTTGGGCATATTTCCTGCTACTATTCCCCCTATGATCACTTGTCTGCTACTCATGCCACTTAGATAAGTTGGTAGTCACCATTACAAACCTTCCAGTAGGCTGGAGGTCCACCAGGCCTTACCATTTGTACTCCCTATATATGTGGGCCTTGTCATTCTTTCTGCTACTTTATCCTTAGGCTTTTTAGGCCTTTCCACCCTAGCAACCGACCCTTTTGGTCTATATTGACTCCTACGATTAGACTGTAAGCTCTTTGAGAGCAAAGACTGTTTCATTTTTTTAAATTTTGTATCCTTATTAAGAAGAGTGCTTGGCACATGGTACTTACTCACTTAGCAAATGTTCCCTCATTTATTCATTTACTTGGATTGATTATGAAATCACTACCAAACACCTCTTATGAGACAAATGTACTCCTACTATCTCAATGAGGGAAGGAAAAGGTAAAGAAAGAGAACTATAGACCTATGTAATTATTGGATATCAATTCAAAAAATTAAATAACCTTTTGGCAAGAAGACTATGGTAAATTATCCTAAAAACATTATTCACTATAACTGTCAGATTTATATAAGGGTTATAAGAATGGTTTGATATTAGGAAAGAAAGACCATAATTAATCATATTAAAATCAAAAGCATCCAAAAATCACATGAATATCTTAGTATATACAGCAAAAGTTTTTGACAATGCACTGTTCTTATCTGTGCATTCTTTCATTCATGTATATAGACAGGTACATACACAATACAAAATATATAGAGGTAATCATAGAAGGGAGTCACTCAAAACTGGGAGGACTTTTTGTCCAGAGTGAAAGATTGGATAGCTTCATTGCCCTCTACCCTGGTCATACAAAATGTGTCTTATGGTGTTGAATTTTGGATGTGATGGTTAGGAGAGACAGTTTATGAGCTAGTGTGAAGGTGTGAGAATGGTGAGAGAATTGTAACTCTGCTATACCAGGGCTGGTTCAAAAAACTTGAGAGGGTTAACATGGAATAGAGAAGACATAGAGTGGTTGGAACAGGCAAGTAATGATATTGAGCACAGGGGATTCTCAAATGTTAAAGGTGACTTTGGAGACCGTATTGTCCAAACCAAGCCATAGTGAAAATATGAATTCTCATTATAGCATACCCCCAAGTAGTTATCTATCCTTTGTCTGAAGAACTCCAGTGAGGGGAAAATCCACCATGTACTACTGCAGCCTAGGTTTCCATTAAATAATTCTAATTATTATGAAGTTTTTCCCTGCATCAATATTGAATTTGTGTTTCAGGTACTTCAAATGATTGCTCTAAGCTATGGCCTCTGAGATTATGGCAGCCCTAAAACTGCTCAAAAAACAGCTATCATGACCATCACTAAGCTTTCTGCAGGCTAAAAATCCCTAGCCTTTCCAATCAATCCTTGTAACACATGAAGACTATGAAAAAGATGTCTCAGAACTCAAAATGACCATTGTTAATCATAGATTACTTATATTTTCACTTCACCACTATAAAGACAAAATTGTTTTCTTAGCTTATTAACTTTTCTTCAGTGAGACCCTCTTTAAAAGATTAATAAAGATGATATGATCTTGGGGCAGCTAGGTGGCACAGTGAATAGAGCAGCAGCCCTAGAGTCAGGAGGACCTGAGTTCAAATTCGGCCTCAGACACTTTGGGCAAGTCACTTAACCCCAATTGCCCTCCAAAAAGCAAAAAAAAAAAAAAAGATAATATGATCTCAAGGTCCTTCACTGTGTTGGTTGCCATAATCTGAATACTACCCAGTTTATCAGGGTCCTCTCTAATATGTGATGGCCCAAACTGAAGAGAATCAAAGAAGCATGCCATACAAGGCTTTATCTAAGGCATTGGTAAACAAATGCTAAACACTACAGGACCAAGGATCTTGTACATAGCCCACATCCGATTTGGTACAATGAAGTCTCTGAGTCCGCTAATTCAAATAATTTTAAAACCACCTAACTACAATCATATAAACCACATCTCTTTATTCGGTCCACAAACATCAATGAATCCATTAACATTTGTAAGGTAATACCACACATTACAGGCTAGGCCCTAGGAATACAAAAAAAAAAATGACATTGTCAAATGCTTTACCAAAATCTAGGCAAACTTATCTACCATTTGAGTATGTATAAGTGTGCAGACTGTGGATATCATTTGCCAACATACCCTGGGGTAACAATCCCATTGGCCCTTACTGCAAGAAAAGCTAATAAATTACATGACAGGGATAGATTAAAAAAGGCCTTGACTAAATTTCCCTGAGGGTAAAGGAAAGGCCCAATGAGAATGGTCTACCAGGTTGTGCCAATAAAAGGGGCCCACATTCTCTATACTCCTAAATTAGCAACTATGTCAAAAAAGGAAATGAGGTTAGTCTAACATGAAATGTTCTTGTTACAGTCAAGCTGGTTCCTTGTGATCACTGCTTTCCTTTCTAGATGTTCACTAACCAGGAATCAAAGACCACTTCTAAAATTCTGTGCTGTGATTCAATTAAAAATAGTGCTCCATTGGCAGTCAGAGGATCTAGTTTAAAATCCTTGCTCCACAATTACACATTATGTGATCTTCAGCAAAGCATTTAACCCCTAGAGGACTCAGTTTCCTCATCTATAAAATGAGGGATTTGAATTTGATGACCACCAAAGTTTTCTTTTTTTCCAGCTCTAAGTATATGACTCAAAAATGAATTATGTTAGCTAGTAGCTGTAGATATTGCCATGAACAAGTTCATATTTTTTTTCTTTATGTGTCAGCTTGGTGTATTATAGAAACTCAAAAAATTAACCTCTTCCCTCAGACATATGCCAGTGGCATGCCAGTTTAAAGCTATTCTAATATGTGTGTCTATTTCTGAAACTTAATTTTTATTTCTACAATTTCATTCTATATGGACAATAAGAACACAAGGAAGGAACATGCTGAAGTCTTTTGTTAGTATGCTTTTAATTCTGATTTAATCAGTACTTATATAATTATAGCTACTAAGTTTATTATTATTATTATTATTTTTAGGAAGACTCAACATTTATTAAGCACCTTTTGTGTGAAAGGCACAGTGCTGGCACCGTGCCAAGATACAAAGATTGACACGGATAAACATTCTGCCCTCGAGAGGGCTTAAAGCCTAATATGGATTTATGTAATATAAAAAACGATGTAAAATAAAGCAACAATGACCTCCATTCTTTACTGTTTCAAACCTTAACCAGCTGTCATTCCCACCCACCCCTAAACAATTAACAGTTTTCAATTAACAGGTCATCCCTTTAGATACTGTAAGTCACTTAATATTCTGAAAACAAGGTACAAAAGTTTTCAATAGGCCATCCCTTTAATGACCAGGCAATTAAATCATTATTAATTAGTTCTCCACAAAGAACCCTAGCAACCCAAACAGATATGGGAAACCATTCATATTTTGGAAACAGGGCAATGCCTGAATGAATTACTTTGGACTTGCTGGAAACCTATAAAACAGGGGCTAGCTATCCCTATCTTTAATTCCTTTGAATCCCAATTTACCTAGGAATTCAGGCTGTCAGTAGCTATTTTAGCCATAGTACTAATAACCAAGGTCCCCAGGTCTCCCCCCCCCCCCAGAAATGTCCAGCTGGGCTTTCTCTCCATGACACAAAAATCTCATCAAGTAGATGATTAAAGTCACAACACTCAGTCACATCCTCAAGAACTTTTCCTACATAGGAAAAGTTTCACACAGTATGAGACTTGGTTTTACTCAAGCCTCTTCCTTTCCAAGACAGAAAACACAAAACCAAGGAATGGAATGGAATGATTTTTTTCTATCAAGACAAAAACAATGAAGTTCAGAACTGGATCACTTGGCCCTTTCTCTTCTTATCTCCTCCCAGTTCAAAATGCTTACACCTCTTAATGGCAAGCATCCTCTTAGACCTGCAGCTGGGTTCCACACATTGAAGCATCAGTACAATCTTTTTTGTGGTCTTTGCCTTTTTCCGGAAAACTGGTTTTGTTTGACCACCATAGCCACTCTGCTTCCGATTGTATTGCCTTTTCCCCTGTGCGTAGTGGGAATCCTTGCCTTTCTTGTACTGCGTCACTTTGTGAAGCTGGTGCTTGCCTCACTTTTTGCAGAAAGTTCTGCGAGTTTTGGGGAAGTTCACCGAAGGGCAGCGCTGCGCTTCCACCCGGGCTTGTCTGATGTCTAGGACGCTGGGGTCCCTCGGCCGAGCGCTCATAGGCGAGCGCTCGGCCGAGGACGACGAGCTGAAGACGACCGGCTTCGAAGGATGGCAGCGAAAGACTGACTACTAAGTTTATTATTAATGAAAATCATTTCAAAAATGAAACTAGAGTTATTAAGAATAATTTAACTGCTAATATTTCACAGAATATCAGAGTCAGGAGGGACTTAGAAGTGCATCTAAACATATAAATAATTAAGCACTAAACAGTAGATGAAAGGGGTTCCCCCCACAATGTATCTAGGCAGCTAGATGGTAGAGTGGATGGAGTGCTGGGCCTGACATCAAAAAGATTCCTCTTTATGAGTTCAAATCCAGTCTCAGATACTTATTAGTCATGTGACCCTGGGCAGGTCACTTCATCCTGTTTGCCTCAGTTTACTCATCTGTAAAATCAGCTGGAGAAGGAAATGGCAAACCACTCCAGTATCTGTGCCCAGAAAACCCCAGATGGAGTTACAGTTGGACATGACTGGGAAAGGACACAACAACAAGAGCAAGACAATGATGTATCTAGCAAGAAATCAAACAATCTTTCCTTGAAGAACTGCTGTGAAAGGTAACCCATGACTTCTCACTATAACCCATGTCACATTTGGATAATTCTAATCATAGGGATGCCTTCCTTATATCACATGTAAGAATTGTTCTTTGCCTATCTCGCACATTTCTTCTTCTCCTATTCTAACGAGCCAAGGGGAATCACTCGAATTCTTTTTTCCACGTATCCACCCTGCAATTCTTGAAGTCAGTTTGCAAGTCTATATTTAATCTTCTGCTCTCCAGTTCCTCTAGATAACCCTTGTGTGTGACATTAACTTGAGGCTGCTCACCATTCTAGGGACTTTTTTTAGGTCAGAGGTTCCCAAACTTATTTGGCCTATTACTCTCCCCTCTCTTAAAAATTACTCAACATATCTCTGGAAATCTATTTTAACCTTTTAGCAGTTTTTTTTTCAAATTTGCACCATTTCAAAAATATATATATATGTGTATATATACATATATATGTATTTTAAATAACCCATCTTAAATTTAATAATTTATTGTAAATTTGTTGGGTTTTACCTGTATTGAAATTTTGATGACACAATACTGCATCACATAACTGTATGATATCATACAGTAAACAAGTCATCACATGCACATATTCCTTCTGATGCATGTTGGACTTCCCCACAGTGCATAGCATGCTTGATCTGTCAGTGGACTTGATCATTGATTGACTATAAATTGCATTCTGTATGTTTATTTAGAAAATAATGTAATCAATATGACTTTAACTAGATACACAAATGAAATATGTTCAACTAGTTTTTCAGATTTTTCCTGTCTTCTCTCCTTATGCTGCAACTACTCCCTTATTTTATTCAACACTCTCCCAATTGCACCCAAGGCTATTATTACCTCTCCCCTGGATGTTCTAGTGTCCCCCAGGGGCATTACCCACTATGGGAAACTTTTACTGAAGCTCTACATTATAACAGTGTCCTTCCTACACTGTGGTACCCAGATTTGAAAACAATACTCAAGCTATGGTGAGATCAGGACAGAATACCAGTGGGATCATAATGTTCCCTCTTTTGGACACCAAGCCTCTCTTAATGAAGCCTGAATTTGCATTCATTTTCTTTTTTGTTGACTGATATATCACACTATTTACTCATACTGAGCTTTTGTTGCACTGAAAATCCTCAAAATATTTCATACAAACCCCTATATAGTTGTGGTTTCATCATCTTTTATTTGTGGAGCTGATTTATTAAAAAAAAAAAGTGTAGGACTCATTATTTGCCTTTGTTAATGCATTTTCATATATGCCATATTCCCAATAGAATGTGTGTTCTTTGAGTATGATATTTGTCTTTTTATTCTCAATACCTTGTACAATGATATTCATATAATAGGAGTTTAATAAATGTTTACTAAATTGAATGGAATTAAATTTGTGTAAAGACTGTTTTTTTTTATCATGTCTGCCATTCGGTATACTAGCTATGCATCCTAGTTTTGTGGCATTTGCAAATTTATTAAATATATCATATATTTCTTCATGCAAGTAACTGATAAACATTTTAAATTACTCAGAGACAGAAAGCAGAAATTTTTGGGAATTGTACTATATGTCACCTTCTAAGCTGAGAGTGAATTATTAATCACTACTCTCTGTATTAGGCCAATCAACCAGTTTTGCAATCCCAAGGTCATGTTGTAATTTAACCCATATCTCTTCAGCTCTTCTATAAAAATAACATAAGAAATTTTATAAAATATTTCATTGAAGTCTCTAAGGTAATCTTTTCTGTTTGGTTATGTCAGAAAAGGAAATTAGGTTAATTTGTTATTATGAGTTTTTCTTTATAACTCTTTAAATTATCAACTATTTATTTTCTCCCTTCCACCCATCCCTTAAGAGGAAAAGAAAAACGAAACAATTGTAATAAATATTCATATTCAAGGAAAAAATATTCCCATATTGGACATGTCCAACAATGTGTTTCTGATTTCGCATATTTAGTGTATCACTTTTCAGTCAAGAAGTGGGGAGAATTCTTCATCATAGGTTGTCTGGAATTAAGATTAATCATCACATTGATCAGAATTGTCATATTTCAAAACTGTTCATTTTTACAATGTTGTTGCTATAGCATAACTTGTTTTCTTGGTTCTGCTCACCTAACTGTCTTAATTTATACAAGTCTTCCCAGGTATTACTGAAAATATTTCTTTCATTGTTTCTTATAGCATAGTAATATTGCCCTATATTTATATACCATAATTTGTTCAGCCATTCCCCAATTTATGAGAATCTCCTTAGTTTTCAAATACACAAATATATTTGTGAACACAAAATGTTTTGTTTTTTCTTTGATGGCTTTGGGGTATAGACCTAGTAGTAGTGTAGCTTGATCAAGGGATACATACAGGTTAGTAACTTTTTGAGCATGTGTAGCAGCAAGCACCCCAAGTGTCCTCAGGGTTTGCAGCTACCACA
>NW_027187275.1:5765591-5858283 GCF_028583685.1 Petaurus breviceps papuanus
TTAGCCTAGGGGCAGGGAAGATCTTCCAAATTTGCATTCCCATTACAGCATGGTACCATATTGCTTTCCAGAATGGCTGTACCAATTCTCATCCCTACCAATAGTACATCAATTGGTACTTTGCATTTTGTATTTTCTTTGTAATTTGTATTTTCCTCGAGTTCTTTCATATGTGTCTGGTCCTTTTCGGCCAACTTTGTAAATCTACTAAGTGAAAGTTGGAACTTTAGTGTTGTTTTAATTTGTATCTTTCTATTATTGATTTGGAGTATTTTTCTGATATGACTAAGTTTGTTTATTATGGCTAAAAGAAATAAATCATTTTATTGGAAACAATTTTCTTAACCATATGCTAGCAATAATTTAGGTTCATCCTCTGAGTACTGACTGTTCATATCCTTTGACAATTTACCTATAGGGAATGGTTTTTATTCTTATAAATTTGAATCAGTTGCTTATATACCTTGAATATGAGGATTTTAGTAGAGAAACTTGCTGTAAATTATTTCCCCCAGTGAACTTTTCCTTTTCATCTTAATTGTATTGGATCTGCTTGTGCAAAAAAAAAATACTTTTAAATTTCATGTACATTTTGTCTTTTGTGATCCTTTTAACTCTTATTTGGTCATGATTTCTTCCCCTACTCAAAGATGCAAAAGATAACACCTTTCTTACTCCTTAAATTTGTTTATGATTTGGCATTTTTTTTCTGTGTGTGCTGTTTCTCTTACAAGATGCTCTGTCTCCCAACTATGGACATTTACACTGGCTGTTCCCCATAACAGGAATGCTTTCCTTCCTCATCTCTACCTCCTGTCTCTCCTTGCTTTCTTCAATTCTGAACTACAGGAAGCCTTTACTAATTTTCCTTAATTCTAATACCTTCCCTCTGCTTATTATCTTTAATTTGGTCCATATATGGCTTGTTTATTCAAAGTCATTTATGTGATATCTTCCCCATTAGATTGTGAGCTCCTTGAAAATAGGAATGATGATGATGATGACGGTGATCATGATGATGATGACAGTGATGATGATTAACCTTTCATTGTATCCTCTGTACTTAGTATGAGTATGCTATGTATGATACACAGTAGATGCTTAATAAATTTTTGTTGACTGATTGAAAACTTATCATAAAAATATCTAATGAATAAATAAACGTGAAAAAGGTTTTCTTTGAAAAATAAACTAATAGCTAATTTATTACAATAAAAAAGTGAAAATTAAATTACTATTTCAAAAATGAGAAAGTCAAATTCACAACAAATTAAGAGGAGCAAATTATATTTTAGAAACAAATTTCTTAACTATTTTGCAATAAAATCAATTTAAATAAAATAAGTGAATATTTACAAAAATATAAAATATGCTAGTAAATAGAATAAGAAAAATGAAATTTAAATAAACTAATCTCAGGAAAATAAATCAAATAAGCCATAAATGAACTCCAAATTGGGGGGAGCCGGAACTAGGAGGTTAAAATGAGGAAGAGAGCATTCCAGTCATAGAAAACAGCCAGCAAAAATTCCCAGAGCTGGGTATCCTGTGACAAGGACAACTAGTGTCCCTGAATCAAAAGGTATCTGGGAGGCATGAGGGCTAAGGACATTGGAAAGGTGGAGGGCAGGGAGAGGGGAGGACACAGATTGTGAAGGGCTTTGGATGCCAAGGATTTGCTTTTTGACTCTAGAAACAATAGAAAGTCACTAACATTTGTAGAGTAGGGGAGGTGGCATAATCAGACCTATTCTTTAAGAAGATCACTTTGCCAGTTGAGTTGAAGATGCACTAAAGGAAGGATATTGTAATAGTAAAGGTCTGAGGTGATGAGGGACTGCTCCAAGGTAGTATCAGGGTCAGAGGAAAGAAGGGAAAACATACAAGAGATTTTATGGAGATAAGATCAATAAGACTTGGAAAGATATTGGATGATGCAGTAAAAGACTTTGAGAAATCAAGGATGAAACCTAGGTTATAAGCCTGGGTGACTCGGCAAACAGTAGTACCCTCAACAGCAATAGGGAAGTTTAGAAGAGATGAATTCTTGGGGGAAGTGTATTTAATTCAGTTTTGAACATGAGGAGTTTAAAATATCAACAGGATATAAAGTTACAAATATCCAATAGGCAGTTGGAGATATGAAATTGGATTCAGCAAAGAGCTAAGGGATAGATAAGTTGATTCGGGAATCAACAGAGAAATGATGACTGAATCTATGAAAACTGATTAGATCACCAAGTGAAATCATGTAGAAGAGGAATAGAATAGGGCCCAGGACACCCACAATTAGTGGGGCATGACCTGGATGAAGAGACAGCAAAAGAGGCTAAGAAGCAATGGTCAGACATGTAGAAGGAAAACTAAGGGAAAGTGTTTTGGGGAATTTTATTAACATTTTTCTTTATTTTTTCAGGTTGTCTATTTTGGAATTAAATTGGTTTTGTTGTTTGTTTCTTTTTAACTATTTTCTAGTTGTTTTTTTTATGTTGTAGGCTGAATTCATTGATCAGTTCTTTCTTTTATTGATAATAATAGGTCGACATAAACTTTTTCCTCTAAGGTTTGCTTTGACTATTGACCAGAATGTTGGTATGTTGTCTCATTGTTGACATTACAATATTAAAATGACCTGTCATTTCTTTGAGTTACTTTTTGACCCCACCAATTCTTTAGGATTAAGTTCTCTACTCTCCAGGTAATTTTAATCCTTTCTTCAATGGATTTTATGCAATATAATTTTATTGTTTTGTTCTAAATGAAAAAGATTTATTATTTCTGCTTTTCTAAATTTGTGAAGTTTTATAGTTAATAGATAGTTATTTTTGTGTCATCCCAATTGATTTACATATATATGTATGAGACAGAGGGGGGAGGGAGAGAGAGAATATATCAGTTGTGGATGGTACTTTTACAAAACTGACCATTAAGACATAAAACTTCACATATATGCATACGTATGTATATAGAGTCATATACACACATATGTGTATATGTATAAGTGTGTATCTCTATCTATCTATCTATCTAATCTATCTATCTATCTACATATATAAAATTCCCATTTAACACTTACCTCAAATCTATCATATCCTACTTTTCTAAAATTTTATTCAGGTTATTTTCTTTTTTCTTGTTTATTTCTTAGTTATATTTGTATAGATCTGATATGGATTCAAAAATATCCTCCACTACTATAGTTTTATTATCTCTTTCTACTTTTAACTGGTTTATCTTTCCCTTCAAGTATTTAGGTACCATTCCATTTGTATCATTTGATTAAGTATTGAAATTAATTCATACCTTTCACCAAAATGTAATCTAACTGTTAATGTTTATTCAAGTTTATTTTTGCTGTTGCCTTGTCTGTGATCAGGATTTCTATTCTTGATTTTTTGAGTTCAGCTGAAGATTTTGCTTTTACTTTGTATTATGATAGTATAAATCCTAATATTTTAATACAGTTCTTGTAAATAACATCTTTTTGGATTCTTCTTTCTTATTAATCATGCAATCTTTTTCTGTCTTACAGGCAAGTTTATCCCATTCACATTTACTGTTGTAATCATAACTGTGCATTTCTATCTATCCCAGCCTCACATTTTCCCTCTCTATACAAAAGAGGAGAGGTTTGTAGGGCAGGAGTGTTCTTTTTGATAATATTCTATGCCTTATGCATCAGCTTCTGTCCCCTTGAATTCTTCCTAGCTGCTTGCAGTATTTTTTTTTCTTGTTACTTCGATGGTTTGGATTTGGGTTATGATGTTCTTAGAACATTTCCTTTTTTTAAGTAAGTGATTAGTAGACCCTTTCTGTTTGTATTTTGACTTCTTGTTCCAGTAGGTCTGAGGTGTTTTCTTTCATAATTTCATAAAATAGGATATTCAGGTTTTGGGGGGACAGTTTTTGGTTTGCTCAATGATTTTTCATCAGGCTTTTAAAAACAAGACTTTAAGACAGTTCAGTGATTCCTAAGTTATCTCTCTTTGATCTGTTTTCCAGGAGAAGTTTTTTTTTAGTTTCTTCTAAATTTTTCATCATTTTACTTTTAAAAATATTTTGTATCATAAATTCATTGACTTACTTTGGATTCATTCTAATTTTCTAAGAGTCTGTTATTTGGATGTGTTTATCCTTCTTGTGCTAAGCTATTAATTCTCTTTTCAACTCTTCTCCAGATCTCTAATTTCTTCCAAATAATTTTTCTCCAAAGCTCTTATTTCATTTTCACACTTTAAAAACAGAAACAAAACCCTCTTGCTTCATTTATTTCTAGGAATTTTAATCGAACTTGGGACCAAGCTGAGGTTTTTTGTTTTGTTTTGTTTGTCCTTGAGTCTTTGTTTTTAGGTACTTTGGAGTTATTCTCTTCTGCTTTTGTGCTTTACCATTCCTGGCTTCTTAAAAGCATCCCTGCTTTTAAGTTCCAAATTCTTTTAAGTTCTATATTCTTCAAGGCTCACAGATACTGCACAGGTCAGGGAACTACAGCCTTTCACTGGACCTTATAAAGTCAGGGGCATATTTTGATCTCTACCTTGCTGAGATTTCTAGTCTCCACACCCCAATTGGTGTGGATTGGACCAAAGAGTTGAAGACATGCCCCTAGTTGGAGCTCCCATAAACAGGTTGCTGAACCAACCCCCTATCAGTTAGTTATGAACTTCAGCAAGATCAGAAGGACCACAGCTGGCCTAGAGTTGTAGTGAACCCATCACTGAATATAGATTATGATCCTGGGGTCATAGCAACAATCCAGTCATTGCCTGAATTCCCTTGTTTTAAGCTTGGAAACTGAACTTATCACCCAAATCCTAATATCCTCGTACCACAGTTCATACCCTGGTTGCTTCTCTGTGGGCCAAGTATGTGATCTTGGGCTAGAAAATATCCACAATGATTTTTTTCCTCAGATTTTTCTGATCACTACACAATTCCTGGTGCACAGTAGGTGATAAATCTTTATTGACTGAATGACTGACATATTCTGAAATCTTTGTTGGAATACTTCTCAGAGTAATTGGGCCATAATACTTTTTACTCTACCATATTGACTAATCTCTCTATACTATCTCAATTAGTGGTTTTATTAGCTCTTATAGGTTCAATTTTCATCTCTGTGCAAATTATTTATACACACATATAAATATACATACATGCATATATGTGCTCTCTCTCTCACTTGCTCTTTCTCTCTGTATATATACCTGTGTGTGTGTGTGTGTGTGTGTGTAAATATACAGATGCAGATACAGATATACATATATACAGCTAACTGACATGGTGGGCCTGGAGCCAGGAATATTCCTCTTCATGAGTTCAAATCTGTCCTCAGACACTTGCTAACTGAGTGACTGTGGTTAATCACTTAACTCTGTTTGCTTCCATTTCCTCATCTGTATAATGAACTAAAGAAGTAAAGGGCAAATGGCTCCAGTATCTTGGAAAGAAAACCCCAAATGGAATCAAGAAGAATTGGACATGACTGAAGGAACTAAACAATAAAATATACATTCATGCATACATATATGTACATACATATGTACATGTCCATGTACATTCTGAGCTGCAGTCTTTCATTATCAACTCTTGATTAGCACCACAATCCTTCCAGTCACCCAAGTTCACCACCTTGGTACCATATTTTACTTCTCACTCTCACTCACTCTATATATCTAATCAGTTGCCAAAACCTGTCATATTTCTACCTTCACAATATCTCTGACATATACTCCCTTCATTTTAACCACCTAGTCTCTAATGTAATTTAAGCCTTCATTACTTCTTACCTACATTATCACAATAGGCTTCGGGTTGCATTCTCTCCTTCAACTGCATTCCATTCTTCACATAGTTATCAAAATGGCTTTCCTAAAGCATAGGACTGGGCTGATATGAGTGTGCCCTCAGGTATTAAGGAGGATGGTTATAATCTGTTTTTGTTATTTCTTTTTTTTTTGGAGGGGGGAAGGCAGGGCAACTGGGGTTAAGTGACTTGCCCAAGGTCACACAGCTAGTAAGTGTGTTAAATATCTGAGGCCAAATTTGAACTCAGGTCCTCCTAACTCCAGGGCTGGTGCTCTATTCACTGTGCCACCTAGCCACCCCATGTTTTTGTTATTTCTTCAAAGCAAATATACCATTAGAAAAGTTGATGTGTGTTAATTGGTTAAATAGAATTAGGGTATTAATTTCTATAAACTAAAAGCAGAGGTTGCAATGGAATAAGGGCTCAAATAGATGGCATTGGTGGAAGGCACTTCAATACCTTGGTGGTCCCCAAAACTATGGGGGGAATGTGGGGGCAAATGTGGGTGGTCTCAGTCTGGGAGAGTGAGTTTAGAGTTATCCCTACACATAAAATAAAGAAATGAGGGCTCACTTTTGAGTGACTTGCTGAGGAGAGAACGCAGGAAAGAAGGAAGGAAGGAAGGAAGGAAGGAAGGAAGGAAGGAAGGAAGGAAGGAAGGAAGGAAGGAAGGAAGGAAGGAAGGAAGGAAGGAAGGAAGGGAAGAGAGGGAGGAAGGGAGGAAGAGAGGGAGGAAGGGAAGGAGGGAGGTAGGAAGGGAGGGAGGGAGGGAGAGAGAAAGGGAGGGAGGGAAGAAGGAAGGAAGGGAGAGAGGAAGGAAAGGAAATACAACTGTAAGTAAAAAAAAAAACAATTCCTGTTTTCAAGGATATCACATTCTAATGGGGGAAGACAAGATACAAACAGGAGCTGAGAAGAGAGTGAGGATGAGAAGATGGTACCTGGCCAGGGACATGATTTTGAAGTCCATGCCAGGGCCAGGACCAGGAGAATAAAGGCAGGCCATCTCAGATCCTTTCACAAAATGGAAGATGTAGGAAGAAATCACCAAAGAGAGAAAAGGGATGGGTCTTGCAGAGGAATAGTTCAGGCTGAGCAGACAAGGAGGTCCTGGTTTCTGAGAGAAGTTCCAGGGTGAATTGGCAGAAGAGATGGCAGAATTTTCAAGTCCAGATAAGTGAACTGGAAGGGTCTATAATCTCATCATTTTGGATATTCCTTCTAGCAGTTCAGACTGCAATCCCTCTGTCTGTCTATCCTGTGTGACTATTACTCACCTCAAGGAGTCTAACTTGATCCATTGGACACCTTCAAAGATAGCAATGGAACAATGAGATTATTCACTTGCTACTTCTGGTTCTGGGCACTTGGAAGCCTATAGAGTGTTAAGTTTTTAAGGCTCAAGTAGGAAATACATTCATTATTCAGCATAAAGAGGTGCTATTACTTATCAAAGTATTATAGATTATATCTCTTTGATGAATCAAGCTCCATGAGATAAGTGACCATGGTCTTTCATAATAAATGAAAAAGCTCTTTAATGTAAATTGGTTTTGCCATTGCTATTTTGATCCACTGATTCTCACAGGAATTGAGAATTTGGCTCAACTTGGCTAAAGTTTCTCCCTTTTTTTCTAGTGGCAAGTTTATAAAAGCAACTCTCCATTCACCTTGAAATGGAGATAAAGGGAGAAATAAAAGACAAAGGTGAAGTCCATGAACTTTAATAGCCTGGAAGTCCCATTATTCGAGATTGCCTCAGTTCAAAGCATCCTGGGAAAGAAATTGCCTTGAGCCTGCCATGGAGGAGGCCAGTTTTGAGCAAGAACACTGCTTGAAAGTGAAACATATGAATGACCAGGTTTCCAAAATAGCTAAAAGGGTCTGATGAAAATGACACTACACACAATAGCGTGTGGAAAGGATCAATAGTGTTTGTTGTCTGTTCCTTTAGAAGACTGTTTGAAAAGTGTGCTTCTCCAAAGATAAAAAGGTACTATGCCCAAGGAGAAATTGAATTTAAAAGGTGTCTTTGGAGCTATGAATTCAGTGTTGTCATGCAATGAATCATAAGAGGAATCTCTGGCTATTTAGAGGCTGTAGAAATAATACTAACAACTCACATATCAGAATTCCTAAAGTTTTGTTTTCTTTTCCAAACTGAGACTCAGAGAAGTTTCAATGCTTTGCCCATGGTCACACACATAGTATCAAAGCTAGGATTTGAACTCAATCCTCCTGATTCCCAGGCTAGCCACTATATCTCACCACTCCATGCTGTTAAAAGACAACATGTGTCCTCTTATGTAATCAATTGTATCCTATCTACTAGATTAAAAAAAAAAAACTCCAGTCACAAAAATCAGCTCATTACTTTAGAGTCTCCTTACCTCTTACCCGGACTACTGCAACAACTTGTTAATGGAACTACTTCTAATCTCTTCACAACTGTCAGAATAATCTTCCTAAATCACATCTAACCATATCACCTGCTTATGTGGTCATTGTCTCAAGGACAAAATACAAACTACCCAGCCCGGCATACAAAGTCCTTCAGGCTCTGGCCTATATAACCAGGCTTATTTCATATTAGAACCCTGTAAATTCTCCATGTTCCAACCAAATTGGCCTGCTTGCTACTCTGCTGTCTCAAAGTTCTTTCTCCTACCCATTTTTGCCTTTCCATAGGCTCATATGTCTTTCCTACACATCTATGCCTCAGAATTTTCATCTCTTTTCAAATCTCTCTCAACTTATGAGCCACATCTTAGAGGAAGGCATCCCTGATCCTTCCAGTTGATTTGTGCTATTTCTCTCTTCAAATAAATACACATATACACAACACATATATACAATATACCTATATGTATACATACATGAATATTATATAGTGCATACATACACAGATAAATGTATGCATGCATATGTATGCAGATTTAGGGAGGGCTGGGATACCCTATGCCTCTCAAGGGCCCCAGTTCTGAATTCACATAAAGAAAATTTAATCCAGGAGGAATCTGGCCCCAAAGAGGAAAGTTAGCTTCTTTCATTCCCTTCTGGCTCATTGTACTTCTACCCTAGGGAACAACTCAGGGTGGGGTGGCAATTACTTAAAATGTTTGGCTCATGTCTAGGTCTTTCATCAAAAAGGGGGGACAGTTGTCAAGATACCCTATAGAAATATCCTTGATTATAATATAGATAGATTTAGACCTCAATGTGCTGGATGCTTTCCTCTAGGGCTTTTTATACTTTGTGAGTAATAGTTGAAATCATCTGGGCTTTGTGAGTAATAGTTGAAATGAGTTATTATCCCTCATTTTTGCTATGTGATCAGTTCACCTTTTTCTGAGTAATGCATGAATTTGATAGTTATTCTTACTTTAGTTCTTATATATAGGTCATTGCTGAGAATGTAATGCAGCAAACTTATACCCATTATGGGTCTCTCAATTGCCCTTTGGGTAGCCTATGATTTTTACTTCTTGGAAATTGTTATTCCAGAATTCCCACCTATGATTCACAGGCAAATAGGTGGTACATGCATAAGGCATTGAGTCTGGAGTCAGAAAGGCTTCAGTTCAAACTGGTTTCAGATACTCACTAGTTGTGTGACCTTGGTCACTTAATTGTTGTTTGCCTCAGTTTCCTCACCTGTAAAATGGGACCAATAATAATGGCACCTATGTGAGAGTCAAATGAAATATTTGTAAAATAATTAGCACAGTACCTGATACATAGTAGGCATTACATAAATAAATTTCATTTATTATTGTTGTTATCTATGCTGAGCCACAGATTTGTATTAAGAGATACATTTTAGTTCTGAGGAGGATCTGAGTAGCATTAAAAGTACACCCAAATGCCCAAGTTCAATCTAGCTTGTTTTCCTCCTGCTGGTCAATTCTTGACCCAATGATTTTGAATATATCTACAGTGACTATCCCAGGTAGACGTGCTAACTCATTGCACTGCCTTCAAACTACATTTTAGAGCCTAGACAATGGGTATTTTAATGCCTTTATCCATTAATGTGCAGAGGCTTGATGCCATCAGTACAATACAGTTTGCTAAAGGGAACGTCTAGAGTTAGCACCTTGAAATCTACAGATAAGTATTCCCTGCATGTTCTATCATTTGTGACAGTTGAAAAGAACACTGGTAAGCATATGCCTTCCTGCCTTATGCCCTGCTTGGCTTTAATAATGAGTCATTGAAATGAGTTATTTTTGTAGTTGCATTTATTGAGTGAGTATATGACCTAATATTTATAAAAGTGTACAAATGCAAAGAACTGTATATACTTTATGTCTTCATTATACAACTTCATCTATAAAAGAAAGAAGGATCTGAAAAGATATCCTGTGCTATTATCATTAAAATTGTTATGAAGCATTTTAAAAAAAATAATCCTCACAAGAGAATAATTTTTCATTTTTGCAGCTCTAGCAAAAGGAGAGTATATGCTATAATGTGTAAAGCACTTTGATATTGATATAATTCAGAACTTCTAGGGAAGAAAATAAAAGGGAAAGTTGTTGTTTTCATATCTTTCATGGTGACCAGAATGAATTAGCAAGTAGTTTAAGCTTTCCACTGATAAAAAGGACCCTCGGCCACTGTAGTACGAAAAAGAACCAACCTTTCTCCATAAGAAACCTTCCAAATTATCAGCAAAAGTACTCTGATGCTACATTTTTCTTTCTAATCACCAGCACCTGTAGAAACGTGCATGCCCTAGACAAAAGTCCTCTTCACTGGTCAACTTCTATTTGTCCATACCAGGAAGACTATCCAAAACCTAAGTAGATGCCAGATGGTTCCTATCCTTGGACCAGTGTCACCATAGTCTTGATTTCCTCTAGGGTGGATTTGCACACCTACTCCCCATCTTGAGATGGTGTTCCCAAACTCCTGTATCATATATCAATTTTTTAAAAGTTTATTTCAATTTACGGGATATTTACTCATTTCTGTTAAACACTATTGAAAGTATTAGCATAAAAGATTTTTTTCCTTAAATTGATAAAAAAAAAACATTGATTTAAAGCCATCAGCAAACATTATTTGTAATGGGGATAAGCTAGAAGCCTTACCATATATAATTCTGCAACCTCATGCCCAGATTGAATTTTGAATCCAGAATTAAGATTCTATTATTGTTTGTACCTACATAGTTGATATGGACATATGAGTTTTGACCTATTTTTCTACTCCAATCCATACATCTTCATTAGGCTTCTCTCTGTTCCCTTTGATCAGTTTGGAATTCTGGACTCTGACTTTCAGCCTGTATACCCTCCCTGTGACCCTTACCTGTTGTAATGTAATGCCAAGCAAAGGCAGCTTCCCAAGGTTCAAAATACCAGCATAGGTGTTCTCCATTTTATTCAGTGACAAACCAAGAACAGAGAAGGTCAAAACATGACATCATTCAAAATACAACATTTACTAAGTGTGATTAAATAATCACCAAGTACTACCCCACCCCAGGACCTTACATTCATTCAACCAATTACAAAGTCCCTGTTCTAAATACTACTCTACCTCTAGGCTGTACCTTCATTTAGTCCACCACAAAACCCCTCTTTTCAAATAGAGATTAGTTTCCAATCTAAGTAAAGTACATTCATTTGTTCAACCATAGAACACAAAAAGGTCAAAAGTTCCCCACCCCTGGATCACAATTGAATCTACCCCAGAGTTACATCAAGTTTAAGCACAGCACTTAATACCCAAATGGGGGTCTTTTCTTCATCTTGACAGGAGGCAAGTTCTCAGCAATCTTAGTTCCTGGGGAGACAAGGCTTAGCAAGGCCACAAGATACATTGCCAGTCTCTTCATTAATTCATCCTCTGTCTGCAGAACAGTCCTAGAACCCCTGAAAACATTAGCAAAACCCTCTCCCAGGATTTCTGCAAACATACAACAAGAAAATCCTTCTTCAGGTCTTCTGAACCAACAGAAAGGTTCCCAGACCCCTGCAACAACAGCACTGTCCTTCACCAGTGGACAGTATTCACTCTCTGTCTGCAGGACAGTCTCAGGAGCTCTTAGCCAACAGCCAGGTTCCAGGACTTCTTCAACAAAAGGATTGTCTTTCACCAGTGGACAAATCTGGCAAAACAACATCAAAACAGACAGACAAAGTACCAGCAAAACAGCCATGTCTCCTCAGTCCTTGGCAGCTCTGGGGGCAGGTCTCAAAAGTTCAGGACGATTCAAAGTGGCCCGCAGCAATCTTCTCAGTCTCTCTCTGCCTCTCTCTGCCTCCATGAGGGTGCTGCTTCCAAAAAGTTCTTCTGCCTCTCTCTTGTGTCTCTCCAAATCTACATCACCAGCTCTTCCCAGTTCAGGACTCTTTTCACATCAACAAGTCCATCCCACAGATGGGATCAACAAGCTCTGGGTTTTAACACAATCAGTTTGAAAACCAAGCCAATACAGGGGGATCTTTATATTCCATTACTATCACACCTGTCTAGAGCTTCTGAAAGCATAATCATGACTCAAATGACAAGTTGTTGTCAGATCCTTCAGCTTGACTTGATACCCTAGCCTCCTTGTTAGTCTACAAAAATAATAGTAAAGCATGTGCTTAAGTTCCTTAGACTTCTAGCAATGGTGTTTGACTTTAATGCCAGGGATGATATAAAAATAGATTCTCACTAAGTGACTTGTTGAGGATGACACAGCTGGTCTATATTGGAGGTAGAACTCATACCGAGGTCTTTCAGATTCCAAAGTCAGCTTTCTATCCACTACACCCATGGTGTTTCATTTAGTCCCTTTGCCTTAACAAGAACTCCCTCCATGCTCTCCTCAACAAATGGTCATTCAGTCTTTGCTTAAATATCTCTATTAAGGAAATAGAACCCATTAACTCTCAAAACAGTCATTTCAATTTTTCAGGAAATCTATTTGTTTGGAAGGGCAGGTAGATGGTTCAATGTTGGGTCTGCAGTCAGGAGTTCAAATCCAGCCTCAAACACTTATTAGCTGTGTGATCTCAGGCAAGTCACGTAACTTCTGTTGGCCTTAATCCAATAGAAAAGGGAATGACAAACCGCTCCAGTATCTTTGCCAAGAAAACCTCATAGATAGTGTTGGTGTGCTGTGGTCTATGAGGTCATGAAATTTTAGACGCAGCTAAACAACAACAGCAGTGGTTAGGAAGGCCAGTAGAGAGCCAAGATCACTGGATTTGGAGTTTAAAAACCTCAGTTTGTCTCCCAGGTTTGCTGTTTACTAACTTGTATTTTCTTTGGGATATCCCTTTACATATCTGGGACTTAGTTCTTGTTCTATAAAATAAAATGTTTGTACTATATAGTTTCTCTGGACCTTTGGTGCTCAAAATTCATGAATATATGATGCTTAGATCAAGGATAGATTGGATTATCTATATCTTTTGTACATTGTTTTTGGTTTTGCCCTCTGGGGACAAGGAGGTGAAGTCTACTCTCCCTTCTACATGATATACTCTCAAATATTTGAAGACAGAAAATATTTGTCCCCTAAATTTTCTCTTATCCAATGCAGATAGCCTCGGTTTATTTAACTGATTCCTCTACAGCATCATCTTATGGCCCCTCCTCACGTTAATCACTGTCCTTGGATGTTTTCAAATGTGTTCCTCCATGTATAGAAGATTGAACTAAATGGTTCATTTAAGTCTGTTGTCTCAACATAGGTCTGTTCCAACTGCAGGATTTTGTGATTATTATTTACAGATTCCTAGACTAACCCTTTGCTCATTTAACTTCCCCATATCAAAATTACTTTTTCTTCCACTAATCCAAATGTTATCCATCCTCCATACAATTCCCACTTTTTCTATGAAATCTTTTTGAACACTGCAGTCCATGACAACCTAGTCTTTCTATGAATACATTTCTGTATACCATAATAATCTAGCACTTGATTATATTCATTCATCTATCTATCTATCTATCTATCTATCTATCTATCTATCTATCTATCTATCTATCTATCTATCTACCTACCTACCTACCTATCTATCAATGTCTAGCTAGTTATTTAATTTTGCTTCTCTCATTCCCTCCATAACTTTCTGTGGTCTGACTTCTTACCTCATCTTTCAATTAAAACTGCTCTTTCCAAAGTAACCAGTGATGTCTAAATTATGTAATACAACAGCCTTTTCTTAATCCTAATCCTTCTTGACCTCTCAGAAGTCTTGTCAATCACCCTTTTCTTGATACTCCCTTCTCTCTAGGCTTTTGTGATACCACCTCTTCTGTTTCTCCTCCTATCTAACTATCAATTCTCAATCTCCTGTGCTGGATTGTTACCTCATGCATGCCCATTAACGATAGTTGTCCACTAAAGCTCTCTCCTCAGCCCTCTTCAATTCTCCCTCTATATCATTTAATTTGGTAATCTCATCAACTCCCATGGATTCCACTATCACACTTGTGTACATGATCCTTGGATTTATGTTTTCCAGGCCTAAGCTCTCCTGATCTTTAGTATTATATATCAGCTATCCACTGGACATTTTGAACTGAATGTCTCATAGACATCTTAAATTCAATGTATACAAACCTAAACTCATTTTTTCCCTGTAACCTCTGTCTCTGCTCTCCCTTTCAGAGGCTAAATCCACAGCTGTAGCCCAGATATGTGAACTGGTCATGACCAAAACAGTCATCATCTTGAATGTGATATTAAAGGTAAGGTGAGTATTATTAGTTCTTGCTACTTTAAAGTAAATATTCCTTTGTGAAAGCTAATCTAAATGTGAAGTGATTAAATGGAACTGGGGTATGGGTGACCATTAAAATTGAAGGAACATAACCAGTGGGGTATATAGTCAATGGCAGAGAATAAATGCCACCCAAACCCCTTCTCAAGAGCAGGAAGACATCTGCTTTAATTAAGCACAATACAATAGTTAGCACAGTACTGAACACACAATAGGCACTTAATAAATACTTGTTGATTAACTTAAAAGGAAAATGAAGGAAGGAAAGTGTTTACTTTTGTCTGACTTATTCCCTCCAAGCACATAAAGAGTTTTATCTAAAAACATCTTTTCATGCCCTTGGTAACAGCTACTGAAATAATATAGAGCACAGTAAGAACACCTAGAAAGCAGTAAAATATCAAACATCTGTAGTAAGAAGGCAACATCTACCATTTTTGAAATGTTATCAGTTGTATTTTTTGCTGTCTTAGTAGTGAAACTGTGCATGTGTTTTAATGTCACATTTGGGAACTTCAAAGGACGATTCTGTTTATTGGAATCTTCTCCCCCAATACATTTTTTTTCCTTGTCACTAAAAATCTGAAGATAGAAGTTTGCTTGAACATGAAAGTATAAAGAAAAAATGAGACCTAAGAGAACATCTTCTCATAGCCATAATGGATTGGTTTAATTAATTCTAATGAAACATATTTAAATTTACACGTAAAGTTTTTGTGAGCAAAAATGGTGGGCTAAAAGGGAAAATTATATAAACATGACAGTTTTCACTCTCAATAATCTTATAGTGTCATGGCTTTGAGAATCTTTAGCAACATTTTTTTACAAATATTCAAGTAGCCTGTGTAAAAACAAATATTTTGAAGTTCTTGTACAGAAAAAACTCCTTTGTGTGTGAATTTTTCTTTCATTACTCGTGGGAAGAATACAGTTAAGTGAGATGCCCTAGTCATAATAGAAAAATGTTGTCTAAAGTCCACTTCCCTTTGCTAAGCTAAAGATGAATACTGTGAAAGAAGTGACTGAAATGATCCAAGTGGAAAGAGATGCACCTTGCTCAGTGAATAATATGGCTGGTGCTTGTCTTTCCCTCCCTGACAGGTGGGGGTACCAGATGAAGAGGAATCACAGAATTTCAGAAGCTCACTGTTGAAGTATCCTTCAGAGGAGTGAAATAGTGGGGGCGGGGGGCAAAAGTGATGGGAAAAAAAGGTAGAAGAGATATATTATTTGCCACCATTCTAAAGCAATACAGAGAAAGCTCTGTAATATTTGATAGTTTATTTTAGGCAGTATGACTAATTTGGTTAGATGCCTTGACATCACCTTGGAAACCTTTTAGGGTAGAACATTTAGTGCACAAGAAACAGGACTATGGACTCGAACTATGATTTCATTGACATAGGGAATTCCAGGGCAAGGAAACTCTCCATGCTAAGCAAGTCAGCACCTCCTTTGAAACTTGGAAAGTTGCCTAGAGTGTTGAGAAGTTAAGTGGCTTGCCTAGGTCACATAGTTCGTATCACAAATAAGACTTAAATCTAGTGACTCCAAGTCTGGCTTTCTATCTCTTACGCTATGCAGAGTAAAGCACTATATAAATACAAATGAATGATTATTACTCTGTTCTGATGAGCCCACTCCAGCCTTCAGAAAGTTCAGACTGTCAAAAACCCTCCTTCTAGCTGTAACTATTTATCAATAGATTCACTTCATCCATTACACGTGCCAATTACTTATCCTGGAAACTTAGGACACTTTTCCAAGTCTCCCTAGTTTCCAGCTGGACTCCTAAACTGACCTCTTAGCCAGGACATTTCTCTCCAGCTCAGAAAATTGAAAAAAAAAGTTTTGAAAAAAAACATAAATGAATCCTCTTTGTCCTAATCAATGAAATTCTGTTTTTGATCTTGTCATCTTTTAGTTGCTAATTCATCTCATTAAAGCTCATTGACAAGGTGAGAATGGTACTAAAGATTATTGGTTCATCTCTACAGCTTCTAAGGGCTGCTGTTTTAATTTCCCCTCAGAAATCTGTGCTGAAAAGGATCCTTCCCTCCTGACTTTTTGAAAAGTGGTTCTTTTCATCCACAATGTCCTTCCCCAATTTCACTTGTTGAATTCTCACCCATAATTTAAGTCATATTCCAAAAGCCATCCCTTCCATGAAACCTTGCATCAAACCTCCATCACCAGAAGCATTTAACTCCCCATGGTCCCATTCATATCTCTGCCAGTCATTAAATTCAGTTTGACATTTTATTTATTTTTATATGTTTCTGGTCTTCAATTAGAAATATGATCAATCCAAAATTAGAAGGTCACACAGAAACTAAATGCTCTCTAGGTTAAAATAAGAAAACTAAAGCCAGGAAGATTAAGTGATCTGTTTAAAATCACATAGATAGTGTATTAGATTATAAGTTTTTTGAGGGCAGGGACAGTATCACACACATTTTTTTCATCCCTCCTATAAAACAAAACATGGTGCTTTGCACATAGGTGCTTAACAAATTTAGTTGAATTTGAACAAAACAGAATAGTTTAAAAACCCAATTACTTTGTGTTTCCTTCATGTCTCCTGTCCCACACACCTTTTAACACATCTATTTTCCTGCATTGTGTACTAAGTGGTACAAGAAAGCTACAGTAAAGGCCCCAGGAGGCCAATTTTCAATTTTAATATGTTTCAGATGAAAGATATTCCATCAGGGAAGGCATCATTGGGACAAACTATTAACAATTTAGCATTTCTCATTTATATGGAAATATTAATTTCCTTCACAAAAATATAGATATGGTATTCATTATGTTAAAAATCACTATCATCGTATTTATGAAATTTATGGCCTTATAAACATGATTGATTTAAAATGAAAATTTCTAACTGTGAATTTGCCATTCAACCTCAGCTGGGCTTCCCTTATCCTTTCTTGTTAATAATGAGTATATTTTCTCTCTCTCTCTCTCTCTCTCTCTCTCTCTCTCTCTCTCTCTCTCTCTCTCTCTCTCTCTCTCTCTCTCTTTCTCTCTCCCTCTCTCCCTCCCCCCTCTCTCCTTCTCTCCCTCCTTTTATTCATTCCCACAAACACACATGTATGCATATAGGCACGCACACACACACACACACAAACTCACTCACACAATGTCACACTGAGTTGAAATTGACATGACCTATAGTCTATTGAGTCTAGTTTTCTATCTCTTCCAGTGGCACTGAGAGATACTGAGTTACAAAGCAATCATAGGCCACACTTTGACACCAACCTTTGAGTACTAGAGATGTACCAACATACATACAGCCCGAACAGGATAACTGCTCTTAAATGTATATAATGGGGCTAAAAATAAGGAGTACAATGTAAGGTACTGCCTTTCTCATTTGAGCATTTATATTTACTGCAAGGGTCAGGAAAAGGCTATGAAACATAGAGAAGCAGCTTGAGGAAAAACACGAAGAGTTCTTTTAAAAAAGCATTTACCCAGATAAAAATGCTTATGGAGAGATAAAGTTCTGAGAAAACCACAGTGTAAACATGTCCTTCAGAGGCAAAATTATAGACTGATTGTTAAGATGACTGTATTACATTGTTTTTGTATATATTTATATGTGACTTTTTATTTATATATGCATTTATATATGACTGCTTTTTGAACTTGGAAATTTATTTATTTTGTTCAAATAAATATTTATTTATTTATATATGACTGTTTCTTGAACTTGGAAATTTATTCCTGGGAAAGTCTGAATGAAATGATTATTTTGGAACTATGGAAATATTGTATCTTAACTATTTCTCTGACAGTCAGTCTGTTTAACAGAATTCTGGATTTTGGTCTTCTCAACTTAAGAAAGAAGTGAGTTACTATATATGAGGAGGCCCTTATTTGAGACAATAGAGGGTATATCAAAAGTTAAGAAGTGGGGCGGCTAGGTAGCACAGTGAGTAAGAGCACTGGCTCCAGTGTCAGGATGACATATGGATCGAATCTGGGCTCAGACACTTATTACCCACCCAGAAACACCTGGATGTGTAACCTTGAGCAAGTTACTTAACCCCAATTGCTTAGGGGCGGCTAGGTAGCATAGTGAGTAAGAGCACCGGCTCCAGTGTTGGGATGACCTGGGGATCAAATCCGGGCTCAGATACTTAGCACCACACCCAGAAATAACTGGCTGTGTAACCTTGAGCAAGTTACTTAACCCCAATTGCTTAAAAAAAAAAAGTTAAGAAGTCATCTGAGAAAACTAAGAGAAGCCAAGGAGAGAAGCTAATTACAGGAGACTGAATGTAAAGGCTGACAGAATTGAAAAGCTAAAAGGAGTTGAATATATCTAGGACCAACTGACTAGAAACAGGTAAGGTCTGCAGTTGGTGTAATAATCTGATGTGATAAGAGGAAAGCTTTCATGGCAGAAAATGATTGAAAAAATAGCTTCAATTATGTGAATATTTGGATGGAGAAAGGTTACATTATTCTCTTCTGCCATCTATAGTTTGAAAGAAGAGAAAGCTTGGGGAGGCTAAGTGGCACAGGGAATAGAGCACTGGCCCTGGAGTCAGTAGGACCTGAGTTCAAATCCGACCTCAGACACTTAACACAAAAACTAGCCATGTGACTTTGGGCGAGTCAACCCCAATTGCCCTCCAAAAAGCAAAAAAAAAAAAAAAAAAGGGAGAGAAAAAGCTTCAGGAGCTTATTTCCATTGTTTCCCTTGTTCTCTATGGTTCAAGGGGGGGGGGGATCCTCCTCCAAGATTATAGACAGTGGACCTGAAGAACTTGGCAGATCCTAAAGTTAAAGAAACTGCTTTTCATCGAAAGAGTTGCAAGTTACTGCCTAACTGGGGGAAAGAATTGCCTAGAAAGCTCTGTAGATGCCAAACTACATTTAGAAAAAAGGACTTAATTCTGCTTCAGAACAAAGTACACAGAAAAGGAGCCACATCCAACAAGAGACACAAGAAGTTCAGAAGATGAATAGCTCTGCCTAGCTAATGACATATAATACAAACTGTTCCATAAAAATAATATAAGTATCTATGCATGCAGCCCAGACTTATTAGTTGCGCCAGGGTCATGTCTCACTGTTATATCTCACTTTTATGTGTCTCACTGTTTCCACTCTGCTTCTCATCCTTTAAGCTCCCCTTCTAAGCCCAATTACACTGTGTGCATCTGTGGGAAGGTGTAACTAAAGTTTATTCAGTGTTTCAGTGATAAAGTGATTTGTTGTGTAGAATATTGGACTTGGAGTCAGGAAGACATGAGTTCAAATCCTGCCTCAGATACTTACTAATTGTGTGAGCTTGGACAAATCATTTATCTTCTCTTAGTCTCAGTTTCCTAATCTGTAAAATAGAGATAATGATAGCACCTGCCTCAGGGTTGTGAGATCAATTGAGACGAGATTTGTAAAGCCCTTTGCAATTCTTAAAACGCTATATTAATGCTAAGTAACATCATAATCAGTAATTTTTATTGTTTTATATTTTGTTTTGTATTTAATCTTTTTCTTTTGTTGCTTAGTAATTTCAGTTGGACTCTTTGTGACCCCATTTGGGGGTGTTCTGGGCAAAGATAATGGAGTGATTTGCCATTCCTTCTCCAGTTCATTTTACAGATGAGAAAACTGAGACAAACAGGGTAAAGTGACTTGCCCAGGGTCCCACAGCTAGTAAATGTCTGAGGTCAAATTTGAACCCAGGAAGATGAGTCTTCCTGACTTCAGGTCCAGCACTCTATCCATTACACCACTTTGCTTTTGTTTCTTGTTTAGCGAATATTTCAAAGTTTAATAATCAATATTGTCAGTGTGATTAATTGGTGTGAATGGAAAGTACACAGATGGAGGGCTCAGGAGCTCTAGCCCTTAGAAATGAGCCATATAAATGAGTATTTCCCCCAATCAAGAGATAAGTCTTTCCTAATCCCTCTTAATGCTAGTGCATTTCTCTGAAAACATCTCCAATATATTCTGTATATATCTTGTTTGTAAATTGTTGTTTGCATGTTGTCTCCCACATTAGACTGTGAGCACTTTGAAAGCAGAGATTTTTTCTTTCTTTCTTGAGAGCAAGGATTGCATTTTTGCCTTTCTTTGCATCATGAGTACTTACTACAAAGCCTAGCACATAGTAGGTGTTTAATAAATGCTTATTGATTTTATATATATACATATATAAATATATATTTATATATAATATATATATGTAAAGATCTTCACCTTAAGAGATCACAAATTAAAAAAAAAAACTGAGGATGATTATTTTGGAGAAAATGAGACCTAAGATAAACATTTTGATTATCCCAAGAATTAGAAAGACTGACATGTGGAAGAGGGATTGGAAAAGTCATTCAGGATTCTAAAAGGCTTGCCTTCCAAGTAATGGTTGCAAGGGGCAAACAGGTCACTTAAATTTGATGTAAGTAAAAGCTTCTCTACAATTGTAATAGTTCAAAAGTGTTATATGCTGCCTCGGTGGCAGGAGGGTGGGTAGTGAATTGGCCATTACTTGAAGTCTTCATTTGGAGACTAGGTTACCAGTCACTGGCATCTGCTGACATATTTGTTAGACCAGCTGATCTCTGAAATCTCTTCAAATTCTAAAAAATGAAAGGATGAGGGAACAGGGAGTTGTATTGGTAATGGGAATTTGAAGATCTTCCCTGCCCCTTAATAAGCCTAAAGGAATTTAGGCTTCCCTACTTTGAATAAAAACTCTTCCCCCTAATAGGCTGAATGTACTTACATGGAGCCTAGGGTGGGAGGAGTTTCTTGAAGGGTGGAGCAGAGCACACAGGAAGCTGGGAGTCAGAGCCAGATAGATGGTGGGAGAGAGAAGATGCTCAGGCAAGGAATCATTCAGGCTTGTGAGTAAAATATTGTTCAAATATTGGTTTGGGGGAAAGCTAAGGGATGGTGTATGGTTCTCTACTATGTGGTGGTGTATTAACTTCATTGTTGCTATGATGGATTTGATTTCCTGGTGTTGGGATTTGTTTTTTTGGTGTCTGAATAAATGTTTTGTTTCTGTCTTCTATATGGAGAATATGTTATATTTTGCAATCAAGCACCATGCAGGTCTATTTACAGTGATTGTGGGTGCTATAAATATTGCATTGGTGCTACAGGACAAAGGAGCAAGTATTCTGGACCCAGGACTCACTGATACATAACATTGGTGTATCTTAAGTATATGTTGCATTTTAGGGGAGAAAAAAAAACATGTTCAAGTCTTCATATATTTCAGATTTCTGAAATGAAGTGGTTTATTTAATATATACTAGTTGGATGATAGATTTGGTTCATGGGATAAGTGGCATAATGAATGTTGACACAAAATGAGCTGGCAACATAGGTAACAACTGATGAGTAGCTTTCATGCTCCATTGTTATACAAAAAAAGTCAGGAGAACTGGAAGACGACTACAAATTGGATAGATTTCCTGTGGCTAATCTTTATGAGGATATGAACAAGAATTTTGTAGAATAAGGCATAGATTGGTTACCACCTGAATCAGCAGAGGGACCACCACATCAGTGAGATCAGCAATTCATTGCAATATTGGAAAACTCTTTTTCATTCCACGTTATCTAAAGTATTCTATAGGTGGTTCCAAAGTCTTAGTGCAGTTTTAAGTTATTAAAGCTTAATGATCTATATCACTAACAAAGTCTTTTGCACAGGAAGTATCATAAAAGATGTAAAAAGTTCTTGACTGGAAAAGGAGGTGGGATAGTCATATAGGGATAACTGATAAATGGCCCACCTACTGCTTTGGTATGCAGCCAGTGTCATGAGACATCAAAGAAGGCCCCCAGAATTTTGAGCATATACACCATGGAAGATTTTTAGAATAACTTGGATACAATCCAGAATGAGAAGATATGAATGGTTCATCATCTGTGCCTCAAGAGTGAAGCCATAAATATGCCAAAGTGTCAAAAATATCAAAGTAGCTCATTTTATAAGAAAATTTAAGCATTTAAAGTAGGTTTCCTAAAATTCTTTACTTACCTCGACAAAGAGAAAGCAGGGGAAAATAGAATCGCTTCTACTAATGTGGTATTGGTGACCGGAAAACATTTTTACCTGGGAGAAAAGAAAAACAAATAAATAAAAACTCCTTGTGTGTTTGTATTCTTTCCTAACGTGACTATGCACCCTGTGGGTGATTAATCAACACTTGTTGAGTAACTAACATTGTATTTTTTCCCCAGGAACTCACATCCTATGGATTGGGTTACCAGCTGGAAAAATCAAGTTCATTAATATCTTCCATTTATTGTGCATCTGCCAGACTCAAGGATCCATAATGCTGAAATCCCACCTGTGGTTTAGGTGACTAGCTGTCTGAGGAAGGACCTGGCAGGAGGGAAAAGGCTCGCTGTGAAGGTATTGATTCTTAGCACCCCCCCCCACTCCATATTTGCAATGGAACAGAGCTCCTTATTAGTTCCCCTCTCACCTTTCTTCCCTTCCCCTACAACTACTTGGTTGTAGCCCATTGCCTTCTGGTAGTCCAAGGGTTGCTGCATTAGCAGATTTTGTGGACAAATAGACCATATTCCATAAGTTATAGTGGCAACAGGTCTATGGATCCTGTTTCTTTTTGAGCCACTGTCATGTAAGAGAATCACAACATTTCACAGTTCGAAGAGGCTTTCTCCATAAGATCATAGATTTAGAGCTTGAAGTTTTCTCAGAAGCATATTCATTGGATACTTAACTTTTTGTGTCATGACTCCCTTTGGCAGTCTATTGAAGCCTATGGACCCCTTCTCAGAATAATGTTTTGAAATGCATGAAATAGATGACATAGGATTACAAGAAAATGAATTATATTAAAGTGAAGTCATTTTTTAGAAAAATTCTCAGACCCTAGGTTAAGAACCCCTTTATAACTCCAAGTTCTTCATTTTACAGATGAGGGAACTGAGTTATGGGGAGTGGAGTAATTTGCCTAAGTAGCGTAGGCAAAATTTGAACCTCGATTCTCTGACCCTGGTATCACTGTTTTCCTGTTCTTTGGGGTTTTTAATTTTTTCAAAAATAGTTTGAGATATGAAACCTTTATCTGAGAACTGTTTCTAAAATTTTCCCCCAATTTTCTGCTGAAATGTTCATAGCAGTTCTCATTGTGGCAGCAAAGAACTAGAAATTGCAGAGATGCCCATCAGTTGGGGGATGGCTAAATAAGTTGTGGTATATGATTGTAATGGAATACTACTCTGTTATAAGAAATGATGAGCTCAATGATCTTAGAAAAAAAAACATGGGAAGATTTGCATAGAATGATGAAGAGTGAACTGAGCAGAACCAAGAAAACACTGTACACAGCAACAGCAATATTGTTTTAAGAATGACTTTGAGGGGTGGCCAGGTGGCTCAGTGAGTAAGAGCAGTGGCTCCAGTGTCGGGATGACCTGGGGATCAAATCTAGGCTCAGATACTTAGCACCACACCCAGAAATAACTGGCTGTGTAACCTTGAGCAAGTTACTTAACCCCGATTGCTTTAAAAAAATGATTTTGAGCTGATAAGTTATTTTGACTATAATAAATGCCTGAATCAACTATAAAGGACATATGTAGAAAGATACTATCTGCATCCAGAGAGAGAACTGATAAATAGAAGTATATATAGAATAATTTCACATTATACACATACACACATGTGTATGTGTGTGTATTTGTTTCTAATGGTAGCCCTCTCTAGGACCGGGGGGTGGGAGAGGGAAAAAAGGAGGGAATTTACAGGATAACTTTATTATATATTTAAAAGGAATAGCAAATTGTACAGAACAGATTTGCACTTTCATGTGAAATCATCTTTTTAAAATTATGTTTTATACTATGTTATGGAAATAAAATAAAATACTTTTAAAATATGTTTTTGATAAGTATATTTCTTTGTAATCATATATATTTTATTTTATGTATTTAAAGCAGTATTCTGAGAATAGGATCCATAGGCTTCATTACATTGCCAAAGGGGTACATTACAGACCCAAAAAGGTTTAGAACCGCATTCTATACCATGTTGTCTCTTAGTCCAATCTTCACTTGAGAATCTGTACTGAATACCTGAAGGGGGAATGGAATAGGAATTTATATAACTATGGGCCAGGCACTGTGTTCAGGGTACTCTTTGCAATTATCATATTTGATCCTCACACCAACCCTAGTAGAGGTGCTTTTATTAGCCCCATTTTACAGTTGAGAAAACAGGTTAAGTTACTTGCCCAGTTTCACTTAGCTAGTAAGTATCTGAGGCCATATTTGAATTGAATTCTTTCTGACTCCAGGCCCAGAGCTTTACCCACTCACTATACCACCTAGCTGTCTACTCTGACAAGTGGTTATCTTGCCTTTGTACTTCATGTGGATGACCATTCCACATCTTAAGAGTTCTCATTTTGAGGAGACTTTTCTTCACATCAAGCCTATATTTGTCTATCTCAACTTCTACTCATTGCTTTTGTTTTTGGCCTTCTTTTCCATCTGTTTCACTTGTGTTCAACTCTTTGTCATCCCCAGTTGGGATTTTCTTGACAAAGACACTGGATCTGTTTGCCATTTTTTTCCTCCAACTTATTTTACACATGAGGAAACTGAAGCAGACAGGGATAAATGACTTGCCCAGGGACACACAGCTAGTAAGTGTCTGAAGCCAGATTTAAACTCAGGAAGATGAGTCTTCCTGACTCCAGACCTGGAGTTTATTCACTGTGCCACCAACCAAAGCCAAAAAATAAGAAAACCAGTACCTCTTCTAGCTGATGATTTTGTTATATAATTGAAAAAGGTGAGCCTGTCACAAATTTTCTTTCTTACTAGAGACAATATGGCATAGCAGATGGAGGGATGATCTTAGATTCAAGAAGTCTCAGGTTCCAGTCCTGCATTTGACACATACTCTCTGTTATTCCATGCAGGTCACCTGGACTTTATATGTCACCAGGTCGCTCTTGAGGACTTTGAGTTTCAGGGTAGTTGTAGATCAGCTTTGGTAGAGGGATATTGTGTGACACTGCAATCACCTGGGCAGGGCAGGAATCACATCTGTATTTTAGCATCTTTATTATAGTTTCCAGACCATGTTGGATTGGGGAAGCATCAAGAAGTTGATGTACAATTATGCTGAACTCCACAAGTCAAGAGCCCTGATTTCTAGTCCTGTTCTGCCACTAGTTAGCTGTGGGTCTTTCGACAAAAATAGCTAGTATTTAAATGATGCTTTAGGGTTTCTGAAGCATTTTCTATATGTTATGTCATTTTACCCTCACAACAACACTTGAGGGAAGTTGTTATTATTACCCTCATTTTATAGATGAGGAAACCATGACTGAGAAAAGTTAAGTGACTCTCCCAGGGTCACATAGGTAAGGAATTGTCTGAGGTAGGATTTAAACTCAGGTCTTCCTGGCTCCAAGTCCAGAACTCTACCCACTGTACCACCTAGTTTTATTAACAAATCTTAACTTCTCCACCTGAAAGCAAATGACATTATCTACTTTTACCTATTTCTTGGGAAGGCAGCTAGGTGGCTCAGTGGATAGAGAGCTGGGCTGGAAATCAGGAAGACCTGAGTTCAAATCCAGCCTCAGACACTTACCAGCTGTGTCCCTGGACAGATCACTTAACCCCTGTTTGCTTTAATCTACTGGGGAAGGAAATGGCAAACCACTCTGGTATCAGTATCTTTGCCAAGAAAACCCAATGAATATTACTGTTCTACTTTGGTTCATGGGTTACTAAGAGTCAGATGTGACTCAACAACAACAACACCTACTACTTCATGGAGTTATGAGAATATGTGAGAATGTATGTAAAGCCCAATGAAATGTCAACTGCACCAGATATGTGTAATGCAGTAAAAATATCTTCATTCCAAAATTGGCAATATATGAAGGTCCCTAAATGAAAGGCAGCATAGCAGTTATTTCTGGGTTCCCAACAAGTGATTTAACCATGCGAAGTGTTTACATTCTAGAGTGGTTTCCCTCCTACTATCAAATTGTGTGTGCTCAGGGAATGCTAATTAATGTTAATATCAGCTTCAGCTAAACATAATTAGGAAGGTAAATCTGCTGCCACCCCTAAACCAAATAATGCATTCCAAAGACAATTAGAAGTGATTTGGGGAGTCATCTTGATTTGGGTTATCTGAATCAATGAAAGGTATTATTAAGTTCAAAACTGATATGTTTGTAATACCCATCTTTTAAAAGAAAAAGCATATGATGATCAGTAGGAAATTCTGTCTTTCTGATACACATTCACATATGCTATTCTTGCTCCTATAAACTGTCTACATTTTATTGTCTTTATATATATTGTTTTAATACATTATTCTGAATTAATTGATTTGTGTTAATTGTTCCATTTGGGCCTCTAGTGCTGCACAAAAATGAACTCATACTGTAGAAGAAAATTACCGCATTAACTAGTGATGGCAAGTTCCACTGAGGAATTCCATGACTTTGGGCTGAAATTATTAAGATCTTCAATAACAATAACTTTGTGTTCCCATAGAATACCCAAGGGTACTGTCAGCCTGGGTGGAATTTCAGATAATATCTTGTCTTTTATTCTCAATTCACCAATTTCTTGTGATTTACTTGAATTTTTTTATAACATTCCCCTGCCCTCACATACTCAGAGTAGGTAGATTTGAGGAGGCTAAAAGAAATGTTTAATGTTGCTTATATTAGCTTTAACCTTTGTTCCTAGATAATAGGCATATTTATTAGTTCTGTTATAAGTAGAGTCAAGACATCTGAAATTCAATATGAATTCTTTCAGTATTTCAAGTCATGAAATCCATCATCCCCTTTGAAATTAACCATCTCTGGAGTGGGGAAAAGAGGAAGGATTTATTTGTTGTTTTGTTATATATATAGAACATATGCATATATATATGATCTTCCCATTCCTCTGCTCAAAAAATCTTCAGTGGCTCACTATTGCCTATAAAGTGAAGTTTAAATTCCTTCACCAGGTATTAAAATTCCTCTAGAGTAAGGTGCTACCTTATTTTCCAGCTTTATTTCATACTATACCCCTACACTCACAGCATTATCCAACAGTGTTATACTTTGCTAAAAACAAAGATAGATCCAAAGTTTTCCCACCTCCGTGTCTTTGCTGCAACTTCTCTCTCTAACTAGAATGTTTTCCCTCTCTCTTGCTTTGCCCATTGAATTCCCAATCATCTTAAATGTCTCCTCCTTAACAAAGCCTCTCTTGATCATCCTATCAATACCATCACCTTCAATAAAGAAAGAGCTTCCTGTCTGGTCTCAGACAACATTTGAATACCATGTAAATTATGTACTTTTTGTTATTTAGGGCTATACCCATCCACCTACCAGATGGTAAACTCCATGAAGGAATGAATGGACCATGTCTTCAATAACTTTATATGTCTTCTGATATTTAGCTATTAGCATCTAGCATATGGTAGGTCCTTGATCAATGTTTGTTCATAGGTACAAAGTATGTTATGATTTACACTGGGAAATTAACTTAGACATCAGTTAGTATGACCCCTTTATTTTACAGGTGAGGAAACACATAGTCATAGAGCCTAAGAATTTTGCTCAAAGTCACAAAGGTTTTGAGTGGAAGAGGAAGAATTTGACCTTAAGTATTCTAACTCACAGAAATAAGTCTTTCCTCATAGCAGATTTAAGAGTATGACAAGTAAATAGGTCTAATTTCCAGTGACTCTAGTAAAAGCCAACATTGCTGTGTGGCAACCTATTTTTTGTATCTCTCATTGTTTAATCAATATCTTGTATTGAGATATCACAAGTTTGGGAGTATATAACAAAGAAAACACCTGAATGTAAGGGATCTCTATTTGAAAATAATTTTAAAAGATGAGTAGTTGGTTGACTCCAACACTACCTTCAGGGAGCAGGAAGATACTGAAAAATTTTGAGGATAGTCTCAGTCTAGAAATATCTTCTGAATTCCTTTAACTGTGTGTCTTCAGTGTTATCTTCAATAAACCAAGTGAAGGATGTCACTGTACTAATTAGCCATTGAAAGAATGCAATACCTGAATTGTCCAATAGATGGAACTCTACTCAAACCACTGGACTAGATTTGTCACTTAATTCTGGTGCAAATGAGTGAGTCAATCATATGCACCTGAATTAAGTGACAAACAGGGTCTCCCATTGCATTCTGGGTCGTCTCTATTCATCCTGATGTAGATAATTCCTGGTCTACATCCTGATGTAGTTCCTGGCTGCAAACTGTACTCCAGTCTCAGAAACCCTCCCAGCTAAACTGGCTTCCAGACATCTTTTTAGCCTTAGCTTTAAGGCATTCTTAGTCCTGATGTTCATGGTACTTCATGTGGTCTCCAGCTACTCCCCCTCTCTACTCAAGTTGAAATTATAAGGGTAGAAGATGGAGGGGAGAATGGGAAAAAAAAAACCTGGATATTACAATGTGCAGTTATCCTATTCTGACTTCTCCCCTTTTGCAAAAAAAATAATTGTTCAAAATGAATTCTCTAGGGCTACATTCAGATAATTCAAAGGGCAAATTAATTCAAAATAATTCAAAAGGGAAATTCTCCTGGGCTACATTCATTTGGGATGTGGTGGATAGGGCATAATGGAAAGAATTTTAAAGAGTATTTTACTTATATGAAAGTGATATGCTGAAGTAAGTATAATCAGAGTAACAATATATCCTCTGCCTATGACTGTAAAAACGTAGCAACACACAAAAAAAAATACAAAGAAAGCAAAGAGTCATAAGGGAACATGGAAGCAAATAGAGTGTTTTGTTATCAATTTATCAAAGATAATTTACACATTTGAAAACAAATTAGAAATAATTCAGAGATTATGGTTTTATTCATGGTCTCTCTTTTTTCATTCCTTACTTAAACAGCTTTTTGTGATGGTTGCTAAGTTTAGAATTTTTTTTAAAGAACACTGTATGATAAACAGTTACATTGTATAGATTTTTTTCCAAATAGTGTTTCAGATCAGCCAAAGGAGTATTATTTAGTTGAAATGCACAGAATTAAAATCAGAAGGAAATATTTGGATAAAAGAGTATGATGTTTTTTTCTTCATAAGAAATCTTTAACTTGTTTTCAATCCAAGACCATGAAGGGAGCTTTTACTAAATGTTCTGTCTGTAAATAAATCCTAAAGCCATGTCCATGTGTGAAATACTCCATCCTAGGCATATCATTTATCAATGAGTCAATCAATCAACCAACATTGATTAAGCTTCTACTACTTCTGGGAAAATAGTTTGTGAAATTGGATTGTGAAAGGTATTAAATACAAGCTAAGGAATCTGAATTTTATAATTAGAAGCAATAGGGAAGAAGTGACATTGAATGAGAAAAGGTTCGACATGGTCACAGCTGCACTTGGGAAATTTATTTCAACAGTTATGTGGAGGATAGATTGGAGAGGTGGGAGACAAGACACAGGGAGAAAAATTGTGTAAATATTATAATCATGTAACTATGAGATGATGGGAAGGTTTTGTATAAGAAGAACTTTGTGAAGGCCAAATTAGTAACTTGGTAAGTAATTGGATAAAAGAAGGGGAAGGAAAATATAAAAATGATTTTGGGCTTTTGGACTTGGATGTCTAAAAATATGGTAGTGGAAAAGATTGGGCTAGATATTTCAAAAGTCCCTTTCATCTTGAAAACTGAGTCTTTGATTCTACAATCCTTCACAAGAAATAGGAGAGTTTGGAGGAGAGAACCCTATATGGCGGGAGACAGGAGCTCCATTTTTGTCCTTGTTAACTTTGCAATCTCTATAGGACATCCAAGTTGTGGTGGTTAGTAGGCAAGTGGCAAACAAGTCTAGGCTCAAGAGAGTGGCAAAGCCTTGATCTGGAAGTCAGTAAATCAGTAAATAAATATTAATTATGCATTTAATATGTACCAGTCATTGTACTAAGTACTGAGGATAGAAAAAGAGATTTAAAACAAACACTGTGTCTGCCCTCAAGGAACTTACACTTTTATGGAGGAAATGAAACAACTAGGTACTGGTAAGATATATTTGGAGAGGAAGGTAATTGGAAAGGAAAAGGCACTAGCCAATGGGAGGATTGGGGAAAAAATATCTATTGCAAAAGGTGGATGGGAAATCAGGGAAGCTAAGTAGTAGAGGGGTGGAAGATGGAACGTAATGTTTAAGAGATTGCAAATAGTACAGTGTAGTTAAATCTTAGAGTATGTGGAGGGAAGTATAGTATGAGACAAGAAAGGAAGGAAAGAGACAACTTATAAAGAGCTTTAAATGTCAAGCAAAATAGGTTGTATTTGATTCTGGAGGCAATTGAGAGCCCTGGTGCTCACTGAGTAGTATGGCAACATGGTCAGACCTACACTTTGAAAAATTACCTTACCCATCTGCATAGAGGTCGGCACAGATTCACCAGATTTTAGAGCTGGTCAGGACCATGGACACCATCTGCTCAAACCCATTTCTGGAAATTATTATGCACTATAATGGAATTATCAGCTCATTCAGCTTCTGCTTGAGACCTACCATGACTGTATCTCCTCCCCATCCCCACCTCCTAAGACAATCCATTCCAGTTTTAAATAGATTTAATTATTAAAGAATTTGCCCTGTTGTGAAAACTCAAATTTGTTTCTTTGAAAATTTTACCCATTGTTATTAGTTTTAACCCCTGGGTCAAACAGAGCAAATCTCTTCATTCTCCCATGTGACAGGTCTATTGAAAACTACTTTTATTCCAAAGAGTTTATATTATTTTTATGGAGGAAATGAAAAATTATTTCACACAGTTTTGTTAGGGAATTTTACCATCTGTGTTTATTATGAAAATTCAATTCTAATTCAACCAGAAATTCTATCTTCCTTCAAGCAAATATCCATCTAATTTTAAAGGCAGTTTCTCCTGAGAATTTTAGAGCCAATGATTTGCAAATCTTGGAAAATGAGTACAAGTCATGACAACTTCTTTGTTACATAACATGTGGTACTCAGATTGATGATCGTCTCACAGCATAGTTCACTTATTTTAAGACTTTCTTTTTTTTCTAACAATTAGATATATTTGAATGGTAAAATTTGTCTTCCAGTGTACCTATTTTGAGCTTATTTTATAAAAAAGAGAAAAGAAATTCAATTCTGACTCAGTCCAATTCCCTCTTATGTCTTCTGAATGTCATTCTATCCATCATTCTGTCTGTCTGTTTCTATCTCCATCTATCTCTCTTCCTGTCTCTGCCTCTCCCTCTATCTTTCTCTTTTTGTCTCGGTCTCTTTATCTCTCCTCTTCCTCTTTCTCCTCCTCCTCTACACCTCATTTCTCTTCCTAATTCCCCACTCCCCCAACACACTTGGCTGAATTGTATTTTTCCTCTTTTTAAAAGCTTTGTTTCAAGGAAAACAACCCCTCTGGGACTCTCCTACCCCAATATTCACTTACAGATTTGAGTCTCCCAGGGGACTTTGGCTCCTCCCAGGTTAAATGAACTCGGTGGGTCTGAACTCCTAAAACTATAGCCGAGGCCCCACTGGATCATTTATCATTAAAAGTCAGCCAGCTGACTTTTAAGGTACCAGCTGGAACAATTAACTCAAAGCAAAGGAAGTAATTGAGATGAAAATATGTAAGTAGTAGTAACAAAACATTACCTACACAGAACAGGACACCCTCCCACAAATATAGGCAGCATCAGTGGGAAAAGCAGGCACACATGAAGAATACTAGCAGGGAAACACACTCATAAGGAACACATGTGGTCGAGTCAACTCACACCTCCACTAGTGTGAAATGCTCTATTCCTCCTTCTCTTGTGTTGTACACATCTTGTCCTCCCTATTAGTCAAGTAACTCTACTGCTCATGGTACCATGGATGATTGTGGGAAGAAGGGTCAGGGTAGAAACCCCCTCCTGAGAGGCAAGGAGCTAGGTTCCCCTTCCAGAGGGGGATTTCTTCTCGACTGCCACAGCTCATGTTTCTCAGAACTGAATTCTGATTTTAAAAATTCTTTGGAAATTGTGTTCCAATGGTTAGTAACTCATTAATTTCATCAACTTTGATTGAAAATTTTATCCCTCATAAAGGAATAACATTTATAAACACCTCTCTATACTTTCAGACCTTAATGCTTTAATACCTTCTTATCTCTGTTATCTTCCTCTTAAATTCTATAATTTCTTTCCTTTTATTCTCAAAAGGGATAAAAAATTTGAGGTTGATTGTTTGGGGTGTCTAGGTTGTCAGATAAACCCATAAAGATATCATAAAATCTGTCCAGACTGATATCATCATATTTCGAGCAGTCCAGATAGATTTGCTAAAAGTTTTTTTTTTATTTTTAAGTACATGAGCTCCCACAGTATGCTCTAAGTGAGTCATTAGACACTAAGTAGTATAAAGAGGCAATGTCTATAATGATCCACTCAGACACCATAATAAAGAAGACATTGGTGTATAAACAATCAACTATGTAAAGTTATCTCAAAGAAAATGATCTGACATAAAGGAAACATATAAGAAAACTGTCTAATTATAGTGTAAAAACAAAAGAAAATAAAAATGCCAATTGTTCTCTGTTGGACCCTTAAAAATTCACAGAAATATATCCCAGAGAAATCCCTGCAATGCAGTTCCCTCTCTGGGCTATTCACCAAGTATTGGAAATAGACATAAAGGTGCCCCAGGGGAGAGCTCTTTTTGGTTCAGGATACTCTATGACTCCACACTTTTCAAACTCTAATTCTGTACTTACCGGTATTATTTTTACCTTTAATAGTGATCCAGAGGACACAAGTCCTTTAAATCAAAAGCATTTGCTGAAATGCTATAGCATGAACACTAGTAATAAAATATTTCTACTACAACTACACTACAGAATCAAGTGAAAAGAGTAGCCCTCAGGAAAGTACATAGCCAAGGTAACTTGCACCACCTGCCCAGAAGAGCTCTGTGCTGGATATATTGCACATCACTACTGGAACTTTCCGCAGTTTTTCCCTAGCTCAATTTGACTCTGCAATCAAACTCTGAGCCAGTTCTCTGCTGCTACAGTGTCTTCTAACTTGCTAATAACTCCAATGCAAGAAGTCAACCCTTCATATCCAAGTGATGAAAAATTCTCTCTCAAAGGCTGAGTATACCTCCCATAACTGGCTCTATTCTCTGCTGCTAGGGTTTACATTCCTTAGAACTGTCTCTGACTTGAATTTACTAATGGAACACTGTATCTTTTGGTCTCCTTGATAAGATGGAGATATAATAGGAATTGTATACTTAAGTGCTGTGCTGTTTTGATGACCTGACTCCTCTCCTTTTGTGAACTGGACTTATATCCCGTTTTGGTGGTACCTTCTGCCACTCTTGACTCATTTCCCCTCATAGTCTTCTTAGATTTCTGGTAGTCCTCTTGAAGAGTCTGGACTAGGAGAAGTTTATAACCCTTTCTCTACATTTTCAGATGAGGCTAATGTGAAAATTTGTTTTATTTGACTATGCACATTTTTATAAAGACTTTTTTTTGTAAATTGGTGAAGGGAGTTGAGAAGAGTGAGGCTAGAGATAAGGTTGCCAAAAAAAAAAAAGGAAAGAAAGAGAAAAATGGTAATTGAAGCATTTTAAATTTTAAAAAAATACACAGAAAAGAACATAAGGAAGGCCAGAGAAAATTACAGAAGAACAGTGGATCTTTCAAAGTTACATAAAATGAAAAGCAAGTTATACATAATGGATACTAAGTTTCATAAATAATCCCATTTTTTGTCTTCTGTTTTGCATATGGGAAGGCTCATATAATTTGTTTCTTAAGTTAAGAATAAAAAATGACAAAGAAGTTTTTCAAATTAATGGTCCTTCCTTTTTTTTTTTTGCCTTGTGGAGGGCAATTGGGGTTAAGTAACTTGCCCAATGTTACACGGTTAGTTTTTTTGTGTGGGTATTAAGTGTCTCAGGCTGGAACCGAACTTGGGTCCTCCTAACTCCGGGGCCAGTGCTTTACTCACTGCACCACCTAGCCGCCCCTTTTTCTTCCTTTTTAAGGACCACTAAGGTCATGCTGATTCTTTATCTAGCCAATGGCTAGATGCCCTTTAATTCCTTCAAGTCTGTTGCAAGAACTTTTTCATGCCTAGTAAAAGCATCAAATACTCATAAGACATAAAGGAAAATGGATGGCTCACTTGAGGGAGAGGGGAGAAAGAGGGATATTCAGAAATAAAAGCAAGGTAAGCCCAAAAAGTATTGAATGAAAATAAAACATATTTTAAAATAAAAGTCTCCCCAACCTAAAATAAAACAAAATAAGTTGCTTCCCTTGGTCCTACCACCTCACCATGATCTTGTCTTATTATCCCTTCTCTAGTTCTCTATTAAAAATTTTTAAAAAGTCTTCATTTGTTTCCACTTCTTCACCATCTACTACTTACTCCTCACATCCCCATAGTGTGATTTCTAACCCCGTAACTCAATCCAAAGTGTTCTAATGTTTATCTTGGAGCATTACTTTTAATGACCAACTTTAATTGCCTTTTCTCAGGCTTCTTCCTTGTAGAATTTCTTGTGGATTTCACTTTACCACTTCATGTTTTTTCCTCCCTCCTCGTTCTTCCTTTGTCATAAGTCAAACTTCTTCATTAGTTAATCTTTCCCTCCTGCCCTACAAGGGTAGTTACACCGCAGAACTTTGTCCTATTTTACTCATGTCTTCTACCCAAGTGCTTTCTCTTTATGGTTTTTCTTTCATGGTTTCATTAGTTTCCATTAGTGTGTCACCTATGCATATGAATCCTAAATTATCTAAGCATATATCTCTTTTGAGCTCAAATCCTATATTTCTGTTGGCTGCCATTGAAATTTTATGTGATTAAGAGAACTAAATGCAGAGGCAGAGGATATAGGATTGAATCCTGCAGGGGTGGGGAACCTGTGGCCTTACGGCAATATGTGACCTTCTAGGTCCTTGAGTACAGCCTTTTGACTGAGTCCAAGTTTTATAGAACAAATCCTTTTATTAAGGGGATTTATTCTGTGAAGTTTGGATTCATTCAAAGAGCCATACTTGAGGACCTAGGGGGTCACATGTGGCCTCAAGGCTGCAGGTTCCTCACCCCTACATCATATTTACTATGGTAGATCCCTTAGCATCTTTCTGTCTCAGTTTCCTTACCTGTAAAGAGTTAAGGGATGGGACTACATAACTCCTAGGGTTCCTCTCAATTCTTTGACCCCCCTCATTTGAGGCGTTTGAGCAGAGACTGATCATTTGTCAAATAGGTCATAGGGTCATTCTTTCAGGTATGGTCTGGAATAGATTTCAGCTGACATCTCTGCTGAACTCTATTAACTCTGAAATTCTCTGTGGATGATTTCTACTTGGATGTTCTGTCAAATCTTCAAACTCAACATGTACAAAACTAGACTCTTCTATGTTTATAAATTTTTAGTAGACATAAAGCTAGGGGAGATAGCATATTAATGGCAGCTAAATCCCCCACCTCAAATATGTAGCCAAGATATAATAAGTGATACATATCTTATAAAGTTTAATAGATATAAATGTAAAGGCTTTGATAATTTGAAGTCTTATCCATTTGCCTAATTATAGGATTGCAAATATAAAATTAGAAGAGATCCTAGTTGTCATTTAATTGAACACCTCAACTTTATAGATGCCTAAAGAGATACTCCAATTAGGTAAAGGCTGGATCAAGATTATAAAGGTAATAAGTGAGTCACTTTGAACTCAGGACCTAAGACACCAGATCCAGTACTCCCCCCATTGTGTTTGTTTCTGTGTTTTCCATTATTACATGGTAAGCTACTTGAAAGGAGATTTTTATTTTATAGTTTTGGCCTCATACAATACCTTACATTTGGGGCCAGCGGTCCCAGATCTGTGATTTAATTTAATTTAATTTAATCTGTGAACACCTAGCAAGGGTACGCCATATACTGGGACGTTACTGAAAATGCTTTATGACTTAGAGCATTGTCAGGGAGCAATTAGATGGTAAATGACTTGTCCAGGGTCACATAGCCAGGTTGGACTTCATGTCTCTAAATTCCCCTCTCTCTCTTTTGTGTTCTCATAAAGTTGACACAATAAATGTTTATTTAATCTCTGTGGAATAGAATGTCACTCATTGTTAGAGAAACAATGGCACTGAGACAATAGAAAATAGGTCATGATAACACTCCTCCAATGCAAAATGTATGTCTGTTCTCCTCTTGAATAATAACATAAATTTAAAGTAATAGAACTTGAAATTTCACAAAAAAAAATACTGGGCCCTGGGGTTTAATTTAGTATCTTCTTAAATGGAATGTGAGTAATTTGAGTGACAGCAAATTATAAAAAAGATGAACTATGACTAATCACCCACTACATTTTCTTTATGATATTCTCTCCTCATTTTAAATACAGGAGGCCGTGTCTCAGTCCTTCTTTTTAACCTGTAGCAAGAGTGGGTCTGACCTTCCCCAGAGACCTTGTCCAAAAGATTTCTCATGCTTAATACTTCTTACTATAAAAATGATTCTCCAGCCAGAAACCAGGAGCCCTGTAGAGGACATGCATGCTTCACTGAAGGACAAGCTCTTCTAATAGCTTTCCTGCTATGATTAGAGTAGGGGATGCAAATTTGGTGCCTCATCCAGGGCTTTTCATCTGGAAGAATAAATTGGCTCATGGTTGGTCATTAGAAAGAGAAGATTGATGTGACAAAAGAGAAGCCATCTTTTCCATTCCACTTTTGCCTTTCCCTCAAAAGTAAAATCAAGTCTCTGTAATTGACAAATAAATATTCAAATAAAATATAATTACAAATTGATATTTCATATAATTTGAACATTCTACCTTGCATTTATATTAACTTTATAATTTGCTAGCAAATTTTAGCCTCATTTTTCAGATAAGGACCCCACCCCAAACCCTAGATCAAAGATGTCTCACAGTTCAAATATTCCTGGAACATTTTATTAGAACATTTTCCTTGCTCTTATAATATCCTAATTTGTATTATACTTATAATTTTTTTACCTGTAATAACCACCTATTAGACTGGAAACTTGAAGCCAAGGATGAAAAAGTAGGTGTAATGAAATTAGAGCTGACTTCAGCTAACCAATTTAATTTTACCCCATACTTGACCCATGAATCCATTGACCCTGTGTCCATTTGCTAATCATTCATGAAATAATTCATGAAATACTTTGTATTTCACTGAAAAACAGATTTAATCTATCCTAAACTCCCTCTCCTCCCAACTCCACACATAAATTGCCTTGTCATCACATACCCCATTCCATTCTTCCTTCCTCCAGTATCTAAGTATGATGTGACCTTTTCTTGGTCAATGATAACCCTTCTACCTGGACCCTGGGTCCCTCCCTTTTCAATCTCCTCCAGAAATTTATTCTTTGAATCATTCCTTTTAAATCTCCCTAATTTTAAACCTCTTCTTATCCACTAGATCATTCCTAATTGACCACAAATATTTCCATACCACTCTGTGATAGTAATGGCAATTAAAGATTCCCCTGTATTGGCTTGGTTTTCAAATTGATTGTGTTAAAACCCAGAGCTTGTTAATCCCACCTGTGGGATAGACTTGTTGATGTGAAAAGAAAGTCCTGAGCTGGGAGGAGCTGGTGATGTAGATTTGGAGAGACAAGAGAGAGGCAGAAGGACTTTTTGGAAGCAGCACCTCGTGGAGGCAGAGAGAGAGACTGAGAAGGATTGCTGAGGGCCACTTTGAATTGCCCTGGACTTTTGAGACCTGCCCCCTGAGCTGCCAAGGACTGAGGAGACATGGCTGTTTTGCTGGTACTTTGTCTGTCTGTTTTGATGTTGTTTTGCCAGATTTGTCCACTGGTGAAAGACTGTCCTGTTGAAGAAGTCCTGGAACCTGGCTTTTGGTTAAGAAGCCCTGAGACTGTCCTGCAGACAGAGAGTGAATACTGTCCACTGGTGAAGGACAGTGCTGTTGTTGCAGGGGTCTGGGAACTTTTCTGTTGGTTCAGAAGCCCTGAAGAAGGATTTTCTTGTTGAGGAGACATGGCTGTTTTGCTGGTACTTTGTCTGTCTGTTTTGATGTTGTTTTGCCAGATTTGTCCACTGGTGAAAGACAATCCTTTTGTTGAAGAAGTCCTGGAACCTGGCTTTTGGTTAAGAAGCCCTGAGACTGTCCTGCAGACCGAGAGTGAATACTGTCCACTGGTGAAGGACAGTGCTGTTGTTGCAGGGTCTGGAGACTGTCCTGCAGACAGAGTGAATACTGTCCACTGGTGAAGGACAGTGCTGTTGTTGCAGGGGTCTGGGAACCTTTCTGTTGGTTCAGAAGCCCTGAAGAAGGATTTTCTTGTTGTATGTTTACAGAAATCCTGGGAGAGGGTTTTGCTAATGTTTTCAGGGGTTCTAGTACTGTTCTACAGACAGAGGATGAATTGGTGAAGAGACTGGCAATGTATCTTGTGGCCTTGCTAGGCCTTGTCTCCCCAGGAACTAAGATTGCTGAGGGCTTGCCTCGTGTCAGGATGAGGAGGGGACCTCCTTTTGGGTATTGGGTGCTGAGCTTGAACTTGATGTAACTCTGGGGTAGATTCAATTGTGATCCAGGGATGGGGGACTTTTGACCTTTTTGTGTTCTATGGTTGAGCAAATGAATGTATTTTGCTTGTGTTTGGAAACTAATCTCCATTTGAGAAGAGGGGCTTTGTGGTGGACTAAATGAAGGTATAGCCTAGGGGTGGAGAAGTATTTAGAACTGGGACTTTGTAATTGATTGAATGATTGGAAGTTCCTGGGGTGGGGTAGTACTTGGAGATTATTTAATCACTCTTAGTAAATGCTGTATTTTGAATGATGTCATGTTTTGACCTTCTCTGTTCTTGGTTTGTCACTGAATAAAATGGAGAGCACCTATGCTGGTATTTTGAACCTTGGGAAGTTGCCTTTCCTTGGCAATTACATTACACACTCTTATCCTTATAAAACATCTGCTTGAGCCTTGAATCCCCTAAACCTCAATTCTATAAAATTACATTCCCTGGTTGCCTCCATTTTCTAACTTCCCACTCCCTTCTCAACCCCTTTGAGTCTGGTTTGTGGTTACATGACTTCATCACTACATGACTGAAACTACTCTCTCTGAAGGAAAGGAAAGAGTTTCACAGGCGATTTTCTCTTTATTACAATGGCCTTTCCTCAGTCTTTTTACTTCTAGGCCTTTCTGCAGCAGACTCTCTCCTCCCTAGGTTTTTATTACAGTGTTCTATCAAGTTTCTCTTCCTACCTTCTCAGTCTCTCAGCAAGATCGTAACCTGTGTCCCCATCCTTCCCCCCATTTATGAATGTACCTCATGTCTCTATAATAGGGCCACTCCTCTTTTTTCTCTTCTCTCTCTTTTCTCCATTTTTATCTCAGTCTCTCTCTCTCTCTCTGCCTGTCTGTTTCTGTTTCTCTCAGGGTTCACAGGGTTGTTGTGAGGATCAAATTATATAACTCTTTTCAAACTTTAAAGCACTATATAGATGTTAATGATGATGATGATGGTGTCATCTCACCCCTCTACATCATCATATACATTCCTCAATTTTCTCATCTATTAAATGAGGATAATGTTTTAACTAATATCTCACTGTGTCATTGTTGGGAAATAGGAACCACTTTATAAACCTTAAAATCTTTTAGAAATGTAACATTAATTTTCATCTTTCTATCCCAGAACCTAGTATGTGGATAGAGAGTAAAGGAATGTTTCTTAGATTCAATTTAAGAAACCAAGGCAGAGATTTGCCTAAGACTAGTGGCGGAAACAAGCAGGGACTAGAACCCATCTTAAAGTTTTGCCAAGTCATACTTGTCCAAGGATTCAAGATGCTCATAATTCAATTGCCAAAAAGTATATTTTAGGTGATTAACAACCTTTATCTACTGAACATAGACAAAAATCTAGCAGTCAGGATGCAGAATTTACAAATGGCTCCATGTAAAGCTATTTTTTTTCTTTTTATGTTTCCTCCAGTTCATTGACATTGTTCAGGAGTTTAGACCAGATGGCCCCTAAGATTCTTGCCAACTTTAAGATTCTGTGAATTGATCGAACACTTTCTAAAGCTGAAATTCTTTCATTTCAACAAAAGAAGCGCATTATAAACTCCTCCTCCCCACTGCAAGTATAGTTAAATTAAGTGAGATTGCACACAATCATAAACTTATAACCAAAGCATGTGAATTCTTTTAATACCAGTCGTCCCCACAGGTCTTTCAAGGAGCTCTAAGAAGCCAAAGAAAGTCTTGTAGCTACTTCACTATGGTGGAATATGGTGGTGAAGAGAGTTAAGGAGTGGCCAAGGCCTGTAGGTTTGGATTTGAAATGAGAGTGACTGCTAATATAAAATAATAATTTATACATACATATATACTTTTAAATTTTAGAAAGAAAAAATCATACATGTATATAAATGAAAATATTACATATACATATATATGTATATTCTATATATACATATAAACACATATGTATATATAATTTTATCCTTAGAACAACCCTGTGAGGTAAGTACTATTATTATTCCAATTTTATAGGTGATGGACCTTTAAGGCAGAGAGATTAAATCATTTGCCCAGGGTCATATAACTAGCTCATGTCTAAGGAAGATTGTAAACTCAAGTCTTCTTAATTCCATGTCCAAATCCAGTATTTCAAGATTTAGAAAACATCTTAAACTCCTAAAAAATGTCCCAAATTCATCTGATATACTGAGTCAACTCAATTTATTCATGGTACTTTTCAAGTAACTACTGTGCCTTATACAAATTTGAGTGAAATGGAAGAAAAATTAATTTTAAAAAGAGACAGACCTCTGGCTTATTAGCAAAGGAAAATTGAGAATCTCCCATTTCCCAGATTTGCAAATTTGCATTGAATCCTTCCCCATAGAGATGGGGGCAGGAAGCAGGCACAGATTGGCTTCCTAGTCACAAAGAAAGGACCTACTGAATAATTTTCTTGGCCCACTAAGCACATACACTGTAGTCTGTGTACTTTGCATCCAACACATTCAGACAGAGAGGAAAATTGTAGAGCAAGTGATGAGTGCCCAGCTGCTGCCTCAAGGAGACAGACAGCTGAACTTTAAGCAGCTGGGAAGAGACATGTAATAACTAATAGGTCAAAGTCACACAAAGATAAATCCACCCCACTCCCACTCACCTCATCCATTCACCCCATGAGAGTTCAGTAGTTTAGAGTTTCTGTTTGTTTGATTATTGACACAAATGAAGCATATAAGAGGTTTTCCTATTTTCCTTTCTCAAGATCACCAAATCAAAAGAAGAACTGGCATGACATGGAGGAACAAAAGGAAAATAAGAAACACTTATCCTTTTTAACAACCATCCCTCTCTGAAGAAGATAGCTTCATCTTTCTGTTGGGACACTTTGGATGTTCTAGTGAAACAAAGGCAGCTTTTGCAAGAGTTCTCCACTGGTTATAACTAGATGTAAAACCATAGGAGAAAATATAGGCATGCTTAAATGTAAAAAAAAAAGTCAACAACAGAATGTGCTTTTTCCCTTTATGATTTTTCATACCTACAATGAACAGATTCTTTCCTCCAGGTGTGGAACATTGAGAATAGACTCTAGTACTGACCTCCTACTCTTCCTGTAAAACATGACAGGATACTCATTAGAAAAGCTGACTCTTTCTTAAGGCATAAACAACTCTGGCAATGTCTGCCATCCTAGGTTGTAGAAAATCACCCCACTACGTCCTTTGTTACCCAGATGACACTTTGCCTCTTTCCTTGGCTACATTTTCTTTTTCTGAGGCATCTTCTTTTTTCCCCCAACTTCACCATCCATTCCTATGTACTCTTTTTTTTTTGGAGGGGGGAATGTTGGGGTTGAATGACTTGCCCAAGGTCACACGGCTAGATTTTTTTTTGGGGGGGCGTTAAGTGTCTGAGGCCACATTTGAACTCAGGTCCTCCTGACTCCAGGGCCGGTGCTCTATTCACTGTGCCACCTAGCCGGCCCATTCCTATGTACTCTTAACATTTAGGGGAAGGATTCTGTTTGTAGGAATTAAGTGTGATGGACATCTGGCTTCCCATTCTCACATATTGACTGTTTTGTTTTGGTTTTTTATTGCCTTCAATGGCATTTAATAACAGCAGATGAGGGGAGTATTCAAAAGATGGAAATGATATACACTTGAAATTTGGAAAGGATGAGCAGCAGCAACAGGATAAGGAGGCAAGGGACTTACAGGAAGAGAATAAGTGTAAGGTGAATTGGCAAAACTATAAAGTCAAGATTTTGATGAAAATGAGGTTGGAGCAGAGGTGACGGCTTGGAAAAGCAGGGAGAGGTGGATTGACTAGAGGTTACAAAGAGGTCAATCATTTGCTTAGTATCACAACTTTCCCAATCCAGTTCAACACCCTGAGGCAGAAAATTATGTCTTCTCTCCCTTATCAAAGTCTCGGTCCATTAAAAAAAAAAAAAGCACACATTGGGTCAATCTCTCTTGATCTCTCTCCCTCTCAAAAAACAAACAAAGGCCAGTCATGTCTTCATTCCACTACAGGATCCACTCCTGACTCTGGGCTTTTTCTACCATCTCACAGAAGCTTTCTCCTCCATTTCTCACACTGGAAGTACTCTTTCTCCCTGAAGCCCCTTTTTCTGATTGGCTGATTCCTCTCAGAACCTCGATTTCAAGGGAAACTGGCCAGGCCAGACGAGTCTTCATTCCTCTGCAGACTCTACTCTTGACTCTTTGGACTTTCTCTACCAGGCAGCACCTGCTCTTGGACTCTACCCTCCTTTCTCCCAATGTTTTCAGCTTCCTTTTATGTATTTCCCATATTAAAATGCAAGCTTCTTGAGAGCAGGGACTTTCTTACTGCTTATATTTGTATTTCCAGAGTTGAGCAGGTTCCTGGCAAATCAATAAATACTGGTTGACTTGACTTGACAAAGTGGGATTTCTGGTCAGTGTCTTATAGAGGTCTTTCTCTGTGTCCTCATCCTGGCGTGGTTCTAGTTGAGTTTTCTTTTTATTCCAGCTTTTAAACTCAGCCACTTGCACTGGTTCTCCTTTTCCCTTGCTTAGGCGATGGTGCAGGGGAAACTGTTGCAGAGACATCTGTAAGAGCAGGACTGGTGGAACCCTCAGAAGAGTCACAAAGAAGCTCTTCCTTAAGCTGTCTGAAGAAGTTAGAAGCACTTTTCTTCTGACCTCTGGAAAGAAACTCTGGCTGCAAGGCTGTGTCCAGTTTTTGCTTCTGCAGTTACTGAATCTCTCTTGTTCTCCTTTTTATTTTTTCTTCTTTTCAATATCTTTTTTTAATCTATGGTCTCTCCTGTGCTTCTCATGCTTCTCTTGCTTCTTGTATCTGAATGTCAAATTTTCTATTCAACTCTGGTTTTTTATCAGGAATTCTTGAAAGTCCTCTATTCCACGGAATGACCATATGTTCCCCTGAAACATGAAACTCAATTTTGCTGGGTAGGTGATTCTGGGTTTTAATCCCAGCTTCTTTGACCTCTGGAATATCATATTCCAAGCCCTTTGATCCCTCAGTGTAGAAGCTGCCAGATCCTGTGTTATCCTGATTGTGTTTCCACTGTATTCAAATTGTTTCTTTCTTGGCTGCTTGTAATATACTCTCCTCGATCTGGGAATTCCAGAACCTGGCTATAATATTCCTAGGAGTTTTCTTTTTGGTATCTTTTTCAGGAGGTGATTGGTAGATTCTTTCAACCTCTATTTTGCCCTCTGGTTCTAAAACATCAGGGCAATTTTCTTTGAGAGTTTCTTGAAGGATGATTTCTAGGTTCTTTTTTCGATCACGGCTTTCAGGTAGTCCAATAATTTTTAAATTATCTCTCCTGGATCTATTTTCCAGGTCAGTGGTTTTTCCCATGAGATATTTCACATTGCCTTCTATTTTTTGAATTTGTTGGGATCGGTTTAATAGTATCTTGATTTCTCATAAAGTTACTAGCTTTCATTTGTTCTAATCTAATTCTGAAGGAATGATTCTCTTCAATGAGCTTTTGAGATTCTATTTCCATCTGGCAAATTCAGCTTTTTAAGGCATTATTCTCCTCATGGGCTTTTCCAGCATTTTTTGGCACTTGAGTTAGTCTATTTTTAAGGTATTATTTTCTTCAGTCAAGTTGTTGACTCGCATTTCATAATTTTCTTGCATTGTTCTCATTTCTCTTCCCAATCTTTCCTCCACTTCTCTTATTTGCTTTTCAAAATCCTTCTTAAGGTCCTCTGTGGCCTGTAACAAGCTCATATTTTCCTTGGAAGCTTTTGGTGCAGGAGTTCTGACTTCACTGTCTGCCTCCTGTTCCATGCTTTAATCCTTTTTGTTCCCAAAATAGGAGTGGAAAGTTCGGTTGCTCTGTTTACTTTGCTTCCCTTGTTTGCTCATGTTGCCACTAAATGACTTGTCTTTGGGGCTTTTTGCCACAGTAGGACTCTGCTGCCAGACAGGGAAGCTTTTACCAATTTCTGGGGTTTTCTCAGCTGCTGAAGGTATTCATTGGGTGCACTTTCTGAAACCTCCACATGCTCTAGCAAGGTGGTCATACACCACAGGACCTCCACCTAGACCACAATCCAGATCCAAGCAGGTTAAAGCAAGAGCAATTACCCCTCAGACTGGTCTCTTGTTCACCCTACAATCTGTAGGCCAGGAGCTCTGAAGCAGCCCCGTGGCTGCAGCTGCATGGTTGCTGCACCTCAGCCACTTCTCTCCCCAGGGGCAAAAGCCAACCACACTCCCAAACTACCTGATCCCAAAGTCTACACTGCACTGACCTCTCACTTTGTTCTTAGCATGTATATGTTGATAATTTTGGAAACCACCACAGCTGCTGGTGATCTGAAGTCCCTCTAGCTAGTGGCTGGTCAGACCCTCCCTGAGGTTAAAACCTCTGGCTCCAGTGCGGCTGGGATTGGCTCCCAGAGCACTGTGCTGACAACTTCCTGCTGGCCTTCTGGGCTGTCTTCAGTGGGAGTTTAGCTTCTCTGTGTCATTTTGTGGGTTCTGTCCACATATTCAATGTTAAGCAAAAATAATCTAATTGAGGATAAGCATGTAGTCACAGGGAAAGCTGGAACCTTGTCAAAGGGAAAGGATGATGGTCTCTTTTCCCCTGTCAATCATTGGTGCCCCAGTTCCTCAAACTCCCCTCTTCTCAGAAGTCCCTAGCTATTAATTTCAATTTGATCCATTTCAGCAATGCCTACTATGTTGAAGGTATTCTACTAGGCACAGTAGAGACAACATGAAAAATAGATCTTTGCCTCCCAGGAGCTTACAGTCTATCTAATTATTCCACAATACTTAGAGATGCAGCTTATACAACATGTCAGACCTATGCTCTTTAGGCAATTCCATCACTTGGTCAATAAGAATTTATTGAGTAACTACAAAGTGCCAGGAACTATACTAAGCATTTTACAAATGTTCTATCATTTGGTCCTCTCTAGAACCTGGGGAGGTAGATTTTAGTATTGTCCCCATTTTACAGGTGAGGAGACTGAGGCAGGTAGAAGTGACATTCAGGGTCACACAACTAGGAAGTGTCTGAGGGCAGATATGAACTTTGGTCTTCCAAGTTCAAGGCTCTATCCACTGTATCATTCTTGCTACTTCTAGATATATTTCTGTCTGATTCTCCATCTAAACTATAAATTATTGATGTCTAGGTCTCTGTTCTAGAACTTCTATCACTAAGTAGCTGTGTGACCTTAAGCAAATTAATTAATTTTTCTGGGAGTCAGTTTCTTCAACTATAAAATGATGTGGCTGGACTAGGAGATCTCTTAATTCTTTTCTAGTCTGGAAACACAATGGTCCTAAGACTTCATGACTATTCAATTCATTTGCAGCCCCCTATTTTGCCTATTGGAGGCAAGTAGGTGGCTCAATGGATAGAGTGCTGGGCCTACAGTAAGAAAGATCTGAGTTCAAATCTAGTGTCAGACACTTACTACTTGTGATCCTGGACCAGTCACTTAACCTCAGTTTACCTTAATCTACTGGAGAAGGAAATTAAAAATCAATACAATATCTCTGCCAAGAAAATCTTATGGACAGCATAGATATGCTATGGGCCATGCTGTCACAACGAGTCAGACATCATCTCTTATTCTTTTTGTTCTGAGGCTACATAACCCTTGCCCTTCCATCCCTCCCCTACTGATGCTAATACTTTAAGCATTATTATTCCTGTTCTCTGATACTTGCCCAAATTGTCCAGATGTACTTTACACTACGGACTTGAGACCATTCTAGTCAAATTCTGGGCAGCTTTGCATTTGATGGGATTATTATCTTAAGATTTTTCTTTTTATACTCTGAGTTATGATTTTCAACATAATTTCCATGGTATCATATTGAACCATAACTGGTTTGTAATCTATAATGACACCTAGATCTATGTCAGATTCACTTAAGATAAGTAAGTAATTTCTGTATTGGCATGGTTATTTTTCTTCCCAGTATGCTCTTTCATTTACTCCCCTATAATTGCCTCCAGTTTTTTATGTTCATTTTTTAAATTCCCTCTTTTAAAAATAAAACTAAAAACATTCTCTGGGAAGACATGGAAATGTAGTGATAACAAGGTTACTTCCAGAGGTAAAGACAGAAATGAAAATGAGGCCACATATTGGTGGCTCTATTGGATTTCATGTATTCTTTGGTCTGTTCGTCACTGTAATAGATTGCTGTTGACAGAATAAACCTGTCACCTGCTGTTTCTTTTGATAAAAGCCAATTTGTATGCATACAGTAAATGTTCTGTGGGTAGGTTTCTCATCATGTTATAATTTAAAACAATATAAGACTATCACCAGGTTGATGGGCATTTCTTCCTGCAGTCTCAGTGCCTTGGTGGTTTTTATAAGAAGGAATTTCTCTCTGAAAACTTGGTAGACCAGACAGTTCTTTCTATACTTAGAAATACACAGTAATCAACCACATCTTCAAAGGCATAGGACAGTCACTGAAGTTCCATCCATTGTCTCTTGGTGGACCATCCATTTTCAAGGACTGGTGTTAGAAAAGGCTGATGTTCTGATCAATCCTATTAGACTGGAAAGAATGAAAGGAGAAATCCAGATCATAAAAATGGGAAAAGGACCCATATGTACTAAAATATCTATAGTAGCTCTTTTTGTGTTGATAAAGAACTGGAAATTAAGGGGATACCCATCAATTGGGGAATGACTGAACAAATTATGGTATATGAATGTAATGGAATACTCTTGTGCTATAAGAAATAATGAGCAGACAGACTTTAGAAAAACCTGGAAAGATTTATATGAACTGGTACTGAGTGAAGTGAGCAGAACTAGGAGAACATTGCACACAGTAACAGCCACAGTGTGCAATGACTGATTTTTGAGAGACTTAGCCCTTCTCAGTAATGCAAAGACCTAAAATATTTCCAAAGGATTCATGATAGAAAATGTCATCCACATCCCGCGAAAGAACCATGAAGTCTGAATGCAGAGCAAAGCTGACTATTTTCTTCTTGTTTTGTTTTGCTTTTTTCTTTCTCATGGTTTCTCCCATTCATTATAATTCTTCTGTACCACATGGCTAATGTGAAAATATGTTTACTAGGAATGTATATATAAAGCCTATATCAGATTGCAGGCCATCTTGGAGAGGGAGGAGAAAGGGAAAGAAAAATTTAAAACTTGTGGAAGAAAATGTTGAAAACTAAAATTAAATTAAATTTTGAAAATACAAAAACATACACATGTATATACCCTATTCAGTTATTTTTCAGTCATGTCTGACTCTTTGTGCTCCCATTTGGGATTTTCTTGACAAAGATACAAGAGTGGTTTGCTATCTCCTTCTCTATATTTGCATATGCTTAGTGGTGTTATTATTTAGTATGGCCACAGTTCCTTATGGTTTTTTTTTATAATTGAAATAATAATAATATATTAATCATTCTCTGTAGACTTTTCAATTCAAGCATTTGTTATGATCAGAATATATTGTTGATGTTTTTGACAGTTAAACAAGGATACTAGTACTAGTAATTATAATTGGTTATATAATAATTTATATATGTAATTATATAATAATTTATGAGTGCCAAGTGTTTCCATATACCTTGTCACACCGGATCCCCATAACAGTCCTGTTAGGTAGACAGTGCAAGCATTATTATTACTATCACTTTCAAGATGACAAAAGGGAGAGTGAATGAAGTTGAGGAGGGAAGTACAAATATTAGTGGACTTGGAACCAAAAGTTCTAGATTCAAAACCTGCATCTACCACTTCTTTTTGTGTGCCTTTAATAAATCATGAATCTCTCTAAATCTGAATGGTGTCTTCTGTAAAATAAGGATGATACCTATACAACTGGTTTCACAAGGTTATTTTGAAGACAACACTTCATAACTTTTAAAACAATAGAAATATGAGTTATTGTTTTTATCATTATGAAGTAAGCTTTCCAAAGTTAAGCAGAAAGTTTGTCTGGGGCTTAAACACTGATGCTTTAACTTCTTATCCAGTGCCCTTTTCACTGATCTCACACACATATGCATACATGTATGTGTCTACATACACATATATGTACATGTGTCTACATACACACATATACCTATATACAGGTATGCATATGCAATATATATGTATTTGTATATGCTTATATTTTACTATAACCAGAATTTTAAAATTTCCATATAGGTATAATAATCACATTGTTATGAAACTTGGAAATATAAATACAAAAAATACACTGTGAGGTTGGAGGAAGAAATCACTGTCATTGCTTACAATAATGATTAACAATCTGCACACAGTAGGCACTAAATAAGAGCATATTTAATTGAGTAAGGAGTTGCAGCAGCAGATCACATTAATCACAATTTTCCAAGAAGAAGCTCTGCTGAACATGGTTCTGGCAAATAGCTCCCTGAACAATAGGGATACAATTCTGAATGTAGATGAGATAAAAACAAGCATTCTTGTTTCCCAATGCTGTTATTCAGAAGCAAACAACCAAGTAGCACAGTCTCATAACTTTTCCATTGGAAATATGTAAATAGGAATGATTACACACAAATGTTGCTGTTAATTTTGTTCTGGTCTCTATAGCTGATTTTCTGGGTTTCTCAAGGACATGAAAAATTGAGTTGTCTTGTTCTTTCTCAGCTGCCCCTCTGTTTGATGATATACAGAGATATTAGGAAAGACATACAGCACTCAAAAGAAACTGCAGAGACAGGCCTATATAAAATTAGGATTTTAATTTATTTACCATCATCTTAGGTCATGAACTCATAGATTGAGATATGAATGGAACTTAGCAAGCATATATACTCTGGCCCCTTTGTCTTAGCAATAAGGAACTGAAGTCCACAAAGGGTGTGACTTGCCCAAAATTTCACAGCAATAATAAGTAATGTGACTTGCCCAAAAGGTCACAGCAATAATAAGTAGTAGAGCAAAAGTTCAAACCCAAGTCTTTTGACTCCAATCAAGCTTAGATCTTGAAGAATAGAAAGGATTTCAACTAGTAGAGGAAGAAAATGTATCCTAAGTATAATATAAGCAAATAGTAGTGATGGAAAAATACTTTCCCAGAAAGTTCTTCCCTCTTCTACATATAAAATGTCATTTTTTGTACACAGTAACAGCAACATTATGAGATCATCAGCTACAATAAACTATGATAAACTTAGCTCTTCTTTGCAATACAATGATCCAAGACAATTCCAAATGACTCATGATGGAAAATGCTATCCACATCCAGAGAAAGTACTGATGGTGTCTGAATGCAGATTGAAGCATACTATTTTCAAGTTCTTTTGTGTGTGGGGGGGGAGCTTTTTGGAGAGGGGGCTGTTTCTTCTTTCACAACATGACTAATGTGGAAATATTTTAACATGATTGCACATGTATAATATATATCAGATTGCTTGCTGTCTTCAGGAGTGAGTGGGGGAGAAAAATTTGGAACCCCAAACCTTATAAGAATTAAAGTTAAAAACTATCTTTACATGTAATTAGAAAAAAATAATATTTACATAAAAAGATTGTTAGTAACAAATAGGACTGAATATTTAGAATAAACCCTTCCCTCCTGGAAAGGTTATTATAAGGTATGGTCACTATAAGGTACGGTCACATGAGAGATTTTCAATGGTGTCAAAAAAATTACCCAGGGTATATAATTCTTTCATTTGAACCACAATGCAAGACATTGACCTCCTAATGAGATTTTTCCAACAGTGCAGGAAAATTCTTCAAAGCCTTCTATTCAAAATTGTCTTCTTGGTGAAGTTACAAATAATATGAAGATTAGATGACTGATGGCTGGCCAGCAATCAAGTTTCTCAGGAGAGAAAAAGGGAGTAGTGGAATGGGTTATTGTGGGAGGAGGTAAGTTCCCTTTCACTGAGGGTTTTCAAGGAAATACTGAATGATCACTTGCCTAGGATTCTGTAAAGTAATTCTTAGTTAGATATAAATTGCACGAATTGCCTCAGAGGTCTCTTCCCTTAGATTCTATGACTCTGAAGAGATGAAAGAATGTGTTGGGGAGGAGCATGTATATTTGTTTTTCATGCAGGGGATTTTAATTCAGCTGAAAGGTAGCCAAGGATATGGAGTGAAGAGTTTTATGCTTATAAAAATGGGTCCAATATCAGGGAAGAAATCAGAGCTTCAAATATGGAAGGTTTGGTATTTATATTATTCAGTTTGATTCAACATTTAATTGTCTACTCTGTACAAGGCACTGTGCTAAGACAAATATAAAATGTCAGGTTTCTTTTTTTGAGATCAAGGAACTTACATGCTGTAGAGTGATATAAGTTAATAAGCAAATACAAAGTTACCCAAGGAAATTTCAAGAAGGAACAAGCACTAGCAACTGAGGGATCAGAAAACCACCTGGAGACAGTTTGAATACAACAGAGAGAATATGAAAAGGAATATTTTGAGATGACTAGGCACATAGAGAGGGGCCAGATTGTAGAATTAATGAAAAAGCATTAGCTAATTGCCTGCTGTGTCCCAAGTATTGTGTTTAACTTGTGAAAGATTACAAATTCCAGAATGAGGAATGTGTTTTTATCCCAGTTTCAGTATGGATCTATTGAAGATTGTAAGAAGGCAGAAGTCACATGATCAAACCTGTACCTTGGAAATATCAGCTCATCAGTTATGTAGAGTTTGGCAAATAGTAAGAGAGATAATTGAACCAAGAAAGATTAGTCAGCAATTATGAACTACTTACTATGTTCTAAGAACAAGAGATAAAAAAGGCAAAAACAACATTCTTGCTCTCAAAGAGATTGTGTTCTAATGTGGAGAACAACATACAAATTTTTATGTGTATGGAAGATATATACAATGAAAATGGAAGGTAATCTCAGAGGAAGAGGGAAGGAAGATCTCCTGAAGAAAGTGAGATTTGTGCTAAATCTTAAAGGAAGGAAGCTAGATTCAGAGGTGAGGAGGGAGAGATTCAAGCCATGTAAGACAGGTAGTACAAATTCACAGTCTGCAACCAAAGGGGTCTGATTGTGAAGAATTTATTTCCCAGAGAATTTTCTATTTAATCCTAGTGATGATAGGGAGCTCTTTGGAGTTTATTGGAAAGATATTTGTGAAATAGTCAGACTTGTGCTTTAGGAAAAGTCATGTTGGTAACTGAATAGAAGATGGACAGAAGAAGTTATAATAGTCCAGGTGAGAGAGGAGGATGGTAGTAATGGTGGTGGCAATTTAGGGATTTTGGCTGAACATTAGTATGGACAGGAATAGAACTGATATTGTCATCAACATATGTGATGCTATGCCAGCAGGTGGGTTGGGAGGGGGGAAAGAAGAGGAAAATAAATAAAAGAAAATTTCACAAAACAGACACAAGCCAGTCAGGGACACCATGGTAGAGTAGGAGATGGGGGTTTCAATTGTATCCCTCTGCTAAAATCAGAGCAAAAAATTTCCTTACTTAATCTAATGATAATTTCATCTTTTAAAAATTGAACAAAAAGTCTTATTCGGTAACTGATTCTTACTTCAAAGCAGGAATTAGGGGTTGGTTTGGTGGGGGAAGGGAGTTGAGAGTGACAAATCAGTCTTATAATTTGGTCAAAGCATAGTCTGACAACACATATTCTGAATTTGGGGGGAATAAAAGGTTCAAAGCATATAGAAGTAGGTCCCATGGGTTGAAATTTGAGAGAGAGACTCAGACAAGCAGGGATGGGAAATTCTAAAGAATCAAATTCTGAAGGCACCAAAAAACCCAACTCAAATGAAATAAAAAGAGGGCCAATTGTTTAAAGAGTTAGATTTTTTAAAGATACATTGTGTGTGTGTTTGTGTGTGTGTGTGTGCAGAAGCTATTTAGCTTCATGTAATCAAAGTTATTTATCTTTTGTAATTGCTTCTATAAGGCATATATATTTGTGCATGTGTGTATATATATGCATATATATATATATATGTATATGTGTGCATTGCCTATGTAGACTATGTGTTTCCACATAGGTCTCTCTAGATGATGCTGAAAGGGAGGTGTGACTGGGAGTTCAATACACATCAACAGAGTGATATGACAAGTAAGAAAGCTAATGTAATCTTAGACTCCAAGGCTTTAGTTGCTGATAGTCCCACTATCTTCTGACCTAGTCAGACAAGATCTGGAGAATAACATTCAGTCTAAGTGATGCATTTTAGAAAGGAAATGAAAAAGCTCCAAAACCCCAATATAACAGTAACTTCATTAAAAAAACTGTTTCAAGTTCATGTTATATGAAACTTTGGTGAAGGAATATGAGATGTTTAACTCAGAGAACAGAAATCTTCGAAGAGAGAGCTCTCTATGAAATATGTAACATGAAATATGAAAATTTATCGTGTGAAAAGATTATACTTGTTATGTTAGGACTCAGAGGACATAACTTGGAACAATGAATAGTAATTGCAAAGATATAAATTTCTATGTGATAAAAGGAAAAACTTCCTAGGATGATATATTTAAAGCTAGAAGGGGACTTAGAAAGTCATACAGTTTAACTGATTCATTTTATAGATGAAACTCAGGTCCAGAGAGGTCAAATAACTTGCCCAAGATTCTATACATAGCAAATAAAAGAGATAATATTAGAAGCAACATCATCACATTCTAAATCCTGTGGTTAATTTGCTTTTCCCCTTTGCATCATATTGCCATCACAATTAGAACTACCCTCAAATTGTATTGGGATTTCTTGGTAACTAAAGACTTCCTCCCTATTAGAACTCTAAAATAAAACAAAACAAAATTTAAAATAAACAAATGGTCATCTGCTTGTTAAGTATAGAGAGATTCTTGTTCAGATGTGGGTTGGACTAAATGGTCATCAAAGTTCCTAACCAGAGAATAAAACATCTGAGATTCTATGATGGAAGCACTCCGGTTGTTTTCTTTTTGGTTCTCTCCAGGTTATCAATGTCTGTCTTCAGATTCAGGGCCCCAAATGAAATACATACTGTTCCACATATATCTGGACCATGGTCAAGTACAATTACCTCCCTTGTCCCAGAAACTATACTTCTCTTAATTAGTTTAAGGGACGTTGTTATTAGAAAGAATTCAAACACACTACAGCAAGCAAAAATGGGAAAAACATTGGAGAGAGAAGGAGAGGAATGAAAAAAATTCATTATCTGGAGATTAGCACAGAGGCAAGTATAAATCAGGAAAAGATTAAATCATAATCTCTTTGAGCATTCCAATGACATGAAGACATCCTCAAAAAATAAAAAAGAATCCAGTGGATTAGGGCTCTAGTTATCTGGATTTGTCTTTATCACTTATAATGCATTAGCTGAAAAGAATATTTTCCTTATGAGACATATCAAGAGGAAAATGCTTCTTTCTGAATCAAATTGGTAATAGAATTAATTACCTAATATTAGTAGAAGAGAAATTTGAGAAAACAACTAACTTCTCCAACTGGGTCTTTGTCATTTAGAGGTTTTCTCTGGCTAAAGCAGGAAATAACAAATCCCAGATATAAAACCTGCGGCAACAAAGCCATGCCTCCAAATGTGATATAACATTAATGCTCCATCAGACTTTAAAAAGGCACAACAAAATCACCAGGGTAACATAGTGGTTTGGAAGGTAGTTTGACATTTTTATATATCTATGACTGAAAACTTTAAAAATATTCAGGGCAGCTCACATACAAAATAGTCATCTTATTTTGTTTTTGTTTTTTTTTAGAGGGGGGAGGCAGGGCAATTGGAGTTAAGCAACTTGCCCAAGGTCACACAGCTAGAAAGTACTAAGTGTCTGAGGCTGGATTTGAACTTATGTCCTCCTGACTCCAGGGCCAGAGCTCTATTCACTGCACCACTTTGCCACCCCTTGAAGAGTCATTTTGATCAAGTCTTCTCTAATTATGTCAGCTCACCACAACTATTTTGCACTTGTTTCCTAAATATTTAATGTGCACTGGAGACTTTTGCTACCCCAATTATACTATATGATCCTTGAAGAAGTAGAGATACTTGATATGACATCTATACTCAAAACAGGGTTTGGACATAGAGTATAATAAATTAAGGAAAATGCTTATTGTTTAGTATTTAAGTGGATAATAATATATGGTGCAGTAGAGAATATTAGGGTAGGCAAAGAAAGCTGTTGCAGTATATTATCATTGACAGCTTATGTAAAAGAAGTATAATAAAATATTAATGTAGAGAAGGGGTGGCTAGGTGGTGCAGTGAATAGAGCACCAGCCCTGGAATCAGGAAGACCTGAGTTCAAATCCGATCTCAGACACTTAGCACAAAAAATAGCCATGTGACCTTGGGCAAGTCACTTAACCCCGATTGCCTCCCAAAAAGCAAAAAAAAAAGAGTCTAAAGTTCTTTACTGATGATACTTTGGGGGCGGCCAGGTAGCACAGCGAGCAAGAGCACCGGCTCCAGAGTCAGGATGACCTGGGGATCAAATCAGGGCTCAGACACTTAGCACCCACCCAGAAACACCTGGCCGTGTAACCTTGAGCAAGTTACTTAACCCTGATTGCTTAAAAAATAAAATAATAAAAATATTAATGTAGAGAATATTTGATTGGAAATGGAACTTGGACAAATATGTAGACAGTGGTAGGGGATAGATCAAGTATCATGTTAACAATTAGGGAATATTCAAAGACATAGAAGGATGCCACCATATTAGGTAAGCCTTCTATGGAGAATTTGTAGGAGGACAGGAACAAGAATTTCACAGAATGAGAATGAAAGGATGAGCACTTTGAAATTGTAGAAGAGATTCTTGGTCTCTTGGTATGGGTTGGATTAAATGATCTCTGAAGCCCCTTCCAAATATGCTATTCTTTAATTCTGTGATTCTGGAAAGGGATGGGTGAGTGGCAGAAAATCCCAGGATACTGAACTCCAGGGATAGACATGCAATGATAGCATCCGACCACTGCTGGGGATTCTTCAAGGTGCAGGTTGCAATGGAATGGGGTCAGCATATGACTAGGTTGGGGATGTGCTTGCTTATGATATGGCTGCAAAAGGGAAGAAATACTTCATATGGTAGCTTAATATTTTTACTAATAATGGATCTGTTGGAGCAGGAAATGTTGTTATTAATATTGAGATCTTGAAATGCTCATTTGGTTTAATGGTAAGGAGGTGATACAAGAAAACAAGTTTAATATAATGGTGCTCATATTGTCTAAGGAGTGAGTGAAGGGTAGAGTAGAGAGAGGGTATACCACTCTTTCGAAAATTGCAACAGTAATAGGTACAACAGTGATGACTTGACAGTGATTGATTGATGGATTGCTAACCGTTACTTTGCTGTAATATAACAATAACCTTTCATTAAAGAAAAGTTTTCTGGAAGTATTAAAAATATGACCATTTGGAGGAAATTATTTGTACCATTAAAAAGCATCATCTATTTATTCATTCAACAAATGAGTAAATTCTTGCTAATAACAATTTGTAGTTAGCTAGGTGGTGAACTCAGTTTCTTTTTCTCCTGCAGAAAGAATACATGGAATTGAAACAATTAAATTTAATCACCCTGGGATAAAGCCCTGACCACCTCACCCTACCTCTAGTTCTATGGAAAGACATATGGAAATAGCCATCTGTACCTGATAGAGAAAATCAGTTCAGCATTGTGAAAACCATCAAAGTTTTGATCTTTGACATACCATAGGACAGAAAATAAATGAATATGCTTTTAAGTTTAATATCACCACAGCTCTTGCATAATGATAGTGGGGAGAAATTCATAAATATTTTATTTTCTCAATATCTAGCTCTGTTTATTACAATGTACTTTTTCAACCCAAGAACAGATGGCAAATATTCATCTTACTTAGTGAATCTTTGGTTGTTAACTGAAATACATGTTGTATCCCATAAACAATTTCCTGTTCTGGCTGCATCAGTGGGATTAGACAGTAGCAAATATTCAAGGTCATCAGCATAATCACTGTCCAAATAAGCTCTGTGTCTCAGGAATACCAGTGAAATGTCAGGGCCTCTCTCTCCTGAGCATATACTGATTTTGTGTTAAAAAAAAGATGAAAGCCCCAGATATTAGTTTCCTCTGTCTCCTTAACTACCTTTTATTCGTTTCATATTTATATTCATTTTGTGTTTATCTGTATTTCCTTATATGCATTACATATATTGTCACCCTGGTAGACTGTGAGCTCCTTGAGAATAGGGATCGTTTCCATTTTTTCCACACACATGTCTGTGTATCCTGCACATATAGAACATAACTGATGATTAACAAATGCTTGCTGGTTGATTACTTGTTTAATTCTTAGTATTGGGGATTTAAGGGCACAGAATTTAAAATTCTATATTTTTTGAGGCTCTCCATAAACTATGGAATCATGGTTACCGGTGACAATTATATAGTGTTATAAGGAATAGTAAGTTGAGGGAATGTGTTTTTTATAGAGGAAATGTTTAAATTTATCCTCACAAAATGTTCTACATAATAAAAATAATATTCTGGATTGAGATAGAGTGATTATCAAGTTTGTAACCTGGGATTCACCCTCTCATCTTCTCTTCAGCTCCCATATTCAGTTATTTGCCAAGTCTTTATTTTGTTACTCCTAAAACATATCATTCAAATCCATACCCATTTCTCTACTTTCATAGCCTCCACCATAGTACATAGCCATAAGTCAACAACCATTTATTAAATAGTGACTATATGTAAATCAAAGGGCTAGGGGTTGGGGGGTGCAAAAATGAAGAGTATCTACTCTTTGAGATTACATTCTTCTGGGTGAAATAGCAGAGGCACATACACAGGTATGTGCGTGTGTGTGTGTGTGTGTGTGTGTAAATAGAAGTATGGCTAGATAGATATGGATGGATAGATAGCTATAGATATACGTACATATATACACATGCACATATGTCATACATGTATTACAGATAAGTATGTGTATATATTATATATGTTTGTATATGTGTTTATATCATAAATATATTCAGAATAAATAAATGCCAGGCAGTTAAACACAAGGGAGACTGGATACTAACAGTCTTGAATGGATTAATGAAATAGCCTTCTAATTGATCTCTCTGATTTAGATCTTTCCCTTTCCTAATCAATCCTCCACACAACTGCTAAAAATAAACTTTACTAAGACAACGTTCTGATTAAAATTTTTTTGAAAGCCCCTGATTGCTTTAAAATAGAATCTGTATTCCTCAGCCTGTTATTCTTTATGATCTGTTCTCCTTAAGCTCATTCTAACCTTTTGTCTAAATGTGTCAATCCATCACCCATCTCAATTCAAGTGAGGATTATTTCATTCTTTGAGGCAGACAGGTGATGCAGTAGATGAAATGCTGGACCTGTAGCTAGGAAGATCTGAGTTTAAATATAGCCCTAGAAACTTTCTGGCTGTATGACCCTTAAATCACTTAACCTCTGTTTGCCTGAATCCACTGCAGAAGGAAATGGCAAACCACTCCAGTATCTCTTTGAAGAAAACCCCATGAACTGCATTGGTATACTATGGTCCATGGGGTCACAAAGAGTCGGAAACTGAACAGATCAACAGTATTGCCTCTTTCAATATTTTCTATTAACACTAGACACTTGATTTAAACAGTTTACAATAATGTAAAAAGAACAGGAAAACAAATCCATTGTTTATTTACCATTATGGAAACCAGAGCGTAAGGGATGCCCCCCTCTCTCCATACATATACACAAATATACGTATTGTATACACAAATATGCACACACATACACATATGTATATGTACATGCATTATATATAATATGTGTGTGTAAGCATGGGTGTATATACATATATACACACACGGAGACCCAGAGCAAGAACAGGACATAACTAGCAGATAGATAGGGAGTTCTGCTGATATCTGTAAAGTGCCAAGAAAGACAGGAAGGCCCCCCAGCATTTTAGGTTCATCTTTTCTGTCATGTTTAGGAGAAGACAAGGATAAAAGTCACACAGGATGGGCAGGCATAAGTGGGCAGAATTGTACAACTCTGGAGGGAATACCCAAATCTATGATCTATAATCTAGCTAGCTGCCTATTGGCAGAGCACCAGGCCTGAAGTTAGGAAGACTTGAGTTCAAATATAACCACAGAGACATACTAGCTGTGTGACCTTGGGCAAGTCACTTAACCTCTGTTTGCCTCAGTTTCCTCATCTGTAAAATGGAGATAATAATAGCATCTCCCTCTCAAGGTTGTTATGAAAAGCAAATGAGATGTCTGTAAGGTGCTTTCCAAACCTTCAACCACCATACAAATGTTAGTTATTATTCTTTGCACTTGTATCCTTAGAACCAGGTGGTAGATAATAACCACAAGTATTGGTTTATTCATACAGGTTCCTCCATGCCTGAAATGCATTTCTTCATCTCTGTCTCTAAGGAGTTTTGTCTTCCTTCAAGGGTTAGTTTAGATACCACTTTTGACTTGAAATATTTCCTGGTCCATATAGTTCTTAGGACTCTCTCATGCTAAAAATCACCTTGTATTTACTTACCTGTGTGTGAATTTTTATTTCCTCTACTTAGAATATAAGCTACTTTAGGGCAAGGATTCTTCTACTTCTGTCTCTGTTAGGCCAGTACATATCACACTACATATCGTAGTATTTAATAAATGTGTGCTGAGTACAGCAGGTTCCTTTGTGACTCCTCTGTCTGTCACTTAAAAAGCACTCAATAATTTCTTGTTGACTGACCCTATGCTGCTCATAATGACCATTTGGAAAAATAATAATTCTGGCCTTTATCACCATTAAATTCCTAGGTAGATGGAGAGGGCCACTGTGCATATGACAGGAGGTGCTGTCAATTCCAGTTAATTTATTCCAGCACCTCCTTTGTCCATCATCACTCAACCTGGAACATCAATCCTAGTTCCCTTTAGGAGCAGAGTTTAGAGTCCTCCATCAAAAATAACCACACTGGCTACTATTTGCAAATGTATTCCCTTCTTTGATCTGTGTTACCATGGATCAACATGTGACTGCCAACACAGTGACTTAAGTCCTCTATCACCCCCCAAAGGACCAGGTAAGCAAATGTCACTCCTGATAAGGAGAGAGAAGGGTGGGATATTGCTAATGCCAACACCACTGCAAATACCATTGCCCTATTTTCTCCCTAGGATTATGGTAGATAATGGATGATGGAAAGAAATTACTATGTGTTCCCTGAGATTTGAGACTTTTTTCTCATAGCAGGACTCTCCCGGTTGCCATTATTGTCAATTCTCTAAATCACAGCACCAAAAGTGGGATGGAAAAGGAGAGAAGACTAAAGTGACTGCTCTACCCAGGTCATAGACTGAGATCATTGGCCTATCTTCACCCATAACTTTACTGTAAATCATTACTATCAACCATTCCATCTCTCCTCTAATCAGCTAAAACCCATCCCTGCCCTTTCCCAGCTACTACCCTCCTAGGTAGTCCCTTTACAACTCGATTATCATTAATAAGCTCTTCCTTTACATCATACAATCAAACTCCCCATATTTTTATTTATTGAAATCCAGCTTTCTTGGCCTATTTTCTCTGTTGTGGGTGATACACATTAGATCTGAAGGAGCAGTCTATATACTCCTCTTCCCCAGTGTCTTTTCTAATATTCTCTCTCCTGCATCATTTAGCTACCTACTCTTTTTTCACCCCATATATCTGTATCATTTTCAGATCTAAGTTAATGTTTTCTATCAGCCTTCAGTTTAATCTCTTTCTCTCTTTTTCCAAATACATCAATATCTGGCTCACACTTTCTTCCCCTATTTATCCCAACCCCCCAAATATTAAGACTTCTCAGTTTGTCAACCTCAACTTCCATGATTTACATCTTCATTCTATTTTAGTCACTCACAGGATTCATCACTACTTAGACCTTATCATCCACCCAAAAGTTTTCCATTACCATGACCTTAATAGTAATTTCATGTTCTTCCCATTCTTCCTATTTTTTTGCCTTTCTATTCTTCACGCTTAACATAATATGTTGTCCTTAGTGTTTAATAAATGTTTATTGACTGACTAATTGACTCTCCCTCTATTCTTGTTCTGTTGTAGCTATTTGATACCATTGGCCCCTCCATTTATACCTTTCTTCCTTTTCAACATGCCTACTATTGATTTTCCTTCTTTCTTTCACAGTTTTAATTCTATGGTTTAGCAATCCTACTGAACATTTTCCTCCACCTTGAAATCCCTTGCCAATTTCAATCTTCAATCATCTGCTATTTTTCTTCCTACTGCTGAGATGCTGGATACTACTTGAGAAACTTGCATAACCCTGCTGCCTGGGTCCACTATAAATTTATGTAATAATCTCAATTGGTCTGTCATTGATGTGTGGTAATCCTTTTCTCATTTCTTAATTTACTTTCCATCATGTTCCTTAAAATGATTGCCCCCCCAATTTTTTCACTCTTTTTAAACTTCCATTGTAATCTTCTCTCTCATAATGTGACTCTACCTCACACATTTACTGAGAAATTCAAGGTCACCTGTCATAAGCTCACATATCAAACTCTGCCCTAAAATGAGAAAATGTATCTTCTTCCCTTTTATGCAAAAGTGGGGAATTATAGGGAAAGTACACACACCTTTAGGCTCAGTTAATATGTTCATTAAGTTTTGCTAACCTGATTTTTTTTTACTTTTTTGTTGTTCTGTCACAAATGATGGCTCTCCAGAGGGTGGAGAAGAAAAAGGCATATTTGAAAATGAAGTTGATGTCAAAACAAAATGCATAAATATAAAAACATCCTTCCACATCTTCCTCTGAATTTTATTTCTTATGCTACAGTATCTAAGGAAAAGGGTGTTTTCCTTGCCAAGGCTAAAACCGATATATGGACCCCTCAGCTCCTCAAAACTCTTCTGGGAATTTGTCTCATTGAGTATTCTCTTTCTCTCTTTCACATATTATCTTTCCCCATGAGTATCATAACTTTTCTCATTGTTCTAATTTTCCTCACTTTCAAAAATTTTCACTTGATGCAGTCATTATTTTAGACTATCATCTCAAATCTCCTCCCTTCCAAAGGCAAATTCTTAGAAGAGTCATTTATGGGAGCCAGGATGGTGGAGTAAGCAGTAAATTGTTGTAACTCTTGCATATTCTCCTCTAACAATCATAAAATAGTGCCCCCAAACAAATCCTGCTATAGCAGAATGAGCAAAAAGATGGGGTGAAGTAATTTTTAAGTTCAGGAAACTTGGAATATGGGCAAAAAAGGTCCATATGATTCAGGTGAAAGGTGATCACATTCCAGGACAGGAAGCATCTTAGAAAACTAACAGCAAGTCCCACCTCAGCAAATTAGTGGGAGATATTTATTGAGCACCAACATGGTGGAGCAAACACCAGGACCCCCCACATGCCTTAGCATAGCCAGGGAAGTCCTAGAACCAGAAGGTAAAATAACCACTTAATGAATCACTTAGTGATCACTTCCTGAAAGAGATCTCAAAATAAATACTCCAAGGAATATTGTAGCCAAACTCCAGAATTACCAGGTCAAGGAGAAAATATGGGAAGTAGCCAGAAAAAAAAAACAATTTAAATATGAAACCACAGTTTACTCAGGACCTAGATGCTGCTACATTAAAGGATCAGAGGGCTTGTAATATCATATTCTGGAAGTCAAAAGAGCTTGGATTGCAACTACCCTGTAAAATTAAGTGTAATCTTTCAGTGGAGGCGATGGATGCTCAATGAAATAGGGGACTTCCAAATTTTCCTGATGAAAAAAATAAGACCTGAACAGAAAATTTTATCTTCAAATACACAACTCAAAAGAAGCATAAAAAGTAAAACAGTAAAGAAAAAAACGTTATTCAATAGGCTAAAGTGTTTCCATCCCTATATGAGAAGATGATACTTGTAACTCTTGAAAACTGTATCTTTATTTTGACATTTAGAAGGGGGTATATACAGACAGAGGGTGTGGGTATGTTGACTTTGATGTGATGATAACAAATAATTAAGGGTTAAAAAATGTTCTGGGAGAAGAGGAAAGGAGGAGGCAGAAAAGAGTAAATTACATCATATGAAGGGTTACAAAGACCTATTACAGTAGAGAGAAAGAAGGCAGGGATGCGAGCATTCTTTAAAACTTAGAATCACCATATTTGGCTCAAAGAGGGAATAACATATACTCAGTTGGGAACAGAAATCTATTTTACCCTAGAGGAAGTAGGAGAGGGAAGTGGGAAGGGAAGGGAAGGGAAGGGAAGGGAAGGGAAGGGAAGGGAAGGGAAGGGAGGGAAGGGAAGGGAAGGGAAGGGAGAATGAGGGAAGGGAGGGAAGATTGAGGGAGATGGCAATCAGAAGCAAAACACTAGTGAGGAGAAAGGGAAAATGAAAGAGAAAAGCATAAACAGGGGTAGGCAGGGGAATAGGAAGGAGAGAAGATATAAGTAGTAATTGTAACTCTGAATATGAATGGAAGTGGATAGCAGAGTTGATTAAAAACCAGAATCCCTGTCTATTGTCTATGACATTTTAAGCAGAGAGATACACACAAAATAAAGGTAAAAGGCTGGAGTAGAGTATATTATACTTCAGGTGAAGTAAAAAAAAAGCTGGGGTATCTATCCTGATCTCAGACAAACCAAAAGCTAAAAAAGTCCTAATTAGAAGAGAAGAGGAAGGAAACTATATCCTGATAAAAGATACCACAGACAATGAAGTAATATTAATACTAAACATATATGCACCAAGTAGTATAATATCCAAATTCTTAGAGAAGTTAAATGAGATACCAGAAGAAATAGAGAGCAAAACTATACTAGTGGGGGGGGGCTCAACCTCCCCCTTTCTTTTTCTGACAAATAATTTTATGCTTATTTTTAATTTACAACATTCATTTCCACAAGATATTGAGTTACAAAATTTCTCCCCGTCCTTCCCTTACCCACCAGCAATACTGTGATCCCACTGAATACCCCTCCACAAATTTTCTCCCTCCTATATCCTCCCCAATTCCCCCTCCTACTTTCCAGTAGGGCGAGATGGATCTCTATACCCCAGTGACTGTATATCTTATTTCCCAGTTTCAAGTAAAAAATAATAATAATAATTTTTTTAAACATATGATTTTGAAACTTTGAATTCCAGATTCTTCCCCTTCTTCCCTCATCACCTATACTTACTAGGAAGATAAGCAATTCAATATAGGTTGTACATGTGTAGTTATGCAAAACGTTTCCATAGTGGATATATTGTGAAAGACTTACTATATTTCCTTCCTTCCTATCCTACACCCCATGCATTTTATTTTCTACTTTGACCCTGTCCTTTTTCAAAAGTGTGTGCTTCTAACTACCCTTCCCCCCAATCTACCCTCCCTTCTATCATCCCCTCTCTTATCCCCTTCCCCCACTCTCCTGTGGGGTAGGATACCCCATTTAGTGTGCATGTTATTCCCTTCTTAAGCCAAATTCAATGAGAGTAAGGTTGACCCATTCTCTTTTGCCTTCCTGTTCTTCCCTTCCATTGTAACAGTTTTCCCTTGCCTCTTTTATATGAGATAATTTACCCTTTTCTGTCTCTCCCTATCTCCTCTCAATATATTCCTCTCTCACCTCATAATTTTATTTTTAAAATATCATCCCTTTCTATTCAATTGGTCCTGTGCCCTCTGTCTATATATACCTGTACACATATACACAGTCACATAGGTATTCATACACACATATACCCTCCTATATAGACATATACACACACACACACACACACATTTATATTCCTTTCAACTATCCTTATACTGAGAAAATTCTCTTAAGTTACAATAATTGTTTTCCATGTAGGAATGAAAATAGTTCAACTTTGATAAGTTCCTTAAGATTTCTTTTCCCTGTTTACCATCTCATGCTTCTTTTACTTCTTGATTTAGAGTGTCAAATTTTCTATTCAACTATGTTTTTTTTTTATCAAGAATGCTTGAAAGTCCTCTATTTCATTGAATGATCGTATTTTCCCCTGAAAAATTATACTCAGTTTTGCTGGGTAGGAGATTATGGGTTTTAATCCTAGCTCCTTTGACCTCTGGAATATCACATACCAAGCCCTTCAATCGCTCAGTGTAGAAGCTGCCAGATCCCGTGTTATCCTGATTATGTTTCCACAATATTCAAATTGTTCCTTCTTGGCTGCTTGTAATATTTTCTCCTTGAACTGGGAATTCCAGAACCTGGCTATAATATTCCTATTCTTTTGGGGATGTTTATCAGGAAGTGATCAGCAGATTCTTTCAATTTCTATTTTGCCCTCTGGTTCTAAAACATCAGGGCAGTTTTCTTTGAGAACTTTCTGGAGGATGATTTCTAGGTTCTTACTTTGATCATGGCTTTCAGGTAGTCCAATAATTTTTAAATGATCTCTCCTGGATCTATATTCCAGGTCAGTGGTTTTTCCCATGAAATATTTCACATTGCCTTCTATTTTTTCATTTGTTTGGATCTGTTTAACAGTATCTAGATTTCTCATAAAGTCATTAGCTTCCATTTTCTCTAATCTAATTCTGAAGGAATTATTTTCTTCAGTGAGTTTTTAAAATTCTTTTTCCATCTGGCAAATTCATCTTTTCAAGGCATTCATCTCCTCCTTGGCTTTAGGACTTCTTTTGCCATTTGAGTTAATCTATTTTTAAGGTATTATTTTCTTCAGTCAAGTTGTTGATTCTCTTTTCATAATTTTTTTTGCATAATTCTCATTTCTCTTTCCAATTTTTCCTCCATTTCTCTTACTTGATTTTCAAAATCCTTCTTTAGCTCCTCCATGTCCAATAAGCAGTTCATATTTTTCTTGGAAGCTTTTGATGCAGGGGTTCTGGTTTCATTGTCTTGCTCCCATTCCATTCTTTGATCCTTTTTATCCTCAAAAAAAGAATCTAAGTTTTGATTGTTGTGCTTGCTTTGCTTTCTTTGCTCACTCATGTTGCTACTCAATTACATGATTTTTGAACTCTTTGGCACAGTAGAACTCTGCTTACAAAGAGGAGATCTTTGTCCTAAATGGCTGGGGTTTTCACAGCTGCCAGAGCTATCAGGAGTGTGCCCTCTCTACAGCCCCCAAAATCGCTGGCTTACTGGCCACACACCCCAGGACCTCTACCCAAGACAGCATATCCAGATCCAAGCAGGTTGCAGCAAGAGCAATTATCCTCTGAATGTTCTCTTGGTTCCCTACAATCTGCAGGCCAGGAGCTCTGAAGCAGCCATGTGGAGGTGGCTGCATGGCCACAGTGCCTCCGCCACTTCTTGCCACATGGGGAAGGGGCCAGACCACACCTCTGTCCCACCTGCCTCCAGTTCCAACAGAGTTCCACACTGACATTTGACTTTGTCTTTGGCATTTATGGGTTGATAATTCTGGAAAGCACCACTGCTGCTGGTGATCCACTCTCCTGAAGTCTGCTCTAGCCCCTGCTGGTCAGGGCTGCACTGGGCCTAAAACCACAGGCTCATGTGGGGCTGGGCTCTGCTCCTAGTGCACTGCAATGGACCTTTCCTGCCAGCCTGCCTGGCTGCCTTCAGAGGAAGATTTGTTTCTCTCTGTCACTTTGTGGGTTCTGTAACTCTAAAATGTGTTTGGTCATATTTTAGAGGTATTAGAGGTGATTACGAGGGAGCTTACAGAGTTTTCCTGCTTCTATGCTGCTATTTTGCCTTGGCCTCAACCTGCCCCTGTCAAAATTATATAAAGCTAACCAGAAAATAAACAATAAAGGAGTTAAGGAAGTGAATAGAATTTTAGAAAAGTTAGATATGGCAGACTTCTAAGAAAATTGAATGTTGGTAGAAAGGAATATACATTTTCCTTAGTGACACATAGCACCTATGCAAAAATTGATGATGAATTAGGGTATAAAAATCGCACAATCCAATGCAGAAAGGCAGAAATATTAAATACATACTTTTCATGATGCATCATGATGCAATAAAAATTACATGTAATGAAGGGCCATGGAAAGATAGACTAAAAATTAATTGGAAATTAAATAATCTATTCCTAAAGAATGAGTGAGTCAAATAACAAATCATAGAAACAATAACTTCATCCAAGAGAATTACAGTAATGAGAGTACATACCAAAACTTATGGGATGCTGACAAAGTAGTTCTTAGGGAAAATCTTATATCTCTAAACACTTATGTGAATACAATAGAAAAAGAAGAGATCAATGAATTGGGCATGTAACTAAAAAAGCTAGAAAAAGAACAAATTAAAATCCCCAATTAAATACCAAATTGGACATTCTGAAAATCAAAGCATAAATTAATAAAATAGAAAATAAGAAAACTACTGAACAAAATAAATAAAACAAAAAGCTAGATTTATGGGAAAAAATAAAATAGATAAACCTTTGGTTAATTTGATTTTTAAAAAAGAAGAAAACAAAATTGCCAGTATCAAAAATGACAGAGGTGAATTTACCACCAATGAAAATTAAATTAAAACAATAATTAGGAGCGATTTTGCCCAGCTGTATGCCAATAAATCTGATAATTTTAGTGAAATGGATGAATATTTACAAAAATATAAATTGCTCAGATTAACAGAAGAGGAAATACAATACTTATATAACCCCATTTCAGGAAAAAGACATTGAATAAGCCATCAATGAACTCCCTAAGAAAAAAAAAATTCCAGGGCCAGATAGATTTACAAGTGAATTCTACCAAACATTTAATGAACAATTAATTCCAATACTGTATAAACTGTTTGGAAAAATAGACAAAGAAGGACAACTGCCAAATTCTTTTTATGATACAAATATGCTGCTGATACCTAAACCAGGAAGAGCCAAATCAAAGAAAAAAATATAGAGCAATTTTCCTAATGAACATAGATGCAAAAAATTAAATAAAATAGAAGTAAAGAGATTACAGCAACTTATCATGAGGATAATACACTATGACTATGAGGGATCTATACCAAGAATGCAGGGCTGGTGCTGTATTAGGAGAAGTATCAGCATAATTGATCATATCAATAATGACATTAACATAAATCACATGATTTTCTCAATAGATAAAGAAAAAGCATTTGAGAAAGTATAACATCCATTCCAATTAAAACTACTAGAGAGGACTTTTCAGTAGGTGGAGCCAAGATGGCAGAGTAGAAGCAGGATATCCCTGCAGCTCCGGCTTCCACCTTCCCCAATCAATGTAAGAAGGGGACACTGAACAAACTTTGGAGCTGCAGAACCCACAAAATGACACAGAGAAGCTAACCTCCTGCTGAGAACAATCGGGTAGGCTGGCAGGAATTGGCCAGTGCAGCACTCTGGGAGCCAAGCCCAGGACCGTGTGAGCCAAAGGTCTTAGCCCCAGGGCGGGTTTGACCAGCCCCTGGCCAGAGGGACTCCAGATCACAGGCAGCTGTGGCCATTTCGAAAATTATCAACACACAGATGTGAAGGACAAAGTGAGAGGTCAGTGCAGTCTGGACTTTGGGACCCAGTAAATAGGAGTACGTCGGCTTTTCCCCTGGGACGAGAAGCTGCTGAGACACCTGGCACAGCCAGCCAGCACCACGTGGCAGCTTCAGCTCCTGGCCTGCAGAGTGTAGGGGGAACAAGCAACCAGTCTCAGAGGTATTTGCTCTTGCTTTAACCTGCTTGGATCTGGATTGCAGTCTAGAGTGGAGGTCCTGGGGTGTGTGTCCAGCTTGCCAGAGCATGTGGAGGCCTCAGAGAGGGCACCCATCTAATACCTCCAGCAGCTGAGAAAATCCCAGAGTTTGGGACGAAGCTCTCCTGTCTGGTGGCAGAGTCCTACTGTGGCAAAAAGCCCAAGGATCAAGTGACTGAGGGATGACATGATCAGGCAAAAGAAACAAAGCAGACAGAAAATTGCAACAATAGACTCCTAATTTGGGGATAAAAAGGAGAAAAGCATGAAACAGGAGGAAGACAGTGAAGTCAGAATTCCTGCACCAAAAGCATCAAAGGAAAACACAAGCTGCTTACAGGCAATAGAGGACCATAAGAAGCAGATAAGAGAAGTGTAGGAAAAATTGGGAAGAGAAATGAGAACAATGAAAGAAAATTATGAACTGAGAGTCAACAGCCTGACTAAGGAAAATCACACTTTAAAAAACAGACTGACTCAATTGGCAAAAGAGGCTCCAAAAGGCAATGAAGAGAGGAATGGTTGAAAAGCTGAATTTGCCAGATGGAAAAAGAATCTCAAAAGCTCAATGAGGAGAATTGTTCCCTCAGATTTAGATTGGAGCAAAGGGAAGCTAGTTTCTTTAAGAGACATCAAGATGATGTTAAACATATCCAAACAAATGAAAGAATAGAAGGCAATGTGAAATATCTCATGGATATGACTGACCTGGAAAATAGATCCAGGAGAGATAATTTAAAAATTATTGGACTACCTGAAAGCCATGATCAGGGAAAAAACCTAGAAATCATCCTCCAAGAAATTCTCAAGGAAAATTGCCCTGATGTTTTAGAACCAGAAGGCAAAATAGGAGTTGAAAGAATCCATCAATCACCTCCTGAAAAAGATCCCCAAAAGAAAACTCCTAGGAATATTATAGGCAAGTTCTGAAATTCCCAGATCAAGGAGAGAATATTATGAACAGCCAGGAAGAAACAATTTGAATATTGTAGAAATACAATCAGGATAACCCAGGATCTGGTAGCTTCTACACTGAGGGATTGAAGGACCTGGAATGGGATATTCCGGAGGACAAAGGAGCTGGGATTAAAACCAAGAATCACCTACCCAGCAAAACTGAGTATCATGTTTCAGGGGAAAATATGGTCATTCAGTGGAATAGGGGACTTTCAAGCATTCTTGATGAAAAAACCAGAGTTGAATAGAAAATTTGACATTGAGATACAAGAAGCAAGAGAAGCATGAGAAGGTAAACAGGGAAAAGAAATCATAAGGAACTTATTGAAGTTGAACTATTAACATTCCTACATGGAAAAACAATAATTGTAACTTATGAAACTTTTCTCAGTATGAAAATAGTTGAAAGGAATATATATATATATATATATATATATATATATATATATATGTGTGTGTGTGTGTGTGTGTGTGTGTGTGTGTGTATTAGGGTATATGGGCATATGAATACATATGTGAATATGTGTATATATGTTTACAGGTATACATAGAGGGCACAGGACCAATTTAACAGGAAGGGATGATACTTAAAAGGTGAAATTAAGAGGTGAGAGAGGAATATAATGAGAGGAGATGGGGAGAAACAGAATGGGGTAAACTATCTCATATAGAAGAGGCAAGGGAAAATGGTTACAATGGAAGGGAAGAATAGGAAGGCAAAAGGGAATGGGTCAAACTTATTCCCATTGAATTTGGCTTGAGAAGGGAATGAAATACACACTAAATAGGGTATCTCATCTTACAGGAGAGTAGGGGGGAAGGGGATCAGAGGGGGGATGATGGAAGGGAGGGCAGGCTGAAGTGGAGGGAAGTTGGAAGCACCCACTTTTGAAAAGGGACGGGATCAAAGTAGAGAATAGAACAAGTGGGAGATGGGATAGGAGGGAGGGAAATATAGTCAGTCTTTTACAATATATCTACTATGTTATTGTTTTGCATTAGCCACACATATACAACCTATACTGAACTGCTTATCTTACCAGTAAGGGTGGGTGACAAGGAAGGAAGGGAATGAATCTGGAATTCAAAATTTTAAAATCAAATGTTTAAATATATACATGTATATATATATATATGTACTATTATTAATACTATTTTACATGTAATTGGAAAATAAGATATACAGGCACTGGGACATAGAAATCCACTGGAAAAGTCGAAAGGCGTATGGGAGAAAATATGGGAGAGAGCAGATTGGAGGAGGGGATATCGTGTGGGACTGCTATTTTGGGGTGGTGGGTAGGGGAAAAACGGGGAGAAAATTTGTAACCCAAAATCTGGTGGAAATGAATGATGCAAATCAGAAGTTAATAAAGCATTTGAAAAATGAAAAAAAAAACTACTAGAGAGCATAGGAACAAAAAGTGTTTTCCTTAAAATAATAAGTGATATCTTTCTAAATTTATCAGCAAGCATTATGTGTAATGTGAAGAATCTAGAAGCATTCCCAATAAATGAGAGGTGAAACAAGGATGTCCATTATTACCATTACTATTCAATATTCTACTAGAAATTTTAGCTTTAGCAAAAAGAGAAGAAAAAGAAATTGAAGAAATTAAAATATGCAGTGAAGAAACATCAGTGGAGATGTTATAATCATATACAAAGAGAATCCTAGAGAATCAACTGAAAAATGATTTGAAGTAACTAACAACTTTAGCAAAGTTGCAGGATATAAAACAAACTTACATAAATCATCAGCATTTCTATATATTACTAACAAAGCCCAGCAATAAGAGATAGAAAGAGAAATTCAATTTAAGGAAATTGTAGACATTGTAAAATATTTGGCAGTCTACCTACCAAACCCAGAAACTATATGAAAACAATTACAAAATCTTTTCACACAAATAAAGTCAGATCTCAATAATTGGAGAAAAAAGATGTCAGTTGCTCATGGGTAACCAGAACCAATATAATAAAAATGACAATTCTATCTAAATTAATTTACTTATTCAGTGCCATACCAATCAAACTACCAAAAATACTTTATAGAGCTAGAAAAAAATAATAATAAAATCATCTGGAAGAATGAAGGTTCAAAATATCAAGGGAATTAATGAAAAGAAATGCAAGGGAAGGGGCGGCCAAGTAGCACAGCAAGTAAGAGCACCAGCTCCAGTGTTGAGAAGACCTGGAGATCGAATCCCAGGCTCAGACACTTAGCACCCACCCAGAAACACCTGGCCGTGTAACCTTGAGCAAGTTACTTAACCCCAATTGCTTAGGGGCGGCCAGGTGGCTCAGCGAGTAAGAGCACCAGCTCCAGTGTTGAGATAGACCTGGAGATCGAATCCCGGACTCAGATACTCAGCACCACACCCAGAAATAACCGGCCATGTAACCTTGAGCAAGTTACTTAACCCTGATTGCTTAAAGAAAAAAAATGCAAGGGAAGGTGGTATAGCCATACCATATCTAAAACTGTATTATAAAGCAACAATTGTAAAAACTACTTTGTACTGGTTAAGAAATAATCAGAGACAGAGTAGTCAATATTAATATATTGTTTTACAAACCCAAAGGCTTCACCTTCTGGGATAAGAACTCACCATTTGACAAAACGAAGGGAAAACTTGGTAAGTATGATGGAAACTAGGCATAGACCAACTTCCTAAACCCTATACTAAGATAAATAAGTACATGATTTAGATATAAAGGGTGATACTATAAGGAAATTAGGAAAGCAAGGAATAGTTTACCTGTTAGATCTATGGAAAATGGAAGAATTTGTGACCAAACAAGTGATAGAGAACATTATGAAATGCAAAATGGACAACTCTGATCACATTAAATTTAAAAGGTTTTTTTTTTCACAAATAAAGTAAGTGTAAGTAAGATTAGAAGGGAAGCAGGAAGCTGGGAAACAATTTTTACAGCCAGTGTCTCTGATAAAGGCCTCATTTCTAAAATATATAGACAACTGAGTCAAAGGATATGAGCAAGCAGTTGTCAGATGTAAAAATTAAAGCTATCTATAGTCATATGAAAAAATGCTCTAAGTCACTGATGATTAGCAAAATGAAAATTAAAACAATTCTGACGTACTTCATCACACCTATCAAATTGGCTAACATGGCAAAACAGGAAAATGACAAATATTGGAGAATATGTGGGGAAACTGGAACACTAATGCATTGTTGGTGGAGTTGTGAACCAATCTAACCATTCTGGAGAGCAATTTGGAATTATGCACAAAGGGCTATAAAACACTGCATACCCTTGATCCAGCAATGCCACTACTAGGTTTGTATTCCAAATAGATAATAAAAAATGGAAAGGACCCACATGTTCAAAAATATTTATAGTAGCTGTGGTGTCAAAGAATTGGAAATTGAGGGAATATCTATCAATTGGGTAATGGTTGAACAAGTTGTGGTATATGAATGCAATGAAATACTACTGTTCCATAAGAAATGATGAGCAGGCAGATTTCCAAAAAAAAAAAAAAATGGAAAGACTTACATGAACTGATGCTGAGTAAATTGAGCAGAACCAGGAGAACATTGTATACAGTGACAGCAACACTGTGTAATGAACAACTTTGATAGACTTAGCTCTTCTCAGAAATGATCCTTAGACCTCAAGACCACATATGGCCCTTTAGGTCTTCAAGCACATCCCTTTGACTGAATCCAAACTTTTATTAAGGGGATTTGCTCTGTGAAGCTTGGATTCAGTCAAAGGACCACACCTGAGGACCTAGAGGGCTACGTATGGCCTCCAGGCTTCAGGTTCCTTACGCCTAAAAGACAATTCCAAGAAACTCGTCATGGAAAATGCAATCCACATCCAGAGAAAGAACTATGGAATCTGAATGCAGATCAAAGCATACTATTTTCTCTTTTTTTTTTTTTTGTTTATTTTTTCTTTCTCATGGCTTTTCCCTTTTGTTCTGATTCTTCTTTTACAACATGACTAATGAAAATATATTTAATATAGCTGCACATATATAGCTTCTATCAGATTTCATGCCATCTTGGGAAGAAGGGAGGGAAGGAAGGGGAAAGTTCAGAACTCACAATCTTTTAAATGTGAACATTTTAAACCAAAAATAAATCAATAGGGGCGGCCAGGTAGCACAGCAAGTAAGAGCACCGACTCCAGTGTTGAGAAGACCTGGAGATCGAATCCCAGGCTCAGACACTTAGCACCCACCCAGAAACACCTGGCCGTGTAACCTTGAGCAAGTTACTTAACCCCAATTGCTTAGGGGCGGCCAGGTGGCTCAGCGAGTAAGAGTACTGGCTCCAGTGTTGGGACGACCTGGAGATCGAATCCCGGGCTCAGATACTCAGCACCACACCCAGAAATAACTGGCCGTGTAACCTTGAGCAAGTTACTTAACCCCAATTGCTTAAAAATATAAAAAAAATAAAAAATAAAAAAAATAAATCAATAAATCAAAAGGCATAGATCAACTTCCAATGGGAAAAAAGAATAAAAGAATGGATGAAAATATAAAATATCTCATGGGAAAAAACAACTGACCTGGAAAATAGATTCAAGAGAGATAATATCAGAATCATTTGACTATCTGAAAACCACAATCAAAAGGAGGATCTAGACAGCATCTTTCAAGAAATTATCAATGAAAATTGCTCTGATATCCTGGGATCAGAGAACAAAATAGGCATTGAAAGAATCCATTGATCACCTCCAGAAAGACATCTCAAAATAAAGCTCCAAGGAATATTTATAGCTATATTGCAGAACTATTAGGTCAAGGAAAAAAAAATACTGCAAGAGGCCAGAAAGAAAAAAATTCAAACATTTGGGAGTCACAATCAAGATTACACAGGATTTGGCAGCTGCAACATTAAAGGATTGGAGGTCATAGAACCTGATATTCTGGAAAGCAAAGGATCTAGGATTATAACCAAAAGTCATTTATCTGGCAAAATTAATCATTCTACATCAAGGAGGGGGGGAAGTGCCCATTCAATAAAATAGAAGGATTTCAAGCTTCCATAAGGGGAAGACCAGACCTAAATATATATATTTGACCTCCAATATCAAGATCTAAGAGAAACATAAACAGAGAAAAAGGGAAAAGGATCCATAAGAGATTGAATAGAGCTAAACTGTTTATATTCTTACATAAGAAGATGATACTTTTAATTATTAAAAACTGTATCACTAATAGTACAGCTAGAAGGAATATACATAGAGACAATGTATCGTTATAAGGTGAATTTGAGGGAATGACACAAAAAAATTAAAAGATGAGAAAGAAGACTACAATGAGTACAGAGAGAAGGGAGAAGTAGAATTGGGTAAATCATTTTCACATGAACAGGCACAAAATACCTATTGCAACAGAGGGCAGGATGGGAGGGTGGGCAATGAGCATCAATTGAACCTTACTCTCACCATTTTAGCTCAAAGAGATGATCATTTTCACAATCAGCTGAATATAGATATCTATCTTACATAGAAGGTAAGGCAGATCAGGGGAGGTGATAGAAGCAAAACACTGGTGAGTAGGGAAAGGGTAAAAGGAGAGAGAGGGCAGAGAGGAGAAAGAATAGGATGAAGAGAAATACACAGATAGTAATCATAACTGTAATGTGAATGGGGTGATCTCTCCCATTAAACAGAAGCAGATAGCAGAGTGGATCAAAAATATGAATCCTACTATATTTTGTTTACAAGAAACACACTTGAAGCAGAGAGACACAGAGAATAAAGGGAAGGGCCTCCAGCAAAATCTATTATGCTTCAGCTGAAGTGGAAAAAAAGCAGAGAAAGCAATCCTGATGTTAGAGAAAGTAAAAGCAAAAGCAGACATAATTAAAAGAGATAAGGAAAGAAACTTCATCTTGCTAAAAGGTACCATGGACAATGAAGCAATATCAATACAAACGTATATGCACCAATTGATATAGCATCCACATTCTTAAAGGAGAAGTTAAGTGAGTTATAGAAAGAAATAGACAGCAAAACTATACTAGTGGGACTCCTCAATTGTTCCCTCTCAGAACTTGATAAATCCAACCAAAAATAAACAAGAAACTAAGGAGGTAAATAGAGCATTAGAAAAATTAGCTATGATACACTTTTGGTATGATTTAGACATAAAGGGTGACACCATAAGCAAATTATAAGAGCAAAGGATAGTCCATATGACAGATCTATGGGGAAGGAAAAATCCATGACCAAACAAAAGATAGAGAGCATTACAAAATGTAAAACAGATAATTTTGATTATAGTAAATTTAAAAGCTTTTTTTACGAACAATGCCAAAGCAGCTAAGATTAGAGGGAAAGCAATGGGAATCAATATAGCAAGTGTCTCTGATAACGGGCTTATTAATCAAGTAAATAGAGAACTGAGTCAAATTTACAAATCATTCCTCAATTGATAAAGGATCAAAAGAAAACAGGCAGTTTTCATATTAAATCAAAGCTATGTATAGGCATATGAAGAAGTACTCTAAGTCATTTTTGATTAGAGAAATGCAAATTAAAACTCTGAAGTAACACCTCATATTGTCCAATATGACAAAAAAATGAAAACAATAAGTGCTAGAGAAGATATGGAATAATTGGGATGCCAATGCAATGTTGGTGGAATTGTGAACTGATCCAACCATTCTGGAGAACAATTTGGAACTATCCTCAAAGGGCAGCCAAACTGTGCATACCCTCTGATCCAGTCATACCATTACTAGGTTTTTATCCCAAAGAGATCACAAAGAAGGGAGAAGGACCTATATGTTCAAAAATACTTATATCAGCCCTTTCCATGGTGGCAAAATATTGGAAATTGAGGGTATGTCTATCAATTGCGGAACTAAACAAGCTATGGTATATGAGTGTAATGGAATGTTATTGTGCAATAAGAAATGATAAACAGGCACATTTCAGGAAAACCTGCAAAAAATGTGTACAAACTGATGCAAAGTGAAATGAGCAGAAGCAGGAAAACGTTGTACACAGAAACAGCAGAATTATGTGATCAACTCAGTTCTTCTCAACATCACAATGATCCAAGATAAGTACAAAGGACACGTGAAGGAAAATGCTATCCACATACAGACAAAGAACTTATGGACTATGAATATAGATTGAAGCATATATTTTTACTTACGTTATTCTTTCTTATGCTTTTTCTGTTTGATTTGTTTCATTTTTCACAACTGTTACTAATATGGAAGTATTTTACATAAGAGTACATATATGATCTACATCAAACTGCCTACCATTTTAAGAAAAGGGGAGGGGAAGAAAGTGTGGGAAAAATTTGGAACTGAAAAACTTGTTTAAAATGGATGCTAAAAATTCTCTTTACATACAAGAAGAGGAAAATAATATACTATCTAACTAAAATTAAATTAAGTAAATAAATAAGGCAAGAAAAGACATTTACTTATTCTATCTTTATTTCCTCACCTCTCATTCTCTTCTCAGAGTTAGAGAATCTCAATCAGAAAGGAGCTTGAAATCACTTAATTCAAACCATATTTTAAAAAAGAATCCCTTTTCTAACTTACTTGACTAGTTGTCTTTCAGTTTTTGCTCATCCCCTTACTATCTGCTTTCCAGTCACACCAATCTACTGAACCTGTTCTTTAAAAGATTATTGACGCCATTTTCACTACTGAACAGGATGTCTTTTTCTCACTCCTCATCTTCTTTGACCTCTTTGAGGCTGTTGGCATTGTTAATTTGCCCTTTCTTCTGTCGATTTCTATGTAAGTGTTTTCTCCTGGTTCTCTTCCCACTTGTCTAACTAATGTTTCTTAGTCTTATTTACTCATTCATCATCCAACTCTCATCCTCTACATATAGGGGTATCCCTCAAGGTTTTCTCTTCTTTCTCTCCTTTCTCTACACTTTGATCCTTAGTGATTTCATCTACTCTCATGGACTCAGCAATCATCTCCAGGTATATTTTGCAACTGTGTACTTTCATTTCTCTTGGTTTAAGTTCCCCTATTGGGATCCCTTTTCCATTCTTTTTATAAAGTAGTCCCTAGAATAATTTGAATAGCATAACTGAGCTGCCCATTCTAAATCTATGATCATTTGCTGAATACATCAGTAATTCTACATAAACCTATACAGAGATTAAAGATAATTACTTGTAGGTTCAAGATTAAGTAGTTCCTCCAACTGCCACTCCCCTGGGAATCCATAAGTCTATAGAGCAGGTCTTTGGATATAACAGTCATGTTTGAAAGAAGACCTAAGAGGAAGAGGTAGAATGTGTTATTCTGAATTCTAAAAGCTGTCCACCAAACTATCTGATATGCACAGGTTAGTGGCCTGGTGCCCTGGAAAAGATGATGACTGCCATCTACTGGAGTCATGCTGAACTGCAGGTAGTGGCAAATTATGCTTCAGAAAGCAAATAAGAAAGGGATGGGCACAATGGAGCACAATTTAAATACCAGAAGACTTTATATTTGATCCTTGAGGTACTACAGAGAACTATGAGTAGAGCATACCAAGTAGGTGAGCATAAGCACACCTTATGGAGAAGAGTTGAATTGTGGGAGTAGTGAAGCAGAAGTGAGGACTGGCAAAAATGACTGAGGTGAGGCAATGGGTGGCAAGAACAGTGAGGAAACTACTAGTGAAACCTACCTAGGAAAGGAGAATCATGGGAGGTAAGGAGCTTGAAGAATACCCCTCCATGAGTCTGAGTCACACCCCTGCTATTTATTAGTTGACAGAACCTGGGCAAATCATTTAACCTCTGCAAGACTCAGTTTCTAAATTTTATTTATTTATTTATTCATTAGGTTACCAGGAGCTTTGCTAAGTGCTGAAGATACAGAAAAAGGTAAAAACAAAGTCCTTGATATTCAAAGTGTTTGTGTTCTAATGAGGATGTAACATGTAAACAACTATAGAAATACAAAATATAAGCAGTATAAATAGAAATTGATCTCAGGAGGGGAAAAGGAGCGAAGGAGGCTACAGGAACCTCCTGCAGAAGAATAAGATTCGAGCTGAGTCTTAAGAGAAAGCCAGAAAGAGAATATTGTGAGGGGAGCAGAAGGATATGACATCAAATGAAAAGAATTCTAAAGGATATGACATCAAAAAGAAAGTAGGATAACTGAACCTTTGGATTTAAATCATAGATATGAGGCTCTCCATTAAATAGAGGGAACTATGCCATCTGAGGAAGAAACAGATGCTTTTCCTCCAAGCAATGATGATATAAGTTCACAGTGCCACCAAATGAGAGATCATTCAGTAAGAATCAGAGGAAATAATCACTGGTGGTTCAGGCTTCACTGATGAGGCACATTGAGGCAACTTTTTATTGACCTAAAATTAAAAAAAAGTGGTCATGGGAAAGGAATGTACGGAGAATGAGGAATTTGGGAAATATCAAAAAACTTTGCAAAACTGCTTGTCCAGGGGAATTGAATTGCTATACCTCAAGATATTTCTTAAGTCTGCCCTGATCTACCTTAGCCTAGCTCTGTCTTCTCTAAGCCCCATGGTACCATGGGCCATGAAAAGATTATGAGGATCAAAACAGTGAATGGCAAAAGGAGAAAATGAGATCTTTCATTATCCTGGTTGCCATCTTTTGTAAGCTCTCTCTCTCTTATTAATATCCTTCCTAAAAGTCATCATCAAAACTGAATGCAATACTCTAGATACCATCTGATAAGGGACTATCACCTTCTCATTTCTAGAAACTGAGAATCTCTTGATGAAATCCAAGATTTCATTAGTCTTTTGGGCTGCCTTATCATACTACTCACTCATAGAGAGATTTTACTCCACCAAAACCCCCAGAAGACCATTTTTTAATACCTTGACATCTAACCACTTCTCCCTTGCTTTGTACTTGCAATGTTGAGTTTTTAAACCAAATCTATTCCAATCCATTCTTGCTAAATTGAACTTCCTAAAGCTCAAGTCTGATAATGTTCATACATTGGACCCAATAAACACCAGTGGTTCCCTATTACTTCTAGGATCAACTATAAAATGTTCATTGGGGCTTTTAAAACCCTTGAAAACCTATCCTGTCCCTGCCTTTATTCACCTCCATGTATTATATAATCCAGCAATATTAGCCTTCTTATCCTTCTCTGCACAGGATACTTCATCTCCTGACAGTCCCTTTTCATTGGTTTTGTTCCATGCCTATAATCTCTGATCTCTCTGGTCAAGTTCATTTCCTGTTTTCCTTAGCTCCCTTCAAGACTCAACTCAAATATAATCCTCCACAAGCAGCCATTCATTGCTCCTCTCTATCTTCCCACTACTTGTTTTTTCCTCTGAGATTGTCTCCCAACTTCATTGTATATATCTTATTATTTACCTTAATAAAGGTATCTGCAACTTGAGAGTGGGGGCCATATTTTTGTATTTTCTTAATAATTCTAACCATTAACATTCGGCTTAGCCCATAGTAGGCCCTTAATAGATACTCATTAGGTGGACACTGAGGTCACTTCCAGCTCTAGACCTGATCCAATAATCTGGGATCCAGCTATTCCTTTCAACTCTGTGTCATATGAAAATCTCATAAGTATGCCAATCAACTATGCTTTTATCAAAATTATTGATAGGGCAGAGTGAAGAAGGCAGAGAAGAAAAATCACTCAGCTGAGGTGTCTCAACATTCTCCTCCAAACTACGTTAAAGTAATGTCCAGAACAGAATTCTAAAGTGGCAGAACAAATTGAAGAGAACATTCTTCCAACCCAAAACAGCTTAGGAGATCAAAAAGAGGGATCCCTGAATGGCTTTGGAGGCTGATGCTTGAGCCCATGTGGGATGAAACACCAGTGGTTAGACCAGGTACTAATGACAGAAGCAGAAGCAGAAGTTTGAGGAGTTCTCAAGTCAGAGAGATAGTAAGGAGGCCTTACAACTGGTCAGAAAGAGATTACAAGGAACCCCTGTGCTAGCACTGGATGCCGGACCAGATGTTATATGGCAACTCCAATGCCTATACCCACATCTGGATTATAGTTCAAAAGCAGAAAGCAGCATTTTAAGTAAAGAGGGATCAGAAGCCCTATGAAATAGTATTGCTTTTGATCATAAAGGATAAGGAATCCTGAGGAATAGTATCACTTTTAGCCACAAGAGCAGTATTAATTGTAATCCCAAGGGTTCAGGGACCTTCCCTGGGAAGGAACAGAGTATAGACCAGGAGAACAGTGACCACACACCTTCCCAGATCAAACCACCTTGGAAGTACCAAAAAATTACACACTCCCAAAATGGGCTCTGAAAACAAAAGTGTAAAAAAGCCTGAAGCAGGGGTGGCTAGGTGTTACAGTGAATAGAGCACTGGCTCTGGTATCAGGAGGACCTGAGTTCAAATCCAGCCTCAGACACTTAACACTAGCCATGTGACCTTGGACAAGTCACTTAAGCCCAATGCCCTGCCTTCTGCACTCCAGAAAGCAAAAGAAAAAAGCCTGAAGTCTGAGACAGTGTCACGCCCACCCCATTGGGAACAGAATCCAACTTTAATATGAAGTTCAAAATCAGTGCCCTGTGTTCTTAATTGTGGCAGACCTAGAAGTTAATGAGGGATTAACATGAAACTTTGCATGCTGAGCACATTGAGGAGCATAAACAAGTAAATGTATTTTATGTGGACTTGGCTATAATCACTTTGTTTTGTTTTTTTCTTCCAACAATATAATGGAACTTTTTTGTGGACCTGGGGACTAGACCAAGAAAGAAGTGGAAAATTACATGCATATCTTAAGCAGAATCCAATCAGCTTAACACAATAAATGAAGACTATGACTGAAATATATCAATTTTCCAGAGATTCTATCTAAATTTGGAGAAGCTTGTCTCCAGTTGGCTGTGGCATGATGCATGTTTTAACCATTGCAACTCTAAAAAATATACTACCAAGTTATAGAAATATTGTGATCAGTGCCCATGAAGCCAATACAAACACCCAGGAATTCCTGGATTTTTGAAGTATTTATGTATATTAGCATAATTCATGGTGGCAGGATTCAATCAACTCCAATCCAATTAAACAAACACTTATTAATCACTTGCTGATTGTGGAAAGGAAGTGTGACTAATATCACAGGTGGGAAAACACAGAATATCTACAGAGTATACATGTGCTAGTGGCTAGGGAAATACAAAGTTAAAAAAGATCAGGGTTTCTTGTCCTAAAGAATCTAGTCTAGTGGGAGACATAAATATATATATATATATATATATAATATATATAAATATATCATATAAAATATGTAAATAAAAATACATCATATAGAGATGTAGATGCATAGACAAATAGGTATAATACCAAATGATATATTTTAACTGCATACAGTTAAAAAGGAAACAACCTGATGATGTTTGAGGAGGGGGAGAAAGGTTGAAGTATAAATCACCCTTCATGAAAAAGACTTCCTACAGGAATTAACATTTGAATCACAGAATCACAGAGTTGAAAGGTATCTCAGCAATCATTTTGTTTAACTTACATATGAGTAGAAATTCTCTTTCCAACAATGGGATTATTCAGGTGAAATTTATAGATTTCCAGTGATGAGAAACTCACTGATCTGGGTTTGTAAAGAGTAGGTAAAATTTTAGCATGTTGAGAAGAGGAAGAGAAAGATCATCCAAAGCATAGGGGAAAGTGTGACCACTGTCATAGAGGAAGGAAAACACAGAACATTCAGAGACTATGACAGTTCTCTCTCTTTGGCATTTAAAGGTCTTCACAATATGACTCTACCCTAGCTTTCCAGCCTTAGCATACATACATTACTCACCTTGATATATTCTACCATCTAAACTCAAACTGGCCCTTTTCTTGTTCTTCCCACAATGTGCTATCTCCTATCCCCATGTCTTTACACAGGCTGTCTTTCATTACTTATATCTAGAATGCACTCTTTCTTCACGTCTACCTTTTAGAAGGCCTAGCATCCTTCAAAACTCAGCTCAGATGCCATCTTCTGCATGAGATCTTTCTGAATTTCCCCCTTTCCCCTGAGGCATGTGTTTCTTCCCAGAAATTACCTTACATTTATTTTCTATAAACTTACATATTATTTCCCCTAATAGACTGTAACTTCTTTGAGACCAGGAATTGATACATTTTTGTTAAATCTCTAGTGCCTAGCACACTATTTTGCACACAATGACATATGGATACTTGTTCATTGATTGGTTTATTGAGTGTGGGGAACAAATAAGAGAATAGTATAGAGAGAGATTGAATAGATTGGTTATGGAGATCATTGAATGCCAAGCCAAGAAGTTTGAACTTGAATGGCAAAAGGAAGACAGTAAAGGCTTTTAAGCAGTGAAAATGATACTGTTGGTGGAGAGAATCTAGAGAAAGAAGGAGAATGGAGGTTGAATATAAATCCTCGAGGAAGTTTGGAAATTATCAATTAATAATATTCTGACCCCTTCCTAACTTTTTTCATGTTATTCTTCTCTTCTTGTTGTTGTTCAGTTGTGTCTGACTCTTCATGGCCCTATTTGGGGGTTTTCTTGGAAAAGATACTGGAGTGGTTTGTTATTTCCTTCTCCAGTTCATTTTACAGATGAGGAAACTGAGGCAGAGTTAAGTGACTTGCCCAGTGTCATAGAGCTAGTAATGTCTGGGGCCAGATTTAAACTCATATCTTCATGATTCCAGGCTTGGTGCTCTTCCAGTGTACCTCCTAGCTGCCCCACTACTTATGATTAATACACTACACATATTACACTCTATGATTAATTCAACTACACTGGCCTACTTGCTATTCCTCCCACCTGAGATTTCATCTCCCAAAATGTTGCACTTACATTGACTGTCCTTCATACTTGAATGCTCTGCCTCCTTATCTCTGACTCCTAGTTTCCTTAACTTCCTTAAATACTCAGCTCAGGTCCCACATTCTGTATGTCTTTCTCTACCCTCCACCTTGCATCTTTTTGCTTTAAGAAAACCTTCCATTCACAATATCCACATCTTGTATGTACATAGTTACTTGCATGTTGTCTCCATCATTATAAGGTGAGGTCCTTTTTATTAATGACTGTGTTCTGGTTTGGTTTGATTTGCATTCCTAGACATTAGCACAGTGCCTGTCACATAGCTAGTACAGTTATCTCTTCCACATCACTAACTTCCCCATCATGGGTTGGCATAAGAAATGAAATGGGAATTTGGGGGGAGTTTTATGGAAGCCACAGGACATATGAAGGCCGGCAGATGACACAAAAGCTTAGAAACTCAGAAGTGCATAAAATATTAGAATAGTATTGTATAATATCAACATATTTTATAATACTAAAATAATTCAAACTTCTCTGATATGAAGAGAAGATTAAAAAAATTTACATGGTTTTCCACAATGTGGAAGGAATAGCTATACTTGATGAATACTTATTGATTGACTGCTTTAATATTCACAGAGGTTCTAGATGCACTGGTCTAGATGCGAGGGATACAAAGACAAAAGTGAAATGATTGGTGGATTATGTTTCCCATAGGCTGGGAAAGTAAGTTTACATATTTTTTATACCTTTGAAATAAATATTTCTTATTCAAAGTTATTGTGACTATGAGTGACTAAATGGAACATGAGTATAGGGGAGCACTGCCTGTAATGGAGGGAATACCATTGGTAGGATCTGGAGTCATTTGCAGAGAGCTTAGATAATTCCAATTATTTCCCCCTTAAAGCGTACCACAGGACCCTTGGAGAGTGGTAAAATCTAACACATCTGGCCTTCAGGAAGTGGGAATCAGGTTGGTCTGATTTGAGAAGGACTCAAAGGACTGCCAACTTGTAGAATCTGGAAAGGTTTCATGTAGATAGCAATTGAGTGGATTTTGTTTTATAATTACATAAAATGTTGTAATCAATGCAATTGAGTGAGGTTTGGAGGAAATTAGGAATTCCAAAAGGTGGAAGTGAGGAAGGAGGGTATTCTAGGAATGGAATATAGCCCATACAAAGACACAGGGACAGAAGTAAAAAAAAAAAAAAAAGGTGTCAACAAATATCTATTAAGCATTTACTGTATTCCAAGCACTGTGCTAAGTTCCGGGGCTAAAAAGAAAGGCAAAAAACAGCTTCAGCCATCCAGAACTTAACAATCTAATGGCACTTCAGGGTTTGTTAGAAAGACAGGAAAAAAGTCAGGCATTTATGGTGCTTCTGAAGCCAAGGGTTGATAAAGCATCCCAAGAGACTGAATTGCCCCAAAATATAAAATCCTACAGAAAGGATAGGAATTGGGGAGGAAAAAGTCTAGGATTTGGTGACTGGCAGCCTCAGGGAGAGGAATTTCAGGTCAGGGGCTGGAATGGAAGACAGATTACAAAAGACCAAAGACTAGGTTGTGAGAAACAGCATCCACTGAATATAGACAGATTTTTCAGGAATTTGACTGGAAGAGGAGAAAGATATGTTAGTAGTAGTAGTTGTGTGTGAATGAGACAAACACATACGTGTATATGTCTATGTGTATGTGTCAAATGATAGCTTTTTTTTTTAGGATCCGGTAGATCTGAATACATTTGTTTATACATACAAGGAAATCAGTGTAGGTGATGAACTTGAAGGTGCATTTGAAAATGGGATTTATTCCTTGAGCAAATTCCTAAAGGATAATAGGACAGGATGTATTCAAGGAAACAAATGAAGGAATTAACCTTAGAAAGGAGTGAAAAATGAAACAAACAAAAAAAAACCCCTCTTCTCTCAGTTTGATAGTAAAAACTTCTGAAGGATATGTTGAGGTGATTTCTAATGGATGACTTCAGTTCTGCTTCTGGTATTTATTATCTGTGTGACTGGGTAAGTCTCCATGTACTAGGTACCTTTCTAAAACCATAAATTTCAGAAAAGGTCCCTAGTGACATTGAAAAAGGAAGTTTTCACATCCTGGAGTTCCCTATACAAGTGAAATCACAGGCCCAGTCCTTAACCCTAATATCAATGCAGAAAATATAAATTTTTAAAAAAATTTCCTGCATTCAAATCTTCATCAAGATTATTCATTTACCTCACATAACTATAGGGAGTTATATTACATTTTCCAAGTCCATTTTCCATACTTCCCATTATTTCATAAAATTCTTTCTGTATTAATGTGCATTCTTCAGATTTACCCATCTTAATTGCTTTATAGTTTTCTGTTTTATTAATGTGCCCAATTTAACTATTCATTCCTGGTGTTGTGGTGGTGGTCTTTGTTTTACAATTACATATAATGTTGTGAACATCTTTGATGAAATATTTCTTTGGTTTGTTTATTTCTGATAAAACATAAGATTATATTGATAACAGTGGAATTGTTATTTATGGGGTATGGTTATTTTTGTAAACTTTACTATGTAATGCCAAATATTGTATTTTTAAAATGGTCTATAAGTTTGCAGTAAGTCTCCCTCTTTCTCTACAATATGAAGAGCATTTTCATTGCTTTTTTATTATGTTTTTTTCCAGTTTAATGATTTCAAGATAGTATCTCCAACTTCTTTTAGCTTGACTTAGTAGTGAATTAAATATTTAAAAAAATTAAAAACTCATTATCATTCCTTTAAAAAAAACAAAACAGTGCATTCTTATATTATCCTTTCATCATTTGTCTATTATTGATTTGGGGTTTCTATTGTGAGTTTCTAATAGTTCCTTACATATTTTAAGTTCAAGTTTATAACTATTATATTAGTCATGAATATTTTCACAATCTGCTATTTTTATTATTTAATTAATTTGCTTTTCTTGTATGTATTTTACAATTTTTAGTGGAGCCAGAATATATCTTATGCAAAAATTCCTCCCATTTGTTGAATGGGGAAAAATATTCCCTGAACAACTAAAACAATTCATTCCATTTTCTTTAATCTTTTCTAGGTGTTTTTTTTTTAATTTCTCTCTCATCCAATTGGATTTCAGTAATGTATGTGGGGTAAGATGTGGGTGCAATTTCCTTCCTTCCATATTAACAAACAATTTTCTCAGGAGTAAAATTTATTTAAAATTTTAAGATAAAAGCAATAAAACAATGTTCATAGGAAACTATACCTATGCCTATCTCTCTGAAGCAAGGTTCCTTCTATAATAATTGAGAATAGTTTGATGTATAGGGGTAGAGATTGGGATGGACTTGATAAGAAGTGTCTTATCAATCTTTAGGCAGGCTATTAGTATGACTCTAATTGATCCCTCATAGCAGCACTGTGGTTGAATTGTCTGCCCTGAAAGTAATTTTTTTTCTGCTTCAGGGGATACAGATCCTATGCTGCTTATTACAGGGATTTATTGTGACATAGAAAGGATCTTGGTTCTCAAAGGCTAGTTAAGCTTTAACATACTAAGAAGACTAAGTTCAAATCTCACATGTGTCTGTTGTCCAAAGACCAACTTAAATATACTTGGAGAATCTCATCATTTGAGTATTGACCAACAGGTGATGTATTGTTTTTGGTCTGTTGATCTTGTTTTTTTTTTTGGCTACAACAGCTTATAGATAGTTGACTAAGACAGAGCAGGTGAAGAAGGTTTTAATGAAGTAAGTACCAAAAAAATGAAATTACAGGTCTCTGAGGACTTGAAATAAATGGAACTTGTGCATGATGCTCTTCATTTATCTATGGCTCACCTATACTGTTACATCCCTCAGGAAACATATTTAAAGCAAGGTTGTTGCTATATGACCTAGATAAGGCCCAAAGGATGCCACCTTCTTGAGTGGAGTTCTTTCTTTGTATTCCTAACACCAAACCCAGAGTCTGGAAAAGTGTGAATATAATAAATTCAAAACCTTTCACAATCTGAATCCAATCTACTATCTTTTAATACTAATTTCACATGACTTTCCCTCATGCAATCTATGTTCCAACCAATGGGCCCTATTTTCTGTTCTGGGAATTTTGACCTTTCATTTCCAGTCTACATGCCTTTGCATAGGTTATTTGCCATGCCTAGAATGCTGTTCCTCCTCACTTCTCTCACTTGAAATTCAGAGATTTCTTCAAGACTCTGCTCAAAAGCCTACACAAGGTCTTTCCTGATCCCGCCATTTTTTCAACTTGTGTGTGTCTGCTCTCCTATTCTCCATCCCCTCCAAGATAAATTTGTGTGTGTGTGTTGTTCAGTCATGTCCAACTTTTTGTGATATTATTTGAAATTTTCCCAGCAAAGATACCAGAGTGATTTGTCATTTTCTTCTCCAACTTATTTTACAGATAGGGAAAGTAAGGCAAATAGGGTTAAGGGACTTGCCCAGGGTCACATAGTTATTAAGTGTCTGAGGCCAGATTTAAACTCCTCGACTCCAGGCCCAACACTTTACCCACTGAACCACCTAGCTGCCCAATTGTGTATAGGTATGTGCATGTGTGTATATGTGCATTGTGTGTGTGTGTATAAAGCTTACTTATCTTTTTTACTTACTATATATCATGTTGCTCTCCCCCATCACTTCAGAATGTAAGCTTCTCAAGGGCAAGGACAATTTCATTTATATTTTTGTATTACTAGAGCTCAACACTGTACCTACTGAATTGAATTGGATTCCATCCCTACCTGAAACCTGAGTCTCTATTAAATTTATAATTTCCTTTGCTCACAGTGACTTGTAAGACTGCAGATATGCAAATATAATCATTTCCATTTTACAAATGAGGAAACAGGTTCAAAAGGGTTAATTAGAGAGGAGAACTGAAGACCAGAGAGAATCCCAAAGCACCAGGACAGCTTTTAGAGTTACCAGTTGGATTTGTTACATCTTTTTAAAGAAGAGTAAGGGGACAGCTAGGTGTCGCAGTTAATAGAGCACTGGCCCTGGAGTCAGGAGAACCTGAATTCAAATTCGGCCTCAGATACTTGACACACTTACTAGCTGTGTGACAACACAAGTCACAACCTTAAGCAAGTCACTTAACCTTAATTTCCTTGCCTTCTCACCTCCAAAAAAGAAAAAAAGGAAAGTGAGCTACATAATCATAATCCTCTTTTTCTGTTCTACTCTATATCTGAAAATGGCATTTTATTTGGTGTTTGTATAAAAATTAAGTTAGTGGGGGGGAGGGGTTGTTAATTGACTTGCCCAGTATTATACAATAAGTTGAGACAGCAAAATTGACCCCTCCAAATCACCTCTCACATCTGTTCCCTTATCTCTACTCAAAGTCAGAAATCCAGCTCTGGCCTTCATCACCTCTCAACAGATCTATAGTCATATTCAAAGATAGGACCTTTAAGTTCATTAAAATCCAACTTTAGAGGAGTTTCAGTGAATGTACTTACTTCAGTGGCATAGGAGGCTTTTTTTAAATTTTGTTATTACTTATCCATCATTATAGCTGAACCCTGGGAAGGGAGAGTTGCCATGTGATCATTTTGGTAGTTGTATAGTTGGCTGGTGTGTGCTAAGTTATTTTCTCAGAATACTTATGGTTTGCTAAATTATAGTAGTTCTTTTTATTACTGAAACTTTAAATATACAATAAGGAAAGAAAAAGAAATATATTACAAACTTAAATATTAAAATAAAAACAAAATAAGAAAAGAAAGAATGCCATGTGCACAGCAGAATGTAATAGAGCCTTCAAAATATATAGCAATAAATTTTCATTTCAAGAAAGTATATAAAATAAATGCTATGCCTTATGTTGAGAGCTGTCCATCTTTTCTTTGTTTTCTTGTTAGTTTTCTTTTGTTCTCTGCTGTGTACCTTTTACTTTGTTCTTTTTTCCCACTCCCTCCCCCCAGTAGGCTTCAATTAAGCACAGATATATTTATGTATAGATGTGGATGTATAGATACACATATACACATACATACATATATAAAAACATACTTTCCCTAACAAATTCTACTTCTGATCTTTGTTTTCATGTTTGTGCATATCTCTTATTTCCTATCCCTCCTAACTCCTCTATTTTACCTGCTACCTTGCCTTCCTATTACTTAACCTACCCCCCCATCCAAGGATCCCTCTCTTATCCTCCCATTCTCATTAATCAAAACACCCTTCTATACCCCACCTCTAACCTATTCCCTCCCCCTGCCCCTGAAGATCGCTCCCTTATGCTCTGCCCCCTCCCTATCCCCTTAGTATTTTATTTCTTTCTGAATTTAGAAGACTTTAATACTCTTCTAAACATGTGTGTGTTGTTCCCTTTTGAAGCCATTGCTGAAGAAAGTAGGTTTCCAGAACTTACCTCCTCCCCCATCTAATTCTTCTGTGTCAGTTCTTCCTCTCCCACCTGAATGGTATAAAATAATTACTTGTTTTAGCTGTTCCTAAATGGTTTTACTTTTTAAAGTCATGTCATACTCAGGTCTACCCAAGTTCCTTATAAACTAACCAATTACTAAGAACAATCTTAGACATATATTTTACATTTTACACACATTAAAGGTAAACAGTCTGCACTTATTGAATCCCTTGTAATTAGTCTTTAGCATTTACCTTCTATGTCTCTTGGCTCTTGTATGTCAAATCTTCAACTAAGTTCAGGTTTTTGTTTATTTATTTATTTTTTGTTTGTTTGTTTGTTTTTATCAAAGTCCTAAAAGTCTGACAGTTCATTAAATATCCTTTTTTTTTTCATTCAGGGTCTTGCTTAGTTTTGCTGGCTATGATATTTTTGCCTGGAACCTTCTCTTTTATGCTCTTCAATATATAGTGTTCAAAGAACTGTGGTCTTATTAGTGTCACTGCTGCTAGTTCTTGTGTTATTCTAATTGTGGCACCACCATATTTATTTATTTATTAAGCAATTGGGGTTAAGTAACTTGCTCAAGTTTACATGGCCAGTTATTTCTGGGTGTGGTGCTGAGTATTGGAGCCCAGATTTGATCCCCAGGTCATCCCAACACTGGAGCCAGTACTCGGCACCACCATATTTAAATTGTCTTTTTCTTGTTGTTCATAATATTTTATCCTTGACCTGGGAGTTTCAAAATTTCCCTATAATATTCCCATGAATTTTCCTCATATGATCTCTTTCAGGTGGTTATCAGTGGATTTTTTCTATTTCTACTTTCCCTCCTTGTTCTAATGCTTCAGGGCAATTTTCTTCAATTACTTCATGTATTATTTTATCAAAATTCTTTTTTAATCATAGCTTTCAGGTAGTTTAATTATTCTTATGTTTTCTCTTCTTGATCTGTTCTCCAGATCAGTTGTTTTTATTATAAGATGTTCCACATTCTCTCCTATTTTTTTTGTTCTTTATATTGTTTTATTATTTCTTGTTCTATAACTTCTCTGGCTTCCCTTTGCCTAATTCTGATTTTCAAGGAGTCATTTTCTTCCTTATGATTCTGAATCTCTTTGACTAATTGGTTGATTTTTTTCATAATCTTCTTGTTTTTCTTGGATTTTTTTTTAGTTTTTCTTCAATCTCTCTCATTTGATTTTTAAGGTCTTTCTTAAACTCTTCTATGAATTCTTTTTGAGCAGGTGGACATTTGGTGCTACTCTTTGGGGTAGAAGAGGGATTTTTTTGCTTCAGTGTCCTCCTCTAAAGACAAACTCTGGTCTTTCTCGATTTCCATAGTAACTCTCTGTGGTTGGATTCTTTCTCCTTTGCCTGTGCATTTTTTTCTAGTAGCTTACCTTTTATAATCACCTCTATGGGGACATGGGGGATAGTGCCTCTGTCCTCAGATCCTCCTTCAGTTCTCCCCTCTGGCCTGTAATCAGAATGGCAACATCCAGCCTCTAGTAAGTGCTCACAGCCAGCAGCATTCCAGACCCACTGCTTCTGGACTCGCTGGGTGTGTGCTGGTTCCTTCTCAACACCACCACCATGTCTCCACAGCACAACTGGGTCTGGCATTCCTAGTCAGCAGTGGTTCCTTTGATCTTCCCTGGCTCAGACTTCCAATTCCCCTCATTATGGGGAGGGGGAGGTAAAAAGTTCCTGTGGGCACCGGCCTGGAGTCAGGAAGACCCGAGTTTGGTTCCAGCCTCAGACACTTAACACCCCCCCCCACACACACACACACAAAACTAGCTGTGTAACTTTGGGCAAGTTACTTAATCCCAATTGCCCTCCAAAAAGCAAAAAAAAAAATAATAAGTTCCTGTGGCCTGGATGAGGCAGCCTCCCAACCCAGTTAACTCCAGGGCTCATGCCACTTGTTGTTTAAGCAAGTTTAGGACCCTTCACAGTGACCAAACATCATCCTGGGACAGTTTTTTCAGAACTTCTCTGATTGTCCCAAGAGGACTACTGTACTGCCCACACTCATTTAATTTTATGACTTTCTGTTTGCCCTGAGGTGCTATTTCATTTCTTTTGTGGGAGAAAATCTTGAGAGTTTGGAATTTTCTGACCTAGTCTGTTATCTCCCCAGAATCCTCTCCCATCAGAGTATTTCAAACTCAGGAGCCACCCAAATAAACATGAATCTGAATGGGGAAGAGGATGCTGAGCTTAATTCTGTGTACCTTCCAAAGGGAATTACTAAATTGATTCTACAGTTCATGTGAACAGAGTACACTCTATGGAAGAAAGAGAAAAATACATTGCAAATGCAGGAAACCAACTCTACCATATCTTTGAAGTTGTCTATAATTATAGATTGATAAAGTGGATCTGAACAGATAGATGAGTAGATGGAGTACCCAGTCTGGAGCCAGGGAGACTCATCTTCCTGAGTTCAAACCTGGACTCGGGCACTCATTAACTGTGTAACCTTGAGTGAGCCACTTAACTCTATTTGCCTCAGTTTCCTTATCTATAAAATGAGCTGGAGAAATAAATGGCAAACTGCTCAACTATATTTGCCAAGAAAACCTCAAATGAGGTCACAAAGAGTCAGACATGACTAAAAATAACTAAACCACAAAATGGACTGCTGTGGCACGCACACACACGTGTGTGAGAGAGAGAGAGAGAGAGAGAGAGAGAGAGAGAGAGAGAGAGAGAGAG
>NW_027187275.1:5858293-5970906 GCF_028583685.1 Petaurus breviceps papuanus
GAGAGAGAGAGAGAGAGAGAGAGAGAGAGAGAGAGAGAGAGAGAGAGTAAAATCTGTCATGGATTTTTGACCTTTTATTACTCAATATCCTGAAATTTGGAAGCTAACAAGGTCATAGTCTAGTCTGATAGTCCTTTACCTAAAAACAGGAAAGAACAAATACAAAGAGGCAAACAACAGAAGCCCACAATACAGGCCCCATATTGGTGACCCATGGAAGACAGAAAACCAGTAGTAGGAGACTGCCTGCCACTGCTGCTATCACTCTCACCAACATCAAGATGATGCTCTTTTAGTTTCATGGCAGCTTTAGGTGAGAAAGGACATAAGATCTTTCTCCAGCCTAGGGGAGGCAAAATATGCTCATCCTTCTTGATCACTACTGGAAAGAGGAAAAGGGCTGAATTATCCCCAAAGATCATGGAATGAATACAGGTCATATACTGAATTGCATCGCCTCCCAATATCGGCTTAGTAGTGAATCCAAAATCATGTGTTTAGCAGATCAGAAACTGCATCCCTATGGATGCTGCAAAATCCACATCATGAATTTCTTCAAACTAAGAATGCTGATTATGTTCATAAGGGCTGGGATCTTGTTCATTCCTTGATACATGGATACATGTTCCTTAAAATGAAGACAGTATTAAAGTGACTTTCCTAGCAATCTACCCCATCTCACCTTTCAATATGATGTCCATTTGTTCGGTAAGCATTATATTATTGATTTTATTTTCATTGACCTATGTTTTTATTTGCAGTTCTCTTTTTTTTTTAATTAAAGTTTCATTTACATAAGCATTGAGCACCAATGGACATTAAATAAGTGCTGATTTGGGTGCTCAGGAACACAACAGTTTGCCTCACTAAAATTAATTTTGTGTCTTCAACTGGGAGAATTAACTATACCAGATGTTTTTCAAGAAAGAATTACCATTCCCCATCAGGGAAAGATTGCCTTCCAATAGTCTTCTAATTAGTCTCATTGCCTCAGCTCTTATTTCACTTTAATCCTTTCTACCTACAGTTGCTAAAGTGATTCTCCTAAAGTACTGTTCTGACAGTGTCAATCCCCCTCTCAATAAACTTCAGAGGTTCCCTATTATCTCTAAAATCAAATGTGAACTCCTCTATTTGGCAATTAAAACTCCTCAAGGCCTGACTCCAACCTACCTTCCCAGATTTATTACAGATTGCTCCCTTTCAATCTCCCCTTGTGGTCCAATCTGATTGGCTGGCCAGCTTTGTGTTCCATATACATGGCATTCCACTTCCTGTCTTTGTGACTATGCACTGGTTTTCCTTCATATCTGGAATGCAATACCTCTTTTCCTCTTCCCCTTAGAATCCTGTTTTCTGCAAGGCTCAGCAAAAGTTTCAACTTCTTGGTGATGCTTTTCTTTCCCCCCTCTCCTGCTTTCAGTTAGTGTACCTCTCTCTCTGTCTCTCTGTCTCTGTCTCTCTGTTTCTCTCTCTGTCTCTCTGTCTCTGTCTCTCCGTCTCTGTCTCTCTCTCTCCCTCTGTCTCTCTCTGTCTCTCTCTCTCTCTGTCTCTGTCTCTCTCTCTCTCTGTCTCTCTCTCTCTCTGCCTCTCTCTCTGTCTCTGTCTCTCGCACACACACATACACAAAATACCTTGCAGAAATTTTATATGTGTATATTGGGTTTAGATTTCAACCAAGTTGAAGATCATAAGAGGCAGAGAGATCAAAATATAAATGAAAAGACCTTTTCAAAAAGAAACACCTTATAAAAAGTATGAGGCTTGACTAGTTCCCTTGTATATGAAAAGGCCAGCTTGCAAAAGAACTTGTTATAGAGTAGTGCTGTCAAACATAAATAGAAATATATACCTGGGAGGTCACATATTGACTTAGAAAACTGCAAACTAATCTTATGTATGTTGTATTCTTTAAAAACATTCCCCAATTACATTTTATCTGCTTTGGTTTTATGGGTAATTTTGCTGATATATTGACACCTCTTTTTTAGGGTACAGTTTTGCCACAATATTTTCAGCTCCAGCCATCCCTCTGCATAAGACCAAACCAATGTCTGGGAAGTATAACTTGGATGATCGTGACAAGTATAGCCCCCACTGAGATAAGCCACTTATGAATCAGGAAGAATTTTTTAATAAGAGAGGCTGGACTTCGCCAATCATTGACCCTCAAAGTGACAAGCCTCAGTATCAAAGTTTTAAGGGCGTTTAAGAGGACAGACTCCTGTCAAACCTAGGTTAAGGATCATTATCCTACCTGAGAAGAAGATTATTGTACTTCAGATGAAAAGAATGCAGGATTGCAAGGCGATCTAGCAGTTAGAGGTGGTGAAAGATTGCCCTTGACTACCAAAAATTAAAATCAAGGGTCTAATGGATTATATCATAATTCTAAGGGTACAGAAGGCTAAGTAATCTTCCTGATTTAACTCAAGAGGTAGCTCCCTATAACAAAGGAATATGCCTGACCCAACCTAGCAGCTGTCATACCCAATGGTCATGCAACCTGTCCAATCCAGTCTATCAAACAAGATACAGACACTGGTAAGAGACCAGCAGATCAGATAAGCAACCAATGTAGCTGAAATGCCCTTTAAGGAACCAGCCCAGTTGGGCAGAAGAGCAACTGATCCATCACTGAGCCCACTACTCCAATAAACTTTAGGAGGACTGTCTAAAGAAAAAAAATGATATAAAATGAAATTTACAATACATACACATATAGATACACATACATATATGCATACATGTAACATATGTATACGTGTGTAGGAAAGTGTGTCTTACGTTTTTAGGGGAATGCTCTGTAACTATTGTTCTTGCCATGCCACTGACCTTTATTAAACAACCGAGTCTATCAACAATCAGAAGATCGTTAGCAGGGAAACACCCTTGTAAGGGTTCAGAAGCTTCAGTGATATGAGAACAGCTATGCACAGGGTTCCCTGAGAATCTTGCAGCATCTATTCAAACTTGTCAGTGGTAATGTGAGTTGAAGGAGTTAGTCCAAAGAGATATGTGTGTGTGTGTGTGTGTGTGTATATATGTATGTAGGTAGGTATGTGTATTTGTATGTGTGCATACATATGTTTAGGTATATGTGTACATATACATATATATATTATTTATTTTATTTTATATACACACACATATTCTCCCTCTCTATCTCTCTCTCTGTCTTTCTCTTCCCCCTATAAATAGATAGATATAGATATGATTGTGGTCCTTCATACTTGGAAAGGGCCAAAATGACATCATGACTACAGTATATCTGTGACTGATAAGACCAATATGAGCTCAGAAGACTCTATCACAGGTTGGGCACAAATAATATGAATATTTGGGATGGAGATGTTTCTAAATTTGCATTTCTCATGTTTCTTTTTGAGCTACTGCAGTTCTGCTTTGCTTATAGAGCACAGCACCTTCTTTGATGCAAGCACGGCATGCTGGATGGTCCTGTGCCAGTGTCTCCTTTGTCTCACAAACAAATACTAAGGTTTTTCAGAGAGACCTTGAAAGTGTCTTTGAATTGCTTTTTGTGAGTGCTTGCCTTGTGTGAGTTTTCTGTAAAGTAGTCTTTTAGGCAAATGTTTGTTTGACATTTGAACAATATGACCAGCCAGTCAGAGTTGTGTTCTCTGCATTACAGTTTGAATACTTGACAGTTTAGCTCAAGAAAAGACTTCAGTTACCGCATCACACCTATCAGATTGGCTAACATGACAAAAATGGAAAATGATAAATGTTGGAGATATGAGGAAATTGGATCACTAATGCATTGTTGGTGGAGCTGTGAACTGATCCAACCATTCTGGAGAGCAATTTGGAACTATGCCTAAAGGGCTATAAAACTATGCATACCCTTTGACCCAGCAATACCACTTTTAGGTATGTACCCCAAAGAATATCATAAAAATGAGAAAAAGACCCACATGCATAAAGATATTTATAGCAACTCCTTTTGTGGTGGCCAAGAACTGAAAGTAGAGGGGAATGCCATCAATTGGGGAAGGGCTGAACAAGCTGTGGTACATGAATGTGATGGAATACTGTTGTTCTATAAGAAGAGATAAGCAGGAGGACGTCAGAAAAACTGGAAAGACTTACATGAACTGATGCTGAGTGAAGTGAGCAAAACCAAGAGAATGTTGTATACAGTAACAGTAACATTGTGTGATGACTAGCTTTGATAAAACTTAACTCTTTTCAACAAAAGACAACTCCAAAAGACTCATGATGGAAAATGCTATCCACATCGAGAAAATGAACTATGAAGTCTGAACGCAGATTGCAGCGTACTATTTGCTCTCTTTGCTTGTTTGTTTGTCCTTTCTCATGGTTTCTCTCCCATTAGTTCTAATTTTTCTTTACAATAGGACTAATATGAAAATATGTTTACTATGAACCTATATGTAGAGCCTATATAAGATTGCATTGCGGTCTTGGTGAGGGGGGAGGAGAGGAAGGGGAAGAAAATTTAGAACTCGAAATCTCATAAAATGAATGTCGAAAGCTAAAAATAAATTAAAATTTCTTAGAAAAAAAATCATAAGAAAGGACTTTATCTTGCCAGGTAATCTTCAGAATCTTCCTTAGACAATTCAAATGGAAGCAATTTGGTTTCTTGGCATTGTGCTTGTATATTGTCCAGGATTCACAGCCATATAACAATGAGGTTCTGTAGACCTTCAGGTTGGTAGGCAGTCAAATACCTCTTCTTTCTCACACTTTCTTTTGAAGCCTCCGAAATGCTGTGCTAGCTCTGGCAACCTGTGCCAGATGTAGATGTAGATATCCTAACTAGATTATAACCCCCTTGAGTTCAAGAAATATTTCACTTTTGTCTCTTTTATCTGTGTCTGTCCCAGTTACTGACACATAGTAGAAATTGAATAAATGCTTATTCATTAATTACCCTAATTCCAAGTCTGTATAAAATATGATATTTGCATCCTATCAGAGCGCAGTTTTACAGTTCTACATATTTGTGCTAAACATACTCAATTAATTACTTTTTCCCCTGAACTTCAAGATAAATTGTACAAGAGTTTCATTCACAGATGAAAATAAATCATAAAGATATATATCCTTTTCCCAAAGATAGCTTCTAAAATCTACTCTTAACACTTATTAGATACCTGTAGATTTAATTTTACTTCTTTGATTTATTTTCTGCAAAATATGAATATTTAATTCCACAAATGTAAAATATAACTGTAAAAATTATAGGAACAAGCATTGTCTTCTACTGCTATATTTAAACAAGTGAAAAATAGAAAAAAAAACATATGTACATATGTGAGAGACAGAGAGAGAGCAAGGAAAAGCTTAATTCACCAGTCCTCCTTATTCTCTTCTGTTTTCAAGAATTAGAATTTCATTTTAAATGACCAAATTTCAGTTAGATTCAGGATTATTGTCAGGGTACCCTGTGAATATTGTTAAAATTTTATTTTTCTTCAAGGCAGAAGGAATATCTGAAACAAAACTATTATTTTCAACCAGGAATACTTCTTTTTAGAGTGACAAATTAAAAGATTTAGAAAAATGATGGAGTACTAATCTATCCATTTAACCTAAGTAGTTTGAGGAATACTATTCTTCTTACATGTTAACAAATGCAAAAATAAACTCAATATTCTAAATAAGAACTCTGAGAAGACAAAGATCAGAACCAATGAAGCCCAGTTTCCCAGGGATTTGACTTATGTCTTGCCCAAGGATGGCACTTAAATGTCTGAGTAAGTGAAATATTTAACCATCCCATTTTGACCTTTGTCACCTAGAATATCTGAAGCAGCTGGTGTTGCCTTGGTAATTCTAATGGATTACTTACTTGCAGAATATTGAGATTTGATCTTAGGAAATGAGGCTCATGTGTATTGACCCATTTCTATGAAATATACCCTAAAGCCTTTTCAGTACTAATGATTAAGGGCTGTGCAAAGGGAAAGACAAGATGTTAATAATAAATCAAAACTATTTATCCTGAGAAGCCAGATGCTTATATTACTCCAACTTTAATTTCCTTTCCAACTCTATAAATGATACAGAAATGGGTTAAATACATAAGTATGGTTTTAATTATTTTTCTTATGAACTGAGCAATAATCAACAAACACAGATATTTTAATAAAAAGAGAAGACCACAGTTCTTATGAACTGAACAATCATCAACAAACAGACATTTTAATATAAAAAGGAGACCACAAGAAAGGCCACACAATTCTGGTATTTACAATTTATTTTTAAGTGTACATTAAATTTAATCTGACTAACAAAATCACATACTTTGGCTGTCTCTCCTTCCGAATTTTTTGTTTTCTTCTGCACATTCTTAAATGGATTATTGATGCTTTCTTATCAAACATACCTTGCATGATGTTTATAATTATTGTTCTGGATACATAGACACAACTGAGGTGACTTTTACAGGAAACACGTGAGTATATGTTTCTTGAGGTCAAGAACTATTTAGTTTTTATCCCTTGATCCCCAGAACCTAGCACAGGGTCTTACACATAAGTAGGAACTAACAAAAAGATTGTTGAATAGAACTGAATTGACATGGATATCTATGGTAACCAACACTCAGACTCCAGACATCTTGCTGTTGGGATCTCATCTATGGATAGGGCCACTGTCACCTGTAATAGACTTCCTTCCTCTTTGATTCTGAAAATAAAACAGCCTTCCTTTTATTACTCACTTGACTCTTAATGGTAGGAACCCTAGTCAAACTATTATATTTCTAAAACCCATCTCTTATAGTGCAGAACTGCTCAACTGCCTATTTGAAAACCACCACCTTACCCTACTCTCACTCACCATTCTCTGAACCTCATCCACCCCAAATCCCAATTAAAATCTCACCTAGTACAGGGGGCCTTTGCCCTATTTCTCTTAATTCCAGTGCTTCCCCTCTGTTGAGCATTTCTAATTCATCCTGTATGTAGTTCAATTTTACATAGTTGTTTGCATTCCCCATTAGATTGATAGACCCCTAAGAGAAGGAGTTGGCTTTTACCTGTCTTTATATTCCCAGCACCTAGCACACTGCATGTCATAGAGTATGCATTTAATAAATGTTTATTGATTGAATTCAGCCCTCCACCTCCAATGTCCCAATCCAAGTCTGCATTTTCTTTCAATCAAGTTCTTTGGAACTTCCATTCTATTGTTAACAAACATTCTTTATCCTAGACCTCCTCCTGTACTCCTGACCCTCATGAAGACCAACCTCTCCTCCCCCAAGATTACAGTGCATCCCTGGTCATGTCCTTGATCATCTCTCATTCTTCCTAAAACACTGAATCAGAAAGAGGAATATGAATATACTTTGCTCCCCAGTGCACTTCTAAATCTCCCTCTGCTGCTGACACTCAGAAACCTTCCTCTTTGGAGTTTCCTCCATTCAATCATGTTATCCTATCTAGTTAATACTGGAATCTTCCCCTTAACCCCAAACCCTATATTTATACAGAAGGACATAAAGTTACACATTAAGGTTTCCTCAAAACTACTGGTCTTCTAATCCATCAACCTAAACTATCACTCCACTTTTCAACACACAGGAATGTCATGTCCTTTATCTTGCCAACATCAAGTCAGGTTATTATCACCATCTGCTTTCTCCGCTGTCATTCACAGTACTAGATGGAGGAAATAACACAACCCTCCTAACTGGATTCACTTTCCTCCCAAGATTTCATGGCATTGCCCTCTCATTCTTTCTTTTAGTCTGCCTGGCCTTTCCTCAACCTCAGCCAAGACCTTGATGCAACAAAATAATCTTCCTTCTCAACAAAACTAACCATGTTACTAAAGGTTTTAATTTAATCATCACATTTCCAGCTGTAACATGCTCTCCCTTCTCCACCTCCTCTGGTTTCTCCCTCTTTTTCTCTCTCTCTTCATTTGTGTCTCTGCCTATCTCTGTCTCTGACTTTCTGCCTCTGCCTTTTTCTGACTTTTTATCTGTTTCTTTGTCTCTCCCTGTCTCTCTTTGTCTGTGTTTCTCTGTTTCTTCCTCTCTCTAAATGGTAGTTTCCTTCCAAAACATCAATTTTAAGAAAGAGGCCCCAAGTCAGCTATGTATAATCAATCAATCTTCATTTATTAAATGCTTGCTTTGTACCAGATACTCTACTAAGGCAAGAGATAGTCCCTGCCCTCAAGGAGCTTCTCAGTGGCAGAGGGATCTTGCAGCGTGAGAAGTCACTTCATCTTCCATGTTCTAATCAAACAAGCTTACAGTTATCCCTTCCACATCACAATTTTCTCCATTGTAGTTTCACTATATTGTGGGTAAACATAAGAAATTAAACAGGAATTTGGGGGAGTTTTTTAGAAGCCAAAGATGACACACGAAAGCAAGCAAATGACAAAGAAAAAGTTTAGAAACCCAGAAATGCAGAAGATATGTGTATAGTATTGTATAATATAAACATTTTATCTTTTGATATCATAATAATTCAGGCTTCTTCTCTAGTAAAAAGGGAGGGCCAAAAAATTTTACACAGATTTTCCAGATTTGGGGGTGCCATGCCTCTGACCCTCATGATGTGGAAGGGATAACTGTACTTATTATTCTCCTTGCATAATATTGCATATCTTGGACTCTGACTTGGCACAGCCTATCCACCACACCTGAACTAGCCTTATCATATGTTTCTCAGAAGCCCTAGCTTCTTTCATGGCTGATGCTCAAATACTATCTTCTACATAAGACCAAGTCTTTTTCCCACAATTGCTAGTGCCTTCCTCCTCAGAAATTATTTTAAATTAATTTTTATATGTTTTGCATTCACTTATCTATACACATGTTGTTTTTCAAATTAGAATGTAATCTCTTTGAGGGCCAGAACAGTTGCATTTTTATCTTTATATCCCAAGGGCATAGTATAGTTCCTGGTGCATAGCAAATATTTGGGTGCTTGTTGAAAAAATTAACAAGATGTGAATTGTATAGGAAATCTAGGGATTATATAAACCAAATGTATATATATAACTCCATCCCCCTAAAGCTTCATAAACACACAATGCAGATTTCCATGAACTTTGTATAGGTAAGGGAATCAACACTCAGGATTTCATCAATCGTAATCATCTTGTCATCTCCTTTTTACATGATCTTTCATAACATCCTGGACCCTGTGAGGAGTTCCCTAAGCTCTTATAACCAACTAGAGAGAATTCAGACTTCAAATGATATGAATATTATTTATATGAAATCTATCACCTATTCAGAGACCAAAAATGAGACGATAAGGTTCTGTCTTAGAATCACATCTTCTAGACCTTGGGGATGGGAAATACAACCAGCAAAAGCCCTTGGTACTGTATGGGAGTGACTTAGACATCCAGCACAAACCACTCCCTCCTGAAAACTTTCAGATCTGCCAGGTTCTGGTTTTTCTTGGGTTATGTCTTAGGATAACTTGCTGCTTCTATCCACAAAAGTGGCCATTGGACTTTTGTGGCAGCACGCACCACAGTGTCCCCAGGGTGGCTGCCACCACAGGTTCTTGGATCTGCTTTGTTCAAGGAAAGCAACTCAAAATGGGTTAACTAGCTTACTTTAATCAGTCAAATATGTATTGTTTACCTAGTTCAGGGGAAAAAGGTCAGCACCCCGAACTTCAAAGTATACAGACAAAATTATCAAGACAGAGAAACAGATCAAATAGCTTCCAAACTGTCCAACCATTACATCCATACCAAATCAACATCTGGGTTTCAACATCTGGGTTTTTCAAAGGGGGGGGGGGTGGCTCTCAATAGCGGCTTTCCAGAGTCCAGATCAAATCACAGAACACTTCTCAAAGTGAGCCCCAAAACAAAGCTACACATCAGGGCTTATATAGCCTTCCCCTGGCCCAGAGAATGTAACAACCTTATTGACTCACTGGCCAATCAAGAAGTATCTACTGAAAAACAAGCCTTCCTCCCCAGGCTCCAGGTGCACTTTAGCCTAGGGGCAGGGAAGATCTTTAAAATTTACATTCCTATTACAACTTTCCTAGACTAGGATTGTGGACTCTAACTTTTGAGGCCCTGGTGTGAAAATTGAATGAGAAGCATGGGATTCAGCCTGAAAAAGCTCTATAGCAGGGATATTGTGAAAGGGGCCGGTTTCCAGGTTCCCTGGATCCCCTTCCATAGTTCCAGATTGTACCTGGATTCACCAGACTGTCACCTGGGTTCAATGACAGACAGCTCCCGGTTCCTTGTCCAGCTCTCTGGGCAGGTCCTGCTCCACACTGAAGTTCACAGAATTTGGTCCATGTCAGATCCTTCACCATTTCTGCTCCAAGGAATTCAAGGCTCAACCAAGCCACAAACAAACAAAGTCTCAGCATCCCAGTCATGCTTCCTCAGTCACCTGGGCTCCTGGCTCCAGGCTCTGGGTTCCTGGGCTCCTGTTCAGAAGAAGCTCCACCACCACAAGTTCTCAGGAAATTCTGGCTTAGTTCTCCATTATCTCTTCTGTAGCTGCTCTGCTACCAGATGCTGGTCCCAAGAAATTCTGACTATGACTCTCTGGGGCTTTTCTTATACACACAGCATTAGCTACTTCCTGTTTCCGCCAATCCCTTCCTGTTATATCAGCAACAGGAGACAGGAGTTCATACCTTCTGTTCCCCCAACAGAGGCTTGATCAGTTACTGAGCACTAAGTACCTGCTACCTTTGCCAACACAAAGGGATCTCAAATTCAAATTACATTACCATGAATTACAACACTTTACTTGCCATGTGACCCAAGGCAAGTCACTTAACCTGTTTGCCTCAGTTCCCTCATCTGTAAAATGAGGATAATAATAATCCTCACCTCCCAGAGTTGCTATGAGGGTAAAATTAATTAATATTTATAAAACATCTTGGAAATTTTCAATGGCTATATAAATGCTAGCTGTTATGATTGTTTGCAGGTAGATTTCTAGTTGATTGTATATTAAAAGGATAGGGAATAGATACTGGACAAAGCAGAGTTATAAAACATCTGAGGGGGTATGGAACAGTGCAAAAACACTTAGGTTATGAAGTCAGAGAACTTGGGTTCGAATTCCAACTCTGACATTTGCTATAATTTAATTTAGGGAAAGTTATTTAAAATAAAAAAAACTGAGTTTCTTTATAACTGCGAGTGAGGGAAAGGAAAGCTGAACTAGATCCTATGATCATAATTCTAGAGCTAAAAAAAACCTCAAATGACTTGTAGTCTAATCACTGTAATTTATACATGAGGAAACTGAGACCCAGGGAGTAATGATCTTTAAGGCCTGTTCAAGTTTTAATTTTAAGATGCTATAAAATATGAAATATCGATAGAGGCAAGGGAATAGTCCTACCTTCAATCAGTCCATCACACTGCTTGTCTCTCTAGCTTTGGCTATTTGACTCAGAGGAAGACAAAGTGCACCTCTGAAGTTTAATAACACACACACACACACACACACACACACACACACACACTCCATTTATTTTGCTCAGGGCTTTACCCGTGGAATAAATTGAGCACCTAAGGAATAAAACTGACTCACACTATGCTTCTTTAAAATAAATTCCACCAAAAGATGGATTGGAAATGAGAACATCAGAAGAGCATAGTGTTCCACTGAACTCACACACACACACACACATGCACGCACACACAACACACAAACACAACACACGTTACTACTTGCAAAAATGATAAAAAAACTTTGCAAAATTCCTGGGCAAATTTCAGTCTGATTGTACCCAGGAAGTTGCTGAGTTCAGTTCCATGATGTATTTCCTTGAACATAATTAGGCACGTATTAAAGGCATTGTATTTTGTAAGAGAGCACCCCTGGAGGAGGGCTCAGAATACTTGTGTTTTCTTTCTGCCTCCGCCAGTAACTGCCTCATTGGCATTAAACAAAACAATCAGCTTCTCTGATTTTCCATTTCTTAATTTCTTAATTTTAAACATTTTTCTTTTCCTCTTAACTTAAAGAGGAAGAGTTTGTTTTTTACATAAGCCTCCTCTTTCTGAGGAGTATGCCCTTTGAGATTAGCTCTTAGAGCAAGTTTGGCCTGGTTCAAGGCTCTACTTGATAAAACTGTTTGGGTTAATTATGCCAGCATCTAGAACTGTCCTTATAAATAGAAAGGTACATAGCAGGTGCTTAATATTTATGGATTGTTTCAATGCATCTTTTCTTAGCCCTCTACCCATTTAGGAAGCACATACTGGGACTAAGACAAAGAACAGAGGACTGCCCACACTGTGTGATATTTTACACATTGTGATTCCAAGCCTACAGCGGGAGGAAAGATGGGAGCTCTATATACACTGAAGATGGAATAATGAAGATGATAGACTTATTGCACAAGTTCAGTTATAGAGAAGTAGGGTTTTAAAGAAATGAGATGGGGGGGTGGCCAGGTAGCACAGCGAGTAAGAGCCGGCTCCAGTGTCGGGATGACCTGGGGATCAAATCCAAGCTCAGATACTTAGCATCCACCCAGAAACACCTGGCCATGTAACCTTGAGCAAGTTACTTAACCCTGATTGCTTAAAAAAAAAGAGAGATGAGATGGGAGAAAATTTGAGCATGTCTGAAATATTTGTCTTAACTTTTTCTATCACAAAGTTAGACATGACTTTAGACCCTTTTGTATGGTGCCCAAATTAAAGCATTTTATCAAGTGTTTCATTATGTTCAATTTCTGTCCTTTAATAGCTTTATCAAAACACAAACCTAAGTAATGATCTTCTGTATGAAGAGTCATTAGTACTGATTAATCTTTCTTCTCTCTTTTTATATAATCATCTAACAATAAGATCCTAACTATGAGCAAAGAACGAATGAAAAATCGAACCCCAAATTCAACTAGTTAGATATTTATTACGCATCTCCTCTGTTCAAGGTACTTTTGTGGACACAGTGGGAAATATAGAAAGTATAATCCAAAGAATTCAATGAACATCTACTACTATGCTAAATATTGAGCATTCAAAGATAGAAACAAAACCTGCCTGTCTTCAAAGAACTTACACTCTACTGGGATAATAGCATGCACATAGATAACTGAACACAAGCAATCAAAGGGAATTCCAAGGAGAGAGATTTAGCACTCAAAAAAGAATGAAGAAATGACTTTTGAAAGATGTGGCACTTAAACCATATGAACTCTGGCAGAGGTGAGTAGAGGGTGCATTAGAGAAATGCATGGTCTCATATTCAAAGGCACAGAGTCAGGTATTTTAATGCCATGGAGAAGGAACGTTATCAGGATTAATTAGAATAGAGAAGGTACAAAGAGTCATGTGAAATAAGGCTACATTGACAAGACTGGGGCCATCCTTGGCAGTGCTTTAAAAGAATTACTGCAGAGTTTGTTTTTGCCCCAGAGAGAAGGAGCCACTAAATATTTCTGAGTAAGAGACTGACATAGGAGATCCATGTTTCAGGTATATTGGCAATTGTGTATAGTACTGTTCCAATGTCTCATTGGTGGCATGGAGCCAGGGATGGTAGGAGGCTCAAAAGAGATAACAGAGACAGCACTCTTTGCAAACATTAAAGTGTACCATAAATACACTATGGCAGAAACTGGGCATAGATCATTATCTAACACCATATGCCAAAATCAAGGCTAAATGGGTACATGATTTAGGTATAAAGGCTGATACTATAAACAATCTGGGAAAGCAAGGAATAGTTTGCCTGTCACATCTATGGAGAGGGGAAGACTTTATGACCAAACTAGAATTAGAGAGCATTATAAAATGCAAAATGGATGACTTTGATTACATTTAATTGAAGAGCTTCTGTACAAACAAAGCCAATGTAACCAAGATTAAGAGGGAAGTGGAAAATTGGGAAAGAATTTTTACAACCAATGTCTCTGATAAGGCCTCATTTCTAAAATATACAGAGAATTGAGTCAAATCTATAAGAATACAAGTCATTCCCCAATTGATAAATGGTCAAAAGACATGAACAGGAAGTTTTCAGAGAAAGAAATTAAAGATATCTATAAGCATATGAAAAAATGCTCTAAACCACTATTGATTAGAGAAATGCAAATCAAAACAATTCTGAGGTACCACATCTCACCAGTCAGATTGGATAAGATGACAAAAGAGGAAAATGACAAATGCTGGAGAAGATGTGGAAAAATTGGAACACTAATGCATTGCTGGTGGAATTGTAAACTGATTCAACCATTCTGGAGAGCAATCTGGAACTATGCCTAAAGGGCTATAAGTAATTTCATACCTTTTGATCCAGCGATACCACTTCTAGGGTTGTATCCCAAAGAGATCACAGAAGTGGGAGGATGACCCATATATACAAAAATATTTATAGCAGCTCTTTTTGTGGTGGCAAAGAACTGGAAATTAAGGGGATGCCCATCAATTGGGGAATGGCTGAACAAGTTATGGTATAAGAATGTAATGGTGTACTATTGTGTTGTAAGAAACAAGGAGCAGATGGGCTTCATATTTACCTGGAGAGGCTTATATGAACTGATGCTAAGTGAGAAGAGAAGAACCAGGAGAAATTTGTACACAATTACAGACACAACGTATGTGTGATGACCAACTTTGATAGACTGAACTCTTCTCAGCAATGCAGGGTTATAAGTCAACTCCAAAAGACTCATGATGGAAAGAGATGTCTACATTCAGAGAAAGAACTAGAAAGAACAGAGTTTTAATGCAGATTGAAAGAAATTACCTGCTCTCTTTCTTTTTCTGGTTTGGTTTTGTTTCTTCTTTCCCATTGTTCATTCCATCCATTACAATTCTTCTTTATAACCTGACTAATGTCTAATGTGAAAGTATTTGCAGATCCTATACTTGATTGTATGCTACCATGGGCAGGGGAGGGAAGGGGAGAAAATTTGAAACTCAAGGAATTGTGGAACTAAATCTTGTAAACTAAAAGTAAACAAACAAATTAATAAAGACCAAAAAAAAAGGACGGAGAAAAAATAAAGTGCACCATAAAAATGCCAATTATTATCATTATTATTATTGTTATTAGCCTAGTGTCGTGAGGTCTCCTGTCTGGTAATGAGTTCATTCCCTGAGCCTTCTATTGTCTCAAGCAAGGTTTATAATAGCAATACAGGTATATGTTGATAAATATTTAACTGTGGGGCTCTCTGGGAAAAATATGAACATGCTTCTTTAAATTTATTCTGAATTATTAATATTTTCTTAAGTTTTGATAACATATATAATGTAGAACACATAACACAATGTATCTATTATATATACATATGCATATACATTGTGTGTATGTGTGTATGTGTATAAAGTCCCTATTTTTATTGATTGCTGATTTCTGAAGTGCAAATACTCACACTGAAAATTTATCAAATGGACACTTAGTAATTGGTTAAAGAGTTGACTCCAGCACACCCCTGCATAGAGGGAACCCTGGTGTTCTTGAAAGCTCTTCTGCGGAATATAAGCTTTGGGAAATCTACTATACTGAAAAAGCATAGAGTATAGTCCTAAAAAAATAATATGTTTATTCGCCAAGGAATCAGCTTAGCTAAGTGAGGAGAGGCATGTCATAAGTAAACCAATCACTAGGTGATGAATCATTGGACCAGTTCTTCGACAATCTATGAAACAAAGAAAAATATAAAGCAGTTGCAGAAGGCCCCTTTCTGCTTTTGTAGTGATAATGACATGATGATAGAGAGGGGGGCAGATGGTTCTGGGAATCACATAGCTTTTATACTATCTTTGTTGTCCTTCATACTCAAAGAGAAACAAAGTGCTCCTCACTACGTTCAGGCCAAGGTACACTGTGTCTAACTGTGACTGATCAGACCAATATGAGTTTCCAAGGTTTTAGCATATGTCAAGCACAATAGTCAATATGAACATGTGAAACAAAGATGTCTCTAAATTTTCACATCTCACATTTCTTTTGAGCTACTCTAATTCTGTTTTGCTTATAGAGCACAGCACCTTCTTTAAGGAGAACATACCATGCTGGACAGCCCTATGCTATCTCATGGTCGATTCCAAAATTCTTCAGAGAGACCTTGTATTACTTTTTCTGACCTCTGTGGCAGCCCTTTCCTTGTGTGGATTCTCTGTAAGATGATCTTTTAGGCAAATATTCAACTAGTATTCAAACAATGTGGCCAGACCATCAGAGCTGCACTTTCTGCATCAGAGTTTGAATGCTTGGTAGTTTAGCTCTATAAAGGACCTCAGGGTGCAGAAGCTAATCTTGCCAGATGATCTTCAGGACCTTCCTAAGACAATTCAAATGGAAGCAATTCATAGCACTGGTAGACTGTCCAGATTTCAAAGGCATACAATAATGAGGTCAGCACAAAGTCTCTGGAGACCTTCAGTTTGGTAGGCAGCCTAGTACCTCTTCTCTCCAATAACTGTCCTTTGCAACTTCACAAACACTCAGCTAACTCTGGCAATGAACGCATCAATCTCACCATCTATGTGTACATCCCTGGAAAGTATACTGCTAAGGTAAGATAATTTATCTACATCACTCAACATTTTCCATCTTCCATAATGTATGGTTCCACATATGGATGGCATGGTGGTGGCTGGCAGAGAATCACTTCAAAGAACTCCTGAGAAATTCACTTTTTCATCATTGACTTAGATTGACTTTTATAGAGCACTCTGAGAATGCTTGGTATATTTGCCTGTAACTCAGCAGAAACAAGGAGCACATTGAAGATCTTTGATATACAGTTTCCTCTTAGCTGGTTCCCTGAAACGCACACATTGCGTCTCTTTTCCTTTGGCTTGTTTTCTTTGAAAATGCCAATTGGCACAAATAGCAGAGAATTGATCCATACCCCATTGCATCTCAGACTAAGAGGCTAAATCAAGTGCATAATCATCTGTGAACAAAACACCATGCACCAATTCTCCCCCCTCCCCCACTTCAGTCTTGGGTTGTAGCCTTTTCAAGTTAAAAAGTTTACTTTCAGTCTAGTAGCTGACCTTGAAATTTTCATCTGTTTTGAAAACATCTGACTGGGAAAACACAAGAGCATCATTCATTATTCAGACCACATGCCATCATGAAACTGACATAAAATACCAATCAAGGTAATCAAGGCATTCAAGTTTTGCCATGATCTTGCACAAGTCCTCACAGCTGACAGTATCAAAGGCCTTGGTCTAAGCACAAAATCATTGTTCAGTGATCAAGCAGTCATATTCTTGGAGGACCTAAATCATATTTGTCATAATGTCATCAATATAAACAAAATCAGGAGACAAAAAGTAGTTACAACTACATAGAAAGACAGATTACAATTTCTTCTTGGACAGAAAAGAAAAGGGAGGTGGAACTAGCATAAAATTGGCTTCATCCCTTATCCAAAGGTTGCCAAAGGAGTATTTCATGGAACATTCAATCATCTCATATTCAATATTCTTTTGTTTTAAAACTTACCATAAGAATAATTGCTCTTTTTGTACCAACTTGCATTATCAGAGTATGAATGGATTATAACACTTTAAGAAGAACTCTATTGCAGTCTACAAGTCAAATTAATGTAGATTTTAATACTCAGTGATTTCATTTCAGTGCAAATGTGAAAAATAGCAAAGAGGGTGAAAAAATGCTAGGAAATATAAGAATATTAGGAAACAATTGAAGAATAAGGGAAGAGAAGTCAGACTACATATTAATATAATGGAAACTCTTGAAGGGTAGAGACTATCTTCCTTTTATATTTGTATCCCTAGTCTTGGGCTCAGTGTTAAGAACATACTAAGTACTTAACAAGCATTTTTCATTCATTCATAAAAGTCTCATACTTACACAACATGATTAATATGGTTGACAAGAAAAAGAATTAGTAAGAATTGGAATTGGCAAAGCAACAAATACCATCAAAAATGAAATGGAGTCTATTTTTAACAGGAAACAACTAATTAATGATGCAGAAGTCATTCCTGAATCAACTGTCTTTGTATATTCAGAAAACTGACTTGTTAGAGAAAATATAAAAATTAATAGAAAGCTGGAAGAAATTTTAAGATGAGAAAAAGACACTGCATGTAATTCCAACCTGAAGGGTTAAAATAAGTTAATTGTGATGAAGAATGAGAAATGATTGGATTTATATTATTTATATATATATTACATTTATTATTTTATTTATATTATTTATATATATTACATTTATTACAACAATCTTACACACACATTTTACTAATATAAATGATCTGACAAGAGTAGACAAGAGAGTTTAAAAACAGCCTTAGTCAGCAGATACCTGTCATATTTTTGAGGAACAGTGATATGGCAGCCAAATACCACACTGGCTTGGAATATACATTCATCTGAGAACATTTTATGTGAAAGGATAGTTTAAGATTATGTTACATCCAAAGATAAAAAAAAATGAAATGGAGGGAAAATTAATTTAAATAAATCTTAGTGACATACTGACTAAATTAAGTCATCCCGAGAATAGTTAAGAATGAAATTGGAAATTTGATGAGAAAACATGAAAAAAGATATTTTATAAGAAAAAAAACTTTTTTCAATAGCAGTGGAACCACCACATTTGGATTCTAGAGGAAATAAAAATGGCCTTGAAAAAAAACATGGAAAAAGCATCCCAACTAGACCAAGTATATGGAAAGAAACAATGAGCTATGAGTGACACAATTCAAAACATTTGAGAAACATATTACAAATATATTTGGAAAGATACCAAAGCTGTCTGAAAATTTCAGATATTGTGACCCAAAAGTCAGAAAAGAATAGTAAGTACTAGTACAGATGTCTACTTTCACAAATGTCATTTCTATGAGAATAATACACACAGAGAAACACACCCACATGAAGACATCTTTACTGAGGGATGAAAACTATTTTATAGCAGATCATAACTTTAATATCATACATTGATCGAAGAAGTACAATATGAAAGACTTCATCTTGCTTAGTGTTTGTTGGCTATATTAAAAATTATTTCATGAAAAGCCACTTTAAAGGCTTTTTCAAGTAGATGTTTTCCACATCTGTATCAAAATTATGTAGACTTCCTTTACAAATATACCAATAGAGAAAAATTTGTTTGATGATATTTGTTAATATCAGGTGACCCATAAAACAGGAAAATATAAGATCATCAAATGTATTCTCTATGGTCATGGACAAGAACCAGTATAGATTCCAAGTCAAAGATGGATCCCTTATAAATAGTTTTACCTCTTGTTTTCCTGTGATATTAGATTACATTCAATTTTGAAATGCTGGTGAGCCTCCTAAATCAGATCCATAATCATTTCAAAGAGTTTGACTAATAATTACACAGGGAGAAAAAAATATATATATGTAGTCTCAATTGTCCAGATCACTATATAACTATATCTACATATCATATAGGTGTATGTATATATACATACACATAAATGTAAAATATAAATATATGCATACTGGTACTTACATACACGCATACAACTTACAATACTTATTCATCAAAAAGAATAAATAGAAGGGTTGGGTAGAAGTAAAATAAATTATATAGGGAAATAGAAATAACACTAGAAAATCAAATTGTAGGCAAATTGTAGGAAACATTGAATGCTAGGCTAAGGACAGTGCCTTATCCTATAGGCAAGGGAGTATTTCATAATTTTTACCAGGTTAAGTGATCTGATGAAAGCAGTGATTGAGGAAAATTAGTCTAGCAAACCTTATCATCATCATAAACCAAGGGTAGGAGAGTCAAAGATTAAATGATATATTTTTAATGCATCAATCATGGGGTGATAAAGGTGATGGCAGTGGCAGTAAGAGTGGGTTTTAGCTGGAAGGAATGTCAGAAATCAACTAGCTCAATCCTCTTGTGCAATTGGCAAGGAAATTTAGGCTAAGATAATATCACACAATGAGCAAGTAACTGAGACAGAAATTGAACCTAGGTCTTCTGATCCCAAAATCTTGTCTTTTTCCTAGTGAAATCTATTTACTCACAGAAGGGAAAGATTAGAAATACATCACAAAGGGAGACTCAATAGAATTGAGTAGATGGGGTGTGTGTGCATGCGTGTGTGTGTGTGTGTGTGTGTGTGTGTGTGACAGAGAGAGACAGAGACAGAGACAGAGAGACAGAGATAGACAGAGACACACAGAAGGAAAGGAGAGGAGGGAGGGAGAAGGAGGAAAAGGAAAGGAGAGGATGAGGAGAGGGAGAGCAATAGAGGGAGAGAGAAGGAGATTAATTATGCACCTTATAATGCAAGTCACCATGCTTGGTACAAGTTGATACAAAGATAAAATGAACCAGTCTCCCCCTACAATGACATTGCATTCAACTAGGGGAATATAATGTGTGTATGTGTATAATAACTTATACATAGATAAGTAAATTATATTATATATATATAGTGGTGGTTTAGGGTAGGGATAAAGGGAAGAGTAACAAAAATTGGGGAGATAAGGAAAGGACCAGGTAGGAGGTAACATTTGAAGTGAGACTTAAACAGAGCTAGAGATTCAAAGAAACAGGAAAGAGAACAACCCAGGTCTTGGGGTAATCTATGCAAAATCATGGAGATGAGAAAAGAAATGTTGTATGCAAGAAACAGTAATAGAGAAGTTTGACTGTAATATAGAGAGTTCAGAAGGGGGAATAATATAAAATAAGTCTGGAAGGATAGGACAGTTAGACTGTGAAGGGATTTACATTTTAAACAGATGAATTAGGAAGCAATAGTGAGCCCCTGAAGGATCTTAAGCAAAAGGGTAATGTGTTCATATCTGTGATTTTGGAATATCAATTTCAAGGATAATTGGACAGGACAAAGATCAGAAGCCGGAAGTCCAATTAGGAGACTATAGTAAGTCCAAATGAAAAGATAATGAGGGTCTCAAATAGGGTAGTGGATATGTGAGTGGAGAGAAAGAGAGGGATAGTGATAGTCATGCCTGACTCTTCATGACCTAATTTGGGCTTTTCTTGGTAAAGATACTACAATGGTTTTCCATTTCCTTCTGCATTTCATTTTACAGATAAGGAAACTAAGGTAAGCAGTGTTAAGTAACTTGCCCATGGTTAGTGTCTGAGTCTGGATTTGAATTCAGATCATCCCTGATCTATCTACTGTGCCACTTTGTTACCCAGGATATAGGTGTAAGGAAAAGTAAATAGTCAAGTATGATTTTGAGGTTGGGAGGCTGAAAGAATGATAGTATCTTTGACAAAAATAGGAAAATTAAGAAGAGGGATATGTTTAGATGGAAAGGTCATGTTCTAGGCATGTTAGTTTGACATGTCAATGGAACATCTATATGGAAGCATCCATTAAGCAGATGAAGGACTGGAACTCTGGTAAGAGATGTGGACTGGATATATAAATGGTAATATATAAGAGCATTAGGCTCAAGTTCAGGAAACTCTAAATTCAAATCTGGTCTTAGACACTTGCTAGCTGTGTGACCCTGGACAAATCATTTCTGTTTGCCTCAGTTTCTTCATCTATTTCCCATGGTTATTGGAAGGACATGACAAGATACAACTAGGTCTCAATTAGTGTGAATAATGAATTCCCTGAAGTGGCTACATGTCTTTGACTTCCCACTATTTGAAGTTATAATTATGTAAAATAGTCTAGTTGATTCCAGTCCAATGGAAGAAAAAGCAGCACAAATTTGAATAATGCACAATATGATCACTTCAGGGAATTCATTATTCGCATTTTGCAAACCTTAAAGCACTATATAAATGCTAGCTACTACAATTATTATTTGTCTGCAGAGAAATAATTTAAATTGACTCTATGAGGCTAGCCATTCAATCAATTTAAATCCACCTAACTCTTATTATCTAGCCTACATCTCTCCATATGGTTCAAAATTAGCATGAGAGAACCTTTTCAAATGTCTCTCTGAAATCTGTGTAACCTACTGCTACAACATTCTCTTGATTTCACAGTATAATTTCTCCATCAAACAAGGGGAAAAGAGATTAATGTGATATGCCCTGCCCTTTCTATAATCATGCTGACTTTTTATGATAACTTCTTTTTTCCAGATGCTCACCAACTATCCCTTAAATAATGACAGATTCTAGAATCAATCCAGGGATTTATTCAAGATCAATTTTCTGTAGTTTATAGACTACAATATCTTTTTTGAAAAATGGGATAAAATTGGTCCTTTATCAGCCCTGTATGGTCCTCCCCTTTGTCCATAATCTTAAGAGATCACTGATAGTGGCTCAACCATCATATTCACCATTTCTTTCTTTCTTTTGTGAGGCAGTTGGGGCTAAGTGACTTGCTTATAGTCACACAGCTAGTAAGTCTCAAGTGTCTGATAAGAGGACAAATTTGAACTCAGGTCCTCCTGACTTCAGGGTCAGAGCTTTATCCTCTGTACCACCTAGCTGCCCCATATCCACCATTTCTTCGAACAATTTCTGGTTTTCACATACATTCTGTAGTCATATTTCATTTTTCCCATGGTGTTGTCCCCTTTTGCGGGAAATGTAATTCTTTACCTCTTCATTTACAGATGCAATTCATCAGCTGGGAAATATCATAAATATTTGCTGAGTTTATTGAAAAATTAACTGAGACCACATTAAACAGTTTTGAAAAATTAATGTTTTAGCCATATTTCTCAAACATGCAAGCAGCCATACATTTGTGGCAATTCTGAGAAAATTGAATGTTTCTCCTGAATTATTGTACTTTCCCACAAGAGGGCTTTTGCTAGGCAAAAATTTTGTTCATAATAGTGATCTGCTCACATATGTTGGTAAGAATTAGATAAATATAAGAAATATAAATATATGTGATATTTTAACACTTTTTGTTTTTTCTCTGAAATTATCAATCAGGAAAAATATTGTTCCACTTTGAATTAAACAACCTTCCTACTGATTATATTTACCAGGTAATGTAATAATAGGAAGTCAAATTCTAATCATTATTTCCAAAGTCAGATAAAAATGATTATAAATTGAAGTTGCAAGGGATCTCAAAGGCCATCTAATCTAACACCCTCATTTTACAGATGAGGAAACTGAGGCCCAGATATATTAAACAATTTTCTCTAAGCCACTATTAAGTACCAGGGGTAGGATTTGACTCTAAATCTTCTGACTCCATAAGGAACTAAGTTTTTTTTTCCCTACTGGACCACACTAGTTCTGCAAACAGTTTTTTTTTTTTTAATGCAAAGGATGGTTTCCGTGCATTAACCTCAGGTCTATATACTTGGGCTACTACATCACTTTGCTATCTGATAAAAGAAAGTAGGGCCTTTTGCATTTACAGCTATCTGCTCAATCTCTTTCAGGGCAAGTACCATATCTCCTAAAAATACAAAGCCTTCCCTACTTCATGTTGCTCAGAATTGTCATGGAATAGACAATTCCTGTCTTGAAGAATTTCTTCTTTGAGTTCTGGGGCATGTTCAAGCCACTGTCTTGTCTAACTCCTTCTTTCCCTCATTTAACATATTAAAAGAGAAGTCTAAACTCTCTGAGTCCATGTCATCACTGAATTGCTAGCACTCTGGCTCCCATTTTCATCATATTATTGAAAAATCTCCAATATCACCAGTAACTTCCCAACATTTATATCCGATGACCTTGCCTATGGTGGAATTGTCCTAACCCTCCTGGTAGCATTTTATACTATATAACACTGTGTCCTTCTTTTTGAACTTTGCGCTCTCCTTAGCTTCCACAGCACTACACCTCAGGCACTCTCCTAGGTCTTCTCCTTCCATCATGACAGTTCTGTATAGTTCTCCACTGTGGACTCTATTTTTTCCTCTTCCCCCTAAGAGCAGGTGTTTATATTTTATTCTTGATCCTCGTCTTGTCTTTCAATATAGATGATCTCCAAAATCAGGGACCTGGTCCCCTGGGTAATTATGAAGTGACCTCAAAAGATCTGATTAAACAATCAGAAGATAGGGAGGTAAGGTCCATTTTATCTCCTTTGATTCTCTCTATTCTTTCTTCAGTCAATCTTCTCCTATTTACAGTTGTAAAATTATTTTTCTTTATACTCCAAAAACTCTATTATGATATTAGATTGTTCTGGCTCCCTTCCTCCCCCCTTCCTATGCATTATTGAGTGGTGCACTTGTCACCAATACAACCACACCCATATTTTACTCATTTTAGCCCAAACCAAAGGAAGAGGATGTTGTTGTTTTACAAAAATAATGAGGATATTCAACTACATTGCTCTTACCAATACATTACTATTAGCAATAGAAACAATAATAATGTTCTGGTAAGAGAAAGGGAGTTTGTGCTATCACTAATATTAAGGACTATTAAGGAATCCTCTGAATTTACCTTCTTGAGTTGCCATATTTTCCAGAAACACTGGACCCAGAGCATGCAGGAGGCCCTAAATATGTTAAGTACAAAGTGCCCCCAACGCAGTTGACATGATTATGTATGAAAAATACTTTACAATACTTAAAGTCATATTTTACATGTCCCAAAAGTCTCAGTGCAATTTTAAACTACAAAAGGAATGCTGCTATCCATTCTTCAAGGTCCTTCTTATATCCTGAGTCCCAACATTCAAGTTACCTCCACTCAATAATCTATTGAATCACTGAATGTTTGAGTTAGAAAGGAACTCAGGGCATCAGATCCAACACCCTAAATGAAACATGATGCCTCTACAAAATTTCTGATATTTGAACAGCATCCTAAAATCATAGAACTCACTTCTTCAAGTAGCCAATTTCATTTTTTGACAGATGTGATAGTTAACTAGAAAGTTGTTGCTTATATTGAGGCAAAATCTCTTTCCCAAAGGTTCAAGATGGCATGTCTGCTGGAGACCCCAAACCACATGAGTGTCCTTTTAGAAGTGATAGCTAGCAATTGCCACTATGTTGACAGGCTATTTGACCCAGATCCCCAGGATGTTATATAGACATGAAAAAATGCTGCAATTGGAAACAACAAACAGAAAACCAACCTCATTGTTTTAGAAGCAGCTCCAAACCTCTTAAATCTGCTTCAGCAAGAAACTTCAAGCACAGAGTTAAAAAATGAATGTGTAGCGGTATTGGGAAGTCTTGCTATGGGTACTGAAAACAATGTCAAGTCTCTCCTAGACTTCTATGTTATTCCAGCCTTGCTCAAAGAATTACTAATGCAAGATTTGAAGTTTATTGAAGTTTGCCTTAGATTACTTCATACCATCTTTACCAGTCCAGTCACCCCAAAGGGACTACTTTAATCAGATGCTACAATTATTCCCCATGCCATGGTACTGCTAGGTAGATTTCATTATACACAAAAATACATTTTTCAGATCTTCTCTCATTGCTGCAAAGCACCAGATCACCAATTGTATTTTACCATGAAGCAGTACAAAATATTACTCATCTGTTAACTTCAGTCACACAACGTTCTAAAGTCAAGTACTGAAATGCTACTCAGTTTTAGCCTTTGAAAACACCAAAGTATCCATGACCCTTGTAAATGTTTTTGTTGATGGAAAATCATTACCCCAGATTTTTGTGAAGATGTTACAGAGGGATAAGCCTATTGAAATGCAGCTCACATTAGCAAATTACTTAACATACATGTGCAGACCTGGAGCATTGGAGAGACTGTATTTGCCTTCTTTGGTTTGAAGGTACAGTAAGGAGAGATTGCTAGAGGAGTGAGTTGAAGGAGCTGAAACACTTTATCTGATTGAACCAGATGTTGAATTACAAAGAATCGCTAGGATAACAGATCACCTAATTGCAGGACTTGCTGATTGCTTCAAGTATCCCAGTTCACTCAGTGCTGCTGTCGAAACGCTTGACCATGATTTAAAACATGCTCATGAACTTCACCAGGCTGCTTTCAAGCTTTATGCCTCTCTTGGAGCTAATGATGAAAATATCCTGAAAAAGGGGAGCTGGGAGAGAGGTATCCTTCAGTCCTGACCATCAGCAGGCAGGAAGTGACATCATCTTGAAAGGTGTGGTAAAGAGCGCTAACAGTGACTGTTTGACTATAATAAAACAGACGGACTAAAAGCATAATTGAAGAATAAATGGGAACTGGAAGTGATGTTTTTTTTTCTTTGTTTTGCTCTTAGAAACATAGTGAAGAAGCTGGAGTGACAGATAACTCTCATGTGACATTAATATGATTCTCATGTTGCACATATTTGCATGAGTTTTGGTGAAAATAATTCTAGAGCTATGAAGCTTCACACACCTTGTAAAACATAACACTAGAATTGTAAATGTTATTTATGGAAATACCTTCTGTTTGATACCATTGAGAAATTCAAGTCTCCTACTGTACATTGTTCTTTGATATGTGGCCTAGTGGTATTTAATTTTTTTTTTGCCACTGCGCAAGTTTTGTGTGAATAAAAGTTTTGTGGAATGGTGATTTTATAGTTTTGTTAGTCATCACCTGAAGTTTTAAACTCCTGACCAAGGCTCAGTGGTATGTTTAGCGTCTTCATGTTGTTGCCGCAACCTAGCCCTGCATGAGTGTCACTTTCTTTGTTGGTCCTCGACAAGGAGAAGAGTATAATGTCAAGTTCTGGTTTGGCTCCAAAAACAAAAAAATCTAGAGCTGACTACTCACCAAGAGAATCTGGTATGCCTCCATTGGGGCCTCTTTAGTCACCGGAAAGGAAAACCAAATGTTCTCTCATTGTCGTCCATATAAAAGACCCAGAATCAGGCAGTTTTTGTTGAATTTGGTAGTTTGTTGGCTATACTCATACAGAGGACTTTGACTCACTACTATAAGATATAATTTGAAAACTTGATGCAAAGTCACATGATTCAAATAACCCTTCTATTTATAACAGGGATCACTCTCACCAGAATGTGGTCAAAAGAAAAAAAAATTGTAATATGGCCATAGAGGGGCCATCTGGAAAAAATAAAATAAAATAAAAATAATATTAGACACAACTAGCACTCTTTATTTTCTATGCACCTTTATTTGGCACTATTACCAAAATGTCTCTAACTAGAAGAGTGCTTAAAAGCCAATCTGAAAAAAAATTAGTTATGCCTCTCCAAACACCACCAGGCAGAACTGTCACTTCCAACTTAACTCAATGATAGTATCTGATGCTGTCTGTGTCAAAATTTGATTTGATTTATTAATCTTGACATTGTGCTTTACATACAATTAGGATAAATGATCTTGTATTCCAAAGCAAGGGCCTCGTGTGACACTCAGATGTAGATTAAAAATTCATCTATACTTCAAGTAGCTGCAATTTCATTATTGGTTAAAATTTTTATAAACCTCAAACTTCTAAATTTTAATGTGAGAAATATGGAGGACATTTATGATTGTATTAAACCTATGAGATCTGGTAAACAGTAGGCTGCCTGGAAACTGGATAATTCTTTTGCCCATTGATAAAGCTTCAAAAGAGTTTTTCAGGGAAATGTTATGATCTGAAAGGGAGATAGACAGATGAACCAGTAGAAAAATAGGGTGCTCTTTTTTGTACTTGTGTATAATTTTTATTTTTCTTAATAAAAGCTATTTTTTAGTTACTGACTTAAAAAAATTCTCTCTCACTTGTAGTTCCTATTTTTTCCAGTTCTAATCCTTAGGGTCAAATAGAATGAGTCAAACTCTTTTGTCCCATAATTGCTTAATGTTCTCATTATATTAAATTGTTTTTACCATTTTCATGCCTTTGCACAGGCTTTTCCCAATGCCTAAAGTATATTCCATCCTGACACCTGCCTCTCAGAATCATTTTTGGTTTTTGTTGTTCATTTAGGTCTAACTCTTTATAACCTCATTTGGGTGTTTGTTTTGGGGGGAGGGACAAAAATACTGGAGTGGTTTGCCATTTCCTTCTCTAGCTATTTGACAGATGAGGAAACTGAGGCAAACAGGGCTAAGTGACTTGCCTAGGGTCACAAAGCTAGTAAATGTCTGAAGTTGGAATTGAACTCAGCTTTTCCTGACTCCAGGCTTAGCACTCTATCCACTGTGCTACCTAGATGCCACTACCTCCTGCATTTATTTATTTAATTGTATTCCCTTTCCCTATGTCCCAGAAATTACTGTGCATTTATTTACAAATATTTTGCATTTACTGATCTGTGTTCATGTTGTTTCCCCCACACCCTCCCAGTTCAATAAATTTGGCAAGTAGATGGCATTTACTAGCTGTGTGACCCTCAGCAAGTCATTGAATCTCTTTCTTAGTCTCTCCGTCTGTAAAGAGGGGATAATCATATCACCTACTTCACAGAATTGTAGTAAGGTTCAAATGAGACCACATATGAAAACTACATTGCAAACCTTAAAGCTTTTATAAATACCAGCTGTTCTGTTAACTCGAGACTATTACACATTTGTCTCTATATTCCAAGCACCTAGCACAGTGCCTGGAACTGAGGTTATTGAATGAAAAAAAAAAAACTGACAAAGTATTTTAATGTTTATAAAGTACATTTGTCAAATGGCCATAATTATATCTGCCTTACATTCCTCATAGAGCCATTGTGAGGATCAGATGGGACATATTTTTGAGAAGCGCTGGAAACCAGAAAGCATGTTATGAATTTAAAGGTCCTACTGCTCTGGTTTTCCTTTCTCCTTTGTCCCCTAATATATATGAAGGAAAGTCCTTTACAAATAATTTCCTTAGCACTTCCCAGCTAGCAACAGTAGGTGGCAAACGTTTCCAAACTATAGCAATGCCCTCCTTTAAGATGCCACTGAGCCCAAGGCTTGCATTTTATCCTTGAGCTCTCAGACAACGTTTTCTAAAACTCTGATACTTGGAGCTTTCCTGAAATCATAATTTAAAGAAGAAAAATGAACCCCCCCACCCAAATCTCTTAGGATGATTTGAAACATGCATTTTCATGGTAAAAGTTAAATTTCTAGTATCCTGAACATCACAATCATCCACCTTAAACTGAGAACCAGATCTGGAAAGTGGAGCAGCCTATCATTGCCCACATCCCCATCTCCATGACAACGTTCTAAGCTGCCTGCACAATTAAAGGAACAGTGGTGTTTTGCAAGGGGAAGGTAGGCTAAAGAGGAATACTGGCTAAACTCCATTTTTAGATGTGAAGATGGAAGTTAAAAACAATTCTAATTAGTGAGACTGAGGGATGGAAAATAGATTTTTTAAAAAACATCTCTTCCATTAGCAGAAAAAAAAAGAGTATATTTTTGCAGATTCATATTCCTACATTTTCTCCATACTCTGCCTTTTTTTTTTGACAACAGCTACTTGAAACCTGGAATGCTCATCAACCCTCACTTGTTCACCCTTTAAATGATATTTATAGAGAAAAAAAATCTATTTTTATTCCTGGTAATGAGGCACGTACCACCTGGCTATGTTTTTTTCACTCAGATAGTATATGGGCAACTGTGGGAGTCCCTCTATAACCCAGAATATCCTTGGCTCCAAGAACTCTGTTCTCTATAATGAAACTATACATTTGTAGGGTGTTTTACAGTTTGCAAAATGCTTTAATGTGCATTACCTCATTTGATCCGCAGAATAATCTTCCGAGGTAACTAAAAATGGTAAAATCATCCCAATTTTCAGATAAAGAAACTGAGGCTTAGAGAAGAGAGGTGCCATCTGGTACACGTGATAGAGCTAGGACTCTAGTCCAGGACTGCAGACTCCCAGTTTGAAAGCTGTTCCACTAAGCTAGGCTGCCTCTCCTGCTCAGGGAATGATTATGGGTTCTTGCACATTAATCATCCTGAATTCTGAGGAGTCTCCCTTATGGCTAGAGAACTTGCATGGAGTTCTGAAAAATACCACTAATATTAAGCCTATGGTTGAAAAAAAAATGGAGCCCACAAGGAAAGTTTAAAGGAATCTTAACTGTTTTTCAATGAAGAAAAGAAAACTAAAGGAAGGGTTGTTAAAAGTCTTCAAAAAGAGATGAAAGTTTCCTTTATAGGGGATGATTACCAGCTATTTTTATTGTTTTCATTGAGAAAAGAAAGAATAACAGCCAGGTTCCAAGAAAAAAAATATCAGGAAAAGCAAAAATATACTTAGAGAAACTATGCCTATGTAAGAGCATGACCCTGAATTCTTAGGGTTGGGAGGATAATAATGTGGTTGGTATGAATTTTTATTCTGGAATAGTTGAAAAATAGATTTTGTGTGTGCAGAAAGGCATAAATGTGAGGAAGTAAAAAGCATAGACTTCCTAGTCTCTTAAATTTTTTTCCAGCCTTTGGATCCCTTAGTTTATCTCTTTTTCCTGTGGAATAAATCAGTTATTGTTCCATTCATCTTGGCTATTTGAACAATCTCAGAGGATCTTTATACTTTCAATTTGATTGTGACCATGGCAATGAGAGACAAGCAGGATGAAGCAGGATTGACCTTGAAAAGAAGGTAGCACTTGAGATGAGACTGGAAAGGAACCTCGAAGGGAACTTGGGATACCAAGACATTGGGGCAAGAAAAGAGCTTTCTACACATGCCAGGCACGAAGTAGCAACTGTTAAGATGTAAATATGGGGGAGAAAGTATTCTGAGCATGGTCAACACCTTATGCAAAGTACCTTGTGCTTTTTTTTATGAAGAAAAACAATAATCTTACTCAGTGCAGTTGACTTGCTGGAAATAGACATGCTCAGCACCTTGTAAAACCTGAACTGAAGGGATAATTCTGGGGAGAGCGACAATCTCTTATGAAGAGGTCAATAAATTATTTCATTTTGATCAAAATCAATTGTGAACTTCAATTTATCAAAGTTTTACTATGCTCCAGGTTCCCTGTCTATCAGTTAGAATTATAGGCGCACGGCAAGGATTTATTCTCTCTTCTTTTTCCTTCAGTCTCAAAGGGAGCATTCTCTCTTGGTCTGACAGCTCCCCACCTTTAGACTATTCACCCCTCCTACTTCCTCCAGAATCCTGCTCCTAAATCTTCCTCCCTCTCCAGAATTTTGAATGTTACCAATGACTTTGTTATGAACAAAGCCAAAGTATTTCACCTCCATTCTCAATTTCTGTTTATTGTATTTGAACTTGTTGATTTCTCTATCCTCATTCAGTCTCTGTTGATTTAATTCACTTTAATTCAAACAGCATTTATTTACCATCTACTATTTGCCATCTATTTTGCTTGACAGTAGGCATGCAAAGACAAATCAGGCAACAAGTTTTTCAGACTGACACATTATTGTGTCAGTCCTGCCCTAAGTACTGGAAAAGCAAAGAAATAGCTGAAACAGTCCCTGAATTCAAAAGCTTACATTTGAATGTGGGTGACATCATGCAAATAAGAACATACAGATTACATACAAAATGATACAATGGAGTTTGGAGAAGGCAAAGACTACCAGCTATGTGAGAAGGAAAGGAGATGGAGTGTTGTGATTGGGCTGGAAAACAGAGTGTATGGAGAGTGGATGCTAATGTAGGAAGGAAACAAAATCAGTCTTTGCCCTATGGAGTTTTTCTACTAAGAAGAAACAATGTGTACCCAGAAAAGTAAAAATAACATAAATTCAAAGTAAATACAAAGAAATTCTAGGGAGGGAGGAGATGGTACTGAAAACTGGGGTGGTGAAGAGAATTAGGACAGGTCTTAGGTGAAAGGTGGCATTTGAGGTGTTTTGAAGGGATCTAGGGATTCCAAGAAGTGAAGGTGTGAAAAGAGAATTCTATGAATGCCAGGCATGAAGTAGCTGTTATCAAGAAGTGAATCTGAAGAGAAAAAGTATTTTAGGTATCCTAGACACCTTATACAAAAACATGCAGGCAAAAAATATGGAATGCTGTATTTGGGAATAAGAAAATGGTTTGACTGATCAAAGAGTACATGAGGTAGAGTAACCATGATGGCACACATGGTATCTTGGTTCTCTTTCTTCTATTTACTTTAAGGACTTTTCTTTCTTCTCCTGCCCTCAAACCACTTCAAGACTCAGTACTTGACCATCTTCTGTCTCCTTAGAACTCATGTTTGCTAATAACTTTACCTACTACCTCTATGCTGGGAGTTTACAAATCATACTGTATTATCTTTTCCTCTCAAGCAAGCTGCAGTCTAATCTCCAATCAACGACTAAATATTTCCATTTGAAGCCCCATCATTAGCTCAAATTCCACACATTTAAAACAAAACCCACAATCTTTACTCTTGAATAAGCTACCCCTCTTCTTTGGAAATGGGGCTATCATTTCCCAAGAAAACATCTTTGACACATCCTCTCCTCTGTTTCCTGTTGGCTGCTAAATCCTGAATATTTTTCCTCTTACTTTTCTCTTGTAGTCTTCTTCATTCCCACTTTCATTACCCTGGGTGTGAACTGAAATCATCTGAGTTTGGGTTACTGCATTGGACTCTTGGCTTGCCTCCCCTATCTACCCATACACATATTGGTATCAGCCTAATCTTAAACTCTATTTTCATGATATCACTCAGTACAAAATATGCAACACTTCCTTATTTCCTATTCTAAGTGTAAACTCCTCAAAATGGATATCAAAGCCTTTTATAATTTGAATCTAACTTTTCTATTTAACTTTGTTTCCTATTATCACCCAACTGTTCACTCTCCATTCTAGTCAGATAGATCTCCTCAATGTCACCAGCACATATTGTTAGGAACTTGCCAGTTCAGCTATCCTTGGGAAGTTCATGATTTGTCAGCTGATACCATTATCTTCTAGATGTTTGAAGGGGGGAAATTTATTATTTATCCTCCTGTGATTGGGCTTCATCCAGATCAGTAAGTATCAGAGAGTGGGACTCAGCACAAATCTTATGTCTGGATTAAGGAGGTAGCTTTCCATCTACTAATGAGGCTGGACCCTCTGCCTCAAAACTGATTTGTCCCTTCAAAATAGATTCCCACTGACCCTACTATCTGGTCCTACTTGGAATGGAAAAATATGGTCCTGCAAAAGACTCTTAATTTTTAAGAGGGCATAGCTGAGTAGGCCTGGATCCTAGCAGGTGATCTAATAGAAATGCTAAGCAAGTTTTAAGACATAGGTCTTCTGAGTACCATTTGATAGCTGTCCTCCTGGTTAACCTCAGAAGACAGTGGAAAAAAGATTCTTTCTTCTTATTCTGACAGGCAGGAATGCAGTTAGCAATCAATAAATCTATCTGTGTTTCTCTAATAGGAGTTTAAAAGATCACATGACCTTCTGTCACAGTAGAGTCAATTGGACCCAGGAGAGATAATCCATCACAACCTTCCTTTCAGAAATAATCATGTATCTGATGTATTTAGGATTATTGTCTAGTATTCTGCTTTAATTATCCAGGAGGTCATTTTGAACTGAGTTCAGAATTTCCCTCTGAGAGTCATATGGTTTTGAGTTTCTATTGAGTCTTTGTGTCTCTATCTCACAGAAAACACACACACACACGTACTTGTGTGATTATTAGATTGTGTTATGTCAGGAGGTTTATTTTCAATGTTGAAAAAGATTCCTAGGTAGAAAGAGTACAGATTTGGGTTACTTTAATCTTGTACACAGTTTCTGGCAGAGAAATATAGCCATAGAATCTGTTAATACCATTCCCAACCCTATTTCTCATTCCCTGTGACAGATTTTTGGTGGAAGAACGTGGGCAGTGTTTCCTTGAAGCCATGTGTTCTAGTGTTCAAAACAGATCATTGGTAGAAGAATGTGGACACCTTCTTTCTCTAAGGGCTTCTAATAGAAAATTGATAGAGAAAATGTGATAGTCTTACTAGTAGTTTCAGCTGAAAGTATTCAGTTTACTGATTATCCATCTTCTAATCTCTGTAATAACACTATACTCATATATCTTGCCATACCTTCTATTCCTATGTTCTTTCTCTAGCATGGAAAGACCTTACTTCTCCCCCTCTATGTACCTAAATTCTACCCATAGATATATTTGATTCTCAATATGAAATTCTACATGAAACCCCCGACTATTTCAAAACTCGACATCAGTTTCCTCTAGGCTTTTTTCTCACTTAAAATCTCTACCAAGCAATTTTAAGCAAATTCTATTTTTTATGAGTAGTAATGTTGTCTCCTCAACCAAATTGTAATTACCTTGAAAGCAGGGGCCTTACCTTTGCATTTTTTATATTTTAATTTCTATAACAGTTAATTATGGAACTGACCTCTCTTGGACAGACTCAGATTAGAGCCACCTTTTTTATAACTAGTTGCCTTATATTCTAAAATGTCATCAACTGGTGAACAACCATTACTAACAGCCCTTGTTACAAGACAATAGTCTTGTAAGACTATTGACATTTATCCAGGCTGATCATAGTCAATCATTATCTCTTTGGTCAAAGTTTTTAATAGGACCTTCCACAATTTTTACTTCACTGTTATTGCTTTTGGGTCACCCCTAGCTCATGATGAGGCATAAGAGTATGTAAGTGTTGGGGAGAGGGGCAGGGTTGGATGTCCAAGAAGCATTGCAAAACTAGAAAATATCCAGGATAAGGATTCACATGACTATGTCCATATGCTCCTATGTGTTTGTAATTAAAAAGACCCTTGTTGATCAATAGATCAATTAATACAATATGTTTTGAGTATTCAGTATGATGTTCCTACTTGGAATGTACTGTGCTCCATCCTCAAGGGGATATGAAGACATATAAGAAATAGCCTCTGGCATCTAGGACCTAATAATTTGAGTAAGGAATTAGGATATGCATGTGGCCACAGATAACTAGAATATAGAAGTATCGATGAAAAATGACAAATGAAAGATGTTATCACCCTAAAACCTACTTTTGTTTTCTTCACTAAGTGTTAATCCTCTATACACCCTTACAAATGCCTCTTTTCTTGAATGAACTAGAAATAGCATCATCATATTGGGAAAAGCCCCAGAGGACAAAAGCTTCCCATTCTTGAGCAGAATTTAACTTCTTTCCCTGACCCAAATTCACATAAGCATATGGCACATAATCAGTGAGAAGCTCAAAGGAGCTATCTCAAGAGTCAACTCTATCTTCCATCCTGGGGACATCTCTAAAGGGTTCAGTAAGAGTGAACATTGGCTCCAGTGTTGGGATGACCTGGAGATCGAATCCGGGCTCAGACACTCAGCACCACACCCAAAAATAACTGGCCCTGTAACCTTGAGCAAGTTACTTATCCCCGATTGCTTAAAAAAAAAAAAAAGAGTGAACATAAGACAATTTCTTTTTCAATTTTTCAGTCCTCTAAAAATATAAGACTGACTCCCAAACTGCCCTCCTTCTACCTATTGACCTTTTATGTATCACAACCTGTCTCAGGGTAAAAAGGTAGATCAGCTTATCAACTTCTTGCTTCTGCAAACTTCAGCCAAGCTCAGACTGTGATCTATGGGCTCTGTGGATTTTATACAGTAGCTGGCACTTAGTAGGAACTTAATAGAAGTTTAATAGAACTAAGATTAAGGGAGGGGATTCCCCCACATGTGGATGTGCAAACACACACAAATCTCAGTTCATTTTGTCACAGAACACAGTCACACATGTTAACATTTTAATACGTTATACCCTATGATACCTTTATGAGGCCAGAATATCTTTTCTAATGAATTAGGTTGCAATGCTATTGACTGAGCCAGGTCTACAGGCAGATATAAACAGCTATGCTCTGGAAAATTTCTGCAATACTAGAATGAGAGAGTGAAAGCATGGAGTTACCTATGGAGAAGACTGATTTAGTTGAAGAAGGGTAGAGGAAGAGGAAAGGGGAGAAATTTCTCTCTTCCACTAATTGGTCACATAGCTTTGCCAAATACGTTTTTATAGAAGACTCTCTTACAGAGACCTCACACAAGGCAAGCACACACACAGGTGTCAGAAGAAATGATAAAAGGACACTCTTAAAGTCACTCTGAAGAATCTTAGAATAAATTGTGAGACATAGGAGACAATTACACAGGATTTGTCTGCATCAAAGAAGGTGTTGTGCTCTGTAGTATCTCAAAATAAACACAAGGTGTGCAAATTTAGAGACATCTCCACTCCAAATGTTCCTACGGACTATTTTTGCCTGACCTGCGGTGTAGCCTTCGGAGCCTGGATTGATGTGATCAGTCACAGTCAGACACACTGTACCTTGACCATCACATAGTGGTGTTATTTTAGTCCTCTTCTAGAATGAAGGACAAAAATCAGAGCACCAGTAGGAGATGCTGTACTTAGATGGCAGTAAAGAACACTAAAGAATTATTATGTTTGGGCATAGTCTGTGATTATAACTAATCTGGGGACTTGGGAGACATAACTTTCCCAATAATTGGCACAATGTCAAAATATCAACTTATTAAGAATTTACTGTGTGTACAATACTGTGTTAGGCTCTAAAGGGGATATAAAGTATTGATATTCACTGCCATCAAAGAGCTTACAATCTAGTAGAAGAATAAAATATTATATATATATGTATAAATATATATATATATATATATATATATATATATATATATATATATATATTTTTTTTTCTCGATATTACAGCTGGAGCCATGAGATATAACACTAATGAGAAGTGAACTTTCAAGTGAAAAGTTGTAATCAAGTGACTATCAGGAAAGAATGAAACAAAAAGTTAAATTAGACCGAATAAAATGAATAAATTCTATTTAAAATATTCTCCCATCTGTGTGAGGATAATCCCATTTTTTCTTCCAGAGGAGAAGCAGAAAGACTAAATAGCTCATAGGATAAATTATAGCACAATCTTTCCCCTGAATCACTGGCACATGGATGGCTAAAATTAGGCTAATAAGTTGTCCACACTTGTGGATTTAATCAGTGTAGCAAACTGCCTGTGTGGAAATTCCCTACACCATTGCAAATACATAACTTGTCTCTAATTTATAATATTGAAAGCTGCTTGGGACATTAGGAAGTTAAATTACTTGCCCACTGTCACACAGAAACTGTGAGAGGAAAGAGTAGACCCCAGGTCTTCCTGATTCCAAGGTCAATAGCTTTTTTGCCATATTACACTGCCTCTAAGCCTAACAAATAGGTTCAGAAACTTTAACTTAACTGCCAAAATGTTCACCAACCCACCAAACTTGGACTTGCTCCCATTCACATCTGCCATCTGCTTTTGCTACCTACTCCCTTTTCTAGACATGTGCAGTTCTCTACACTGATCTCTTTCACTGAGCTAAAATATTATAAGAATTTATTGGAAACAAATCTTTTTGGAGTCCTTTTCCACATAATCTTCATCTACTGAACTTCCTCCCATGCAAAACCTACCACTACCCCCAAAACACACAGATATGCAAAAGACAACTATTCAAATAAACAAAGATAGGTGACAAATGAAAAGTCTGAGAGACAAAATTTCTGGTAATTAATAATCAATTTATTAATCATGGCTAGCAAATAATTAATAAGTTGATGGTCATTGACTTTCATAAACAAAAGATGAACATTGGGGGCTGCTAGATGTTTAAATATCCTTGGAAGAGTGGGTGTCCCCAACAGGCTAAAATCAACTCTGATTGGTTAACAATTAATGAGAGAATGAATTATAATGAGAGGCGGGCTTATTCTAACGTGGTACTAGGTACCTGACTCTGATTATGTCATTCTTGGGCAAAGAAACACATCTCTACCCAGACCACTCCCATTCTGAGTAATCTAGACAAAAGTATCTACTCTCCACCCAGGCTTACCTGAGTAGAATTCCACCTAGATAAGATGGTCTTTACCCTTTTTAATAAGAACTAAGTTTTCCCAGTTGGGATGGGGTCCCACCCAAAATTGAGGAGATTGTTAATCCATCCATCTCAACATCAGCCTTTACCTCTTACAAGATCTGATTCCTAAATAAGAAAATAGAAAGTGGGGAGAGGGGGGGAGGGGAACCTGGATCCCTGTATTAGTAATTGATTATTAATAATTATTTCTCTTAGGTAAAAGATACTAGAAAGATGAATCAAGATTCATGAATGAATTTATATATCTGGATTAAATAATTGACACACTGAAAAGAGATTATGTACATGAACATGAACTGAATGGTTAATAGATAGTAGACAGATACATCTCATAGTCTTAAGTTTGTAATTTCCCATAACTTCACCAATGCCCAGAGCAATCAATACATTTCTGTTTCTCATGTCAAAGAATTCAAGAACAATGAGTGTTCAGCTATAGACTGAGCAAACATACTTCTTTGATCATGTCAAACTTTCACACAAATCTCAACAATTATATATTTATACATATATATGTGATTAAACTTTTAGAATTTTTATTATATAATTTTGATGGTGTTAAGCTTTAAGGACAGCCAGAGAAGTAAAAATTTATAAAATCCACAAAAGCTACAGCATCAACCTGACAGAAATTTCCCTTTCAGTCTGAAATTCCCACCTGTAGTCACTCATCTGGATTAAGGAGCCAAAATGGAAGCATTTCCCAACCCCACCCCCACCCTCCAGGAAACCACATTAAATGCATATGCACTGCTTCCTAAAGATAGAAGACCCTTCAAACTTTTGTCATAAATAAGTTTATCAGATTGGCTATTTGGCTTTTTTGTTTGGTTTTGCTTTTTGGAGGGCAATTAGGGTTAAGTAACTTGCCCAAGGTTACATGGCTAGTTTTTTTGTGTGGGTGTTAAGTATCTGAGGCAGAAACCAAACTTGGGTCCTTTTACTCACTGCACAATCTAGCCACCCAAGATTGGCTATTTGTTATCTTAGGGAACCTAAAACTTGAGAGGTTTGAATTTAGAACAGAAGAGATCCTATTGGTAGGGAAAGGCTAAGAACATTGCTGTGATGAAGGCAGAAACTAGAGCAAGAAAGTAGACTTGATAACAATCAAAAGATTTGTTATTTTCCAGAGGCGTGAATCCAAGTCATATGTATCCAAGACCCTCCAAGTCCTATCAAAAGTGCTCTATTAATTTCTGGTGGTTCATATGTACAGGAATTATATTACTAAAAGGAACCTAAAATATACCCAAACATTATGAAGTCTTGGGAAAGAAATTGAGTCACCAGATCACAAGTTGTATTTTTCTCACTGCTGGCCATCAAAAGAAAATGATACAGAAGAGAAAACCCAAGTTTTGAAGTTAATAGTTGTCTAAGAGTGTTATAGTTAAGAATGGCATTTGTATTCTGGACTGTGATTTAAAATATGTAATCATGATGACAGACTCCTATCCAGGGATGGAGTACACCTAGCAAAGAATATTAAAAGATGAATTTTCCTAGTGTCTTATAAATAGGGCCTTGAAGCAAAAAAGATGAGGAAGAAGGATAATTGCTTACTCCCTCGGGTAGCTAACATAGTGAGTAGCTACAGTGAAGAAAGAATAGCCATTGAGATATCCAGAAATTCACAGAAGGCAAAAATCCAATTAAAGATTCAGTGTTAAAATGTATGTTTTCAAATACGCAAATATATGGTACAGACATGCACCAAGTTAAGGAAACAAACAAGAGGAAATTTAGATCCTGATTTGAAGATTCATTTAGCACTGATGTCAGGAAAAGCTTCCTAATGATTAGAGTTGCCTACCCCAAAGCTGAATGAGCTTAGGTGATGTTGAGTTTCTCCTTATCACAAATATTCAACCCAAGGTTGGATGATCACTTGTATGTTACAATAGGAAATTATCAACTCTATGGGCACTGAGGTCCCTCTCAACTGTAAGGTACTGTACTTCTGTGATTCCAAGAGTGTTAGCATGGCCCCCTTGAAGCATGTGGCCTCTAACATTGTAGTCCCCTTGAAAAGTGGTTTTAACAAATTCTGCTTAGAAGGAGGACTTCTCAAATAACTTCCCAGAGTCAGAAAAAGTACTTGAGGGAGAAAAAAAAAGCATCATGTAGCCTTTGTAATAAGTATGCTATAACATTCTTGTCCAACTGCCTGTCTGACAAGATTTGGGTCAAAGCCATAGGCATACACACATCTGTGCAGTATTTAAAAGTCCTTTCTGTCTTGCTTGTTTTCTTTTTTTCAAGGCTTAGCCCTGTATTTCACAGTATTTCTGAGAAATAAAGGCAATATTTATTAAGTGATTTTCAGACTGTGCATTATCCTAGAGATACTCTCTAAATTGTCTGTCTCTCTTCAGAGCTAAGATAAGTGACTCTAGCAGGCCTGTTAGAGATCCAACCTGTAACTAATCATAGAGCTAAAAGGCAATAGAGTGAAGACTGGATTCAGAGTCAAGAGAGCTGGGTTTATATACTTTAATGATCAGGCACACTATGCAGGACAATTCATTTGTTTCTGAGAGGCCTGGACACAGTGAAAATCAAAAATGTTCCTGGTGAATTAGAGCAGTGAACTTAAAATAATAAAAATGAAGTTCAATATAGATGAAGGAAAAGCCTTGAACTTGAGCACAAAATGTCAATTTCATAAGGGTAAGATGAGGAGGGGTAGATAGAGAAGAGTTGTTTTGAAAAAAATCTGTGGGTTTTAGTGGATTGTAAGCTTCTTATGAGTCATCAGTGTGATGCAGTAGCCAAAATAGTTAATGGGATCTTGGTCTGCATTAAGAATGGCATAGTTTCCCAAAAGAGGAAGATGGTAGCTGTGTATACTCTGCCTTCACCAGAACTTAACTGGAGAACAGTGTTGAGTTTAGGGTGCCATGATTTTTTTTTGTGCTTTTTGGAGGGCATTTGGCGTTAAGTGACTTGCCCAAGGTCAATGGCTAGTTTTTGTGTTAAGTGTCTGAGGCCGGATTTGAACTCAGGGAGTCCTGACTCCAGGGCTGGTACTCTATTCACTGTGCCACCTAGCCACCCCAGGGTGCCATGATTTTAAAAGGAGATTGATAAATTGGGGGATATCAGAGAATGTCCAGAGGACAGCAGTCAGGATTGCAAAGGACCTTGGGTCTATATCTTTGGAGGATTGGTTGAAGGAGCTGCAGATGAAGTAAAAGCCTGGAGTAGAAAAGATTCAGAAAGACCATCTTTAAGTATTTAAAGAGCTGTAATGTGAAGGAAGGATTGGACTTATTCCCTTTGTCCCAGAAGGGCAGAAGCAGGGGCAATAGACAGAAGTTAGAATTTAGGCTTGATGGCAATGTAGGAAGAGCCTTCATAATAATCTTAGATATCCAAAAGTAGAATGGATGATCTAGAGGGGTCATGGGTTTCTCCTCCTTGGAGGTCTTCAAGCAGAGGTTGAATGAGCAAAAGTCAGCAATGTTAATGTGGAGAGTCTCTTCATTTATGGGTTAGACCCATCTGATGGCTGCCAAGGTTAAATTATATGGTTCTGTGACTTGGTGATATCTGCAGTTCCTTCTAGTTCTAAATCTATGCTTCCATGATCTTTTCAAATACATGCCTGGATAGACAAGACACTAAGTTAATATGGTCACCAAAAGTTTAAAATAAGAGTTGTGTGACTATGATCCTTGGTTCTTAGAAGCTTTTCCAGAGAAGAGCAGCTCTCGCAGGTCCTGCAAAAGGCAAAAAGTTTAGATAATTGCCCTAGTGATACACAAAACACACATGCTCAGAAACACATACACGTAATTCAATCTTTCCCTCGTATATTCCTTTTGTATTATTTTATATGTGCTTTTTTAAAAAATGTACCTAGTGCACGTGGTTAATTCTCCCAGGGGAATGTAAGCTCCCTGAAGACTAGAGCTCTTTCATTTGTTTGTCTCCATAGCACCAGTACCTACCACAAGGCCTGGGACAAAGTAATTATTTGTTGAATTGACTTGCATAGGCAGATTTTTAAAAATTATACTTTATTTCTTTCAGTCAGCAAAAATCCACATATTGCCCTCCCACCCCAGTACCCCCCAACTGAGAAAAAAACAAATCATTGAGTCCTTCACCTCTCTATCAGGAGGAAGGCAGAATGTTTCTCTTCATTGGTCCTCTGAATCCTATCATCATATAGGCAGTCTAAGTAGATGAGATCTCGGAATGGTTCTGTTGTGTTTTAATGGTATTAAGGGAAGAAGAGAAACTGAGGGGAAAGCGATACATTGGGGGTGAGGGGAGAAGAAAGGAAGGTTAAAGAAACTTATCTCACATAATCAGGGTACACCAGGATATTTAGACAGTTTTTGATCTGCTTTGAGGAATACACACACACACACACACACACACACACACACACACACACACACAAGAAGCATGGTCTCTAGTAAGATGTTAAAACAGGATGTCCCAAAAGTCTTAGTGCAGTTTTAAGGTATTAAAGCTTAACTCATTGACTGAACCATTGAAGATATTTCACTGTTTAGATACATTAGTCTTGGAATATTTCTTCCAAGTATGCTATGGAATTAGGATCCAAATAATATTTTATTTAAATGTGCAACTAGAACTGGTATGATGTGATGCATTAGGTATGAAGTATTGCTACCAGTATGGGCAGCTACGAGGTGCAGTGCACAGAGTGCTAGACCTGTAGTCACGAAGACTCCTCCGCCTGAGTTAAAATCTGACCTCGCACACTCACTAGCTGTGTGACCCTGGGCAAGTCACCTAAACCTGTTTACCTCAGTTTCCTCATCTATAAAATGAGCTAGAGAAGGCAATGTCAAACCATTCCAGTATCTTTGCCAAGAAAATCTCAAATGGGGTCATGAAGAGAAAAATACAGCTAATCAACTAAACAGCAGTGATTCATTTCCATCACCTAATCAGACACTTAATCAATACTTCATATGGCAAGTCAAATAATATCTGTGATAGGTAATGTGTGTCTCTTTTTACAAGAAAAATAAACATATTGTTAAGCTCTTCTGAGTTTGTGTCTTGATCTTCCCTGTCACCATAACTTTCTATAGTAAAATTATTGTTGCTGTTGCTGTTTTTGCTCATCTTTTTTGGCCTTTTTCCTTCTTTTAAATTTGAGCTCTGCTCCCCATGTGGACAGGGCACCATCTCAGACTTCTTCTGCCAGAGGATGCAGGCCCTGCATGTTTACTTGGTGTTGCACTGATGTTGCCCTAAGGCCCATGGGGGACCCTTCTGTCTGGTGTGGCACTGAGGGTCTAGGGTGGGGGGAGGTGACTGGCACTGCTGGATGCCACAGGGATCTGGAAGCTTACCTGGTGCTCAGCCGGAGTCCTAGTGCTGGTGTGTGGCAAGTTCTAAGGCCATTGTGTTATTTCTGCCTTTCTGTGGGTCTACACTGAAGCACATGACTGTCACCAGAGGATTCCTGTTTTCCTGGGAGCGACGCTGAAGCATGAGACAGAGGAACCATCCTGGGGCCACCTGTTCCTTAGGCACCCATAGTGTTGCTATCTACTTGTTTGCTCAGGGCTATGTTGAAGCAAGTGGGAGTTCTTGGAACTGGAGTCTGTCAGTTTCCCTGGCTGGGGTGAGGTACATGGGGGGTCCTGGTGTTGGCATCTGAAATGTTGGCATCTGCTTGCTCCATCATATTAGGGTTCAGGATCTCCTGCTGGTTTGCTGAGGGGGGATTTGCTGCTAGCTTTCTGAGACACGTCCCATTCCGTACTGTGCTCCCCTTTTACCTGAGTGAGACAGACCTTTCCTGTTAATTTCTAAGTTTCTTGGGCTAAAGGTTTCTTTCACCATATCTTTTTGCTTGTTCTGCCATTCCAGGATTTGTTTTCGGGTGCTATTTTATGGTGGTTTGGAGGTAAATATGGGAGAGTTACAGTGATTCCTGCTTACTCCATCATCTTGGCTCTCAGAAGTCTCCCTGAAGTAGTCACTTTATGCAATCTTTCCCACCAAATGTTTTCCTTTTCTGTCTCTTGGCAAAGGAATTAGCTTTCTCCAGGAAAGGAAGGCTCTATGAGATAATTCTAAACTTGTTTCCTTAAGTAGATGCATGTATTTACTTAGCATAAAAATTTTGGTAGCAGTAGCATTTATATATAATTTAAGTATCACAACAGCCCTGGAGATGGGCTTTTTCAATATTATCATTCCCATTTAGCAAAGGAGAAACCAGTCTTAGAGAGACTTGCCTAAGGTTTCATAGCTAGTAAGGATTAGTAATGGAATTTGAGTACCTTTCTTTCTCACTCCAAGTCTAACATTCTCTCAGAAAGAAGGAGAGGGACACAGATAAAGGTTAGAGAAATGAAATGTCCATTTGGGGAGGAGTTGGCATTTTCGTAATGCTAATTTCTTTTTAGTTACTCAGAAAGATAACAATAGTATTGAAAAGGAAAATATTTCTACATAAAGGTTTACAATCTCCCTAAGTAGACTTCATATAAGTTGGGAACTGGTTTTTACTGAGAATAGGTGGTGCAAAGCTGGTCATAAAGTGAATAAATTGAATTATTCTCACATAGATGAATTCTGGGTGAACATACCCATAACGGCTTTTTTTTTTCAAAGCTCTCACTAGGTTTAATACTCTCATAACACTAAGTGATATGGTATACAGATGTGAAATAAATATGTTCTCATGAAAAATATATTAATTACATTGGAGATAATTTAGGCTACAAAATCTTGTTAGCATGCTGGTAGATTGGTAGATAAATTATTCTTTCACAGATAAGTATAGCAACATAAGCGTAATTTGGAGTATGCCTCTCGTTATTTTATTCCAATGTAAATAATAACCAATTTTTTAATACTAGAAGATTTTAATGGGAAAATATTTTTGCTTTCAAGTGGTAGTTTTCAGAAAATGTCTTCTGGGTACCTAAAAAGTTATAAGGAAGAACAGTACCTACTACTACTTCTTTTGACATACGAATCTCTAAGTAAACAGTAAGGAAGGGAGACAACAGAAAATTTAGTTGTGTTCCATTGGAAAACTGACACAAGATTCTTCATTTTTTAAAAAGTGTGAATTTTTTTTTGTAATAGAAGCAGTATGGAATAATCGATAGTGTCGGGTTCAAGATCAAGAAGAGCTGGATTCAAATCCTACTTCTGATGCAAGCTATATGAATTTGAGAATTTTAAGATTTACATACATCAAGCAACAACCTGGTCTTTACATGTGTGTTGGATTATGTGGTCCCTAAGAATCCTTCCAGTTCTGTGATTGTGTAATAATTTGAAAATCTAGATATTTCTTTCTGTGTGCTTCACATTATATGTGAAGGCTATCTACCATCAATAGGGCACAAATTTTGTTTCCATTAGAGATGATTTAGATATAACCTCATGCTTGATCCTCCTGAGCACACATTTGGATTACAGATCATAGGATTCTAGAACATCAGCATTGAAAGTGACCTTATAAATCATCTATTGAAACATTCTACTTTACATTTAAGGAAAGTGAGTCTCAGAAAGGTATAATGGCTTCATTAATAACATATTACCATACTGGCATTTGAATCTCTATTCTCTAAAATTAAATGTAATGTTCTTTTCATTAAACCATTAAAAATATCAGGTAGGTTAAAAGATTCTTCAACCATAGAATTGAGTGACTCAAATTTGTGACTCAAAGAAGATCAGATCAGTGACCTTGCACTCAACGGAACAGAGAATAATTCATTTTAAGGTTAATACTGACCAAAATACTTTAAACATTACAACTTAGGAAGTTATTTTCCCTCCCTTGGTCTTAGTTTAGTTTTCTCTTCCATAAAATGAAGGGTTTAAATGAAATGTTTAAAGGGGGTTTTTTTGCCTCGTTTTTGCCTTTTTTTTTTTTTGGAGGACAATTGGGGTTAAGTAACTTGCCCAGGGTTACATGGCTAGGTTTTTTGTGTGGGTGTTAAGTGTCTGAGGCCGGAACTGAACTAGGGTCCTCCTGACTCCAGGCCGGTGCTTTGCTCACTGCGCCACACAGCCGCCCCTTAAAGGGTTTTTAAGATCCCTTCCTTCCTGAATATTAAGTGAGTGCCAAGTAGTCAACTATTATGTAGAAAAATTTAAATGTGGCAGAGATGATTTAACAGTTTAATTTTCTATGAAAATAATACCTTGAAAATCATTGTCAAATTCTTCAGCACTCTGGCTATGTCAATCACTTTGTTTATACTCTCCCTTATACTTTAGATGCACATCCACAAGCTTAACTCCCCAACCCCTTTTTCCAACCCTACCACCAACTTTTAGGCTCCTACTCATTCTTCAAAGCCTAATACAAATATCCCTTCTCCCCAAGCCTTTCCTAATTGACAATGAGAGTAGACTGAATTACTTCTGACTTTACACTTTTCTAGGAACATCTATTTGTACAAAAGAAACAAGACATGATTGTTTCATTTTTGTGTTTCCATCCTGCTACTGATCAAAGAAAAGGACCTTAGAAGAAAAAAGATAGATTCCTGAAGAAAAATTATTTTGAAGAAATTAGTGACCTAAAAGACTTGAAATTCTGTGCCATGCTTTTAAAATAGATGGATAGGGGTGGTGGGACAATTATATGATAAATAATCTCCAGAGGGATTATTTCATGTCTTTTTTCTTTATAATCATGCAAATCTAATAAAATTTGTATAAATTATTTAGAAAGGAAGGGCAAGAAAACTATATACTTGTATCTGTCAAATTTGATACCATATAATATTACTACAATATAGTCAGAAAAAATAGCAGTAGAGAGAACCAAATATTCACCAAAGAAAAATCTCTACAAAAATGGAGTGTGCTCAGAATACTGAGAAGATAGATTGATAGATACATATGTGTGTACATATATATGTACATACATGCATATATATGTGTGTGTGCATATATATTCAAGTATAACGTGTAAAAAGATAAATATGAGGAAGTCACACACATACACACACACACACACACACACACACACACTTAGAGTAGATTCACAAAGAGAAAGACAAATAGCAAAGATGAATTTTCCAAAGAGATGGACACAGAGAAGCAACACTCAAGCTATGAAGTAAGTTCAAGTAGTGATACTTCTGGCCTCAAAGGAAAAGGCTGACGATTAAACATAAATTTGCAAATGGGGAATTCATGTCTGGGGAGTATGGACAGGGAAATTTGGAAACTTGGAAACTTCATCCTCTTGGGTACCTAGCCTTACAAATCTAAGAGTACAAGTACATCTTTAGTCGTCAGTATAATATAAGTCCCTTGAAGACAAGGACTCTCTCACTTTAGTATTTTTGTGTCCAGGGCCAAGTGTAGTTCATAGGACATGGAAGAAATTCAGTAAATATGTGATAATTGATTAGATGCCCAAGATAGAACTGAATAGCCCTACAGAGCTGTTGTGTTACTTGACTTCTAAAAACAGCTGAGTGGGACAACTAAGGGTTGAATTTGCTTTCTTTGAAAGTAGCAGGTTTCAGGGGCAGCGAAGTGGTGCAGTGAATAGAGCACCAGTCCTGCAGTCAGGAGAACCTGAGTTGAAATCCAGCCTCAGACACTTAACACACTTACTAGCTATGTGACCTTGGGCAAGTCACTTTACCCCAATTGCCTTGCCTTCTCTCCTCTAATCACACACACACACACACACACACACACACACACACACACACACACACAAACACAAGTAGCAGGTTTTTTTTTCTGGCTGCTAGATAGGGAGCGATAATATTACCCTTGATACATGAAGTAAAAATTGGACCTTGAATTTGATGAGATCATCCCCCCTCCCAGTGACTTTGATATCAGAGACCCTGAAGGCACTTGTCTACCAAAGAGCAGATACTGGGTATTTGCAACATTCTCCTTCTTCCCTGTGAGAGCAATGAGGTTTAAGTACTGAAATTCATGAGCTCTGTGACCAGGGACAAGTCATAACCTCTCAAATCTCAGTAGCATTTTTTAAGGATATTGTAATATCACTAGATCTAATAATTTCAGGATTGTTATAAGGCTCAAATACATTTATATTTATATGTTTATTTATATATATATATATATTATCATATAATTATAATGCATTATATATTGCATAATTATATGTATGTGTAAAATTTTACTTCATAAACTTTAAAGCCTTATATAATGTCAGTCACTGTCATTTAACTCATTCATTCAATAAACAATGATGCACAAGGTACTGTCCCAGTTGCTACAGCAGTGTCAAAGATCATCAAACATGGTCCCTGCCCTCAAGTAGCTTATAATCTACCCAAAAAAAGAAATAATACCTGCACACAAGTAACTATAATGTGTTAGTACTTTCGTGAATCAATGATTGCATAGAACATATAGCTACTTCTCTGATAAGATAGCTAATAACCTAACCAGACTTTCTTGATCTCTACAACTCTTATCCACTTCTTCCCATTAATTCTTCACATGGAGTCCTCCCAATATATTGGGGCCCTTTCTGTAAATCAGTGGTGTCAAATTAAAATAGAAGTTAGTAACACTAAAACATAGAAGGGTCCTTTTGGGGTACATATTAATATTATCATGTTCCACTGTATTTTTTGCTTATTTTGTTAAATGTTTTCCAATTACATTTTAATTGGGCTCAGAATGCTTGCAGCCCATAGGCTGCATGTTCAACGCCTCTGCTGTAGCTTACTTACTAGTACCAATGGAGTACGAAGGCGATCCCATCACCTATCCCTTACTCTTGTTACTTAGCTGGTCCTCCTTCTTTAACAAGTGCTTTATTGGGGGCAGCTAGGTGACACAGTGAATACAGCACTGGCCCTGGATTCAGGAGGACCTGAGTTCAAATCCAACCTCAAATAGGGAACACTAGCCATGTGACCTTGGGCAAGTCACTTAATCCCAATTGCCCTCCAAAAAGAAAAAAAAAAGAATGAAATGATTCTGTGGTACTGACAGAATAGACATCCATATCTGAAGTATGAAAAAAAAATAACGATGAAGGAAGAAAACTCATAGAGTTAAGATGAGGGTAAAGATAAATGGCTTATGTAACCATAAATATTTGATCTCCTATTAATGATATTTGGGTTATCACTTGGGGACTGTTTAAGAAACACTATTATAGATATAGATGTAAATTATATGTGTGTACATACACACATACACATACATACTCTCTCTCCCTCTCTTCCTCCATCTCTGTCTCTCTAAATAGATATAAATATGAATACATGTGTATTTTTTAGTTTGTTTTTTTAGCTTTAGTTTTGGGGGTTTTTTGGAGGGGGGAAGGCAAGGCAATTGGGGTTAAATGACCTGTCCAAGGTTACACAGCTAGTAAGTGTGTCAAGTGTCGGATTTGAACTCAGGTCCTCCTGACTCCAAGATCAGTGCTCTATTCACTGCACCACCTAGCCGCCCCAATATATAAAGATCAAAAAATACATACTAAATCAGGGCATAGGCATACTGTATAAAATACAGTTTCAAAAAAGCATTTCCTAAATCCCAACTAACAATATTTGAAAAGGCACATGCAAAATTAAGTTCTCATTTTGTGCCACACATGTCATGCTCATTAAGAGAGTTCCTGACCTGTTTCATTTTTTAAACTCAAAGATAGAGACAAATATACAATGATTCATTACCATACCATGAAGTTGGGGGTGGGGCAGTGCTTCCCTCAAGATGTGACATTGCAGTGGCATGCATTGTCCTATAGGGAAGGTGAATAATATCTCAAATTATAAACTATAGCTGTGTGTAGGAAGGAGAGCTTCAGCAAAGAAAAACATGTTTATAGCCATATGTTTTCAATTATTTGTTCAAAGCAGATATGGCATTTTCTACATTGCATAATTTTTGTCAACATGCATTTTTCTCACAAACCTAACGGTTCTGTATTCAGGTATTAAGGGAATATTGTCTCCCTTCCTTTTGTTCTGTGAGCTCTCCTTAAGCATAAGGGGAAGTAAACAAATTCAGTGAGATAAAAATAACCTTTGGTGCACTTTATGAAATTTAGCAGTGAAGTCGTGATAAAAATTATCCTAGTGGAAAGTAACACAGTTATTAAACGAGCTCCATGGTGATCCAAATGAATTTAATCTTTGACAGGATTTTAGCATAAAGGTTCAACTATACTAATAAAATACAACATTACACTCAAAAGATAGTAACAATGCTGGTTATTTGTGTTATTTGAAAATATGCTTTGGTACCAGAGACACACTATGGCATAGTGGACAGGGTCCCATATGTGGTATCTTGAAGAATTTCCAAAACAGTAAATGAGATAAAATACGTCTCACATATGTTGTACCATTGAGTTACCAGATAATTGATGAGAAGCATTTTTGTATTATCTTCAAAATAGATGTTTGAAGATGTTACTAAAATTATACAGGTTATCTAGATGGGTATCATGTCGTCTTCCACTTATATCTCTGAGTCCTTTCCTCTGGAGACAGGAAGAATAAAACTAACTCTCCTTCATGGGGTAATCCTTCAAATACTTGAAGATAGCTATTATTTGCCATATATTTATACACATGTGTATATGTACACACATATACATATGTATTACATACATGTTTTATTCATATGCATATATACATACATGCGTATATGTATACACAAATACATATATAGTCTCTTTCTTAAACCAAGTAGTCCCATTTCCTTCAAAGCATTCTTATGTGGCAGGATCGTTAAGTGGAGAATGACCCAAAAAGATGAGACTTCAAGTTTGTGCTATATGAAAATAGGCCAGCCCTGTTCTGCCTTTATTGGGACAATCTTCAGCTATGATTATTATGATAATGATATACATTTTGTCAGATCAGTTCCTTAAGTAGTAAATAGTAATGCTGATATTATTGAATAGCATGGTATAGTAGATAGAAAACTGGCCTCAGACTCAGAATGACCTAGCTTCAAGTCCCACTTCTGATATATACTGGCTATGTGTCAGACAAGTCAGACCTTAGACAAATCATTTAACCTGTCAATGTTCTTAGGCAGCTCACTAAGACCATAATTTTGAAAGAATGCATCAATCTGCATTAGTAGAGGGCGTTTCCTTGACCAGATCCCTTATTTCTATTATTACACATAGAAGCTCACTATATTTCATTGACTGACAATAGACAAAAAAAAAACTATAAGTTTACTGATTGAAAGTGTATAGCTTTCAAAATATGGAAACCTAATGAAACAAATTAAAATCATGGGAATAGGTTAATCATGTCATTCCAGTCATCCTATCTGCTACTGGAGTTGTCCCAAAGATGATTTTAATGAACCTACTGAAAACAAACTTATATCCTGATAATTATATTCACTGACAAACCTCGATTATTTTAGCTACTTGTGTAATATTCCATAGAACATTAAGTATAAAAGATTATTATCAGGATAGTAACTTTCCCCAAATCAATTCTATCTGTACCCCCAATGAAAAAAAGGGGAGAGTGAGATAACAATAATAATGAGAATACCATACATTCAAATGTTGTTTTTGAATTGCTTCATCACATCCAACTCTTCGTATCCCCATTTGGGATTTTCTTGGCAAAGATAATGGAATGGTTTGCCATTTCTTTCTCCATCTCATTTTACAGATTAGGAAACTGAGGCAAACATGGTTAAGTGACTTGGCCAGGGTCACACAGATAGTAAGAGTCTGAGGCCAGAATGAAACTCATGAAGATGAGTCTTCCTGATTCCAAGTCCAGGACTCTACCACTATGCCACCTAACTGTCTGATATCCAAAGACTTTTATTTATTTATAAGAAGCAATCATACTCCTTCACAATAGTCTGCAGAACATTAAATATAAAATGAGCAAAAGTAGGATAACTAATTGTGTTGAGGCCATTTCAAAATGAATTGTATCAAAAATAAAGGTAACAATGACAAGATAATTATTCATCATCATTAGTGGCAGCATATATGTCTATGTCCTAATCCTTGCATTCATTCAGTTACAAAAAACATATTACAAATTCCTGTGTAATATCTGAAGAATATTAAATATAAAAGAATAATAAGTAGAATAGTAACTTGGCTTAGAACCATTTCTATGTGCCATTTTTTAAAATGAAGAGTGAAATTAATAATCATAGCAATATTAATAATATTTGTACAGATAACAACAAAAACAAAAATAACAATGATGTGACACTTTAAAAATTTGTAAAGTGTTTTACATGTGTTATCTCATTTATAAAGAGACAGGATGTGTTAAATGCAGGACATGAACTTGGATGCTTCTAAGCCCAAAGGTAGTTCCCCATACACCTAATACTTTTTATATGTATCTCAATAAAATTTGATATTCCTAGGAACAGACCAACATCTTACACTGTATACTAAGATAGTACAAAATGGGTACATGATTTACACATAAATGGTGATACCATAGACACCTAGGAGAGCATGTAATAGCTACCATGTTTCCCCGATAATAAGACACTGTCTTATTAAATTTTTTGGAAAGAAAAACACCAGAGGGCTTATTTTCAGGGGAGGGCTTATGTTGTCCTGCCTCAGCTCTCCTCCGCGGCACTGCTCTCAATGGCACCAGCAAGCAAATCACTGGGGAAGAACAGGATGACACGCTCACTGCTGCAGCTCTGACTGGATGCACCTCGGAGCGCGGCATGTTTCACCCAGGGGGGGGATGGTGCATACAGAGGGTACCGTAATGTAGCGTGGAGCGCAGGGGATCACCTTCACTACAGTAGCAATCTCAATAGGGCTTATTTTCGGGGGAGGGCTTATTTTAGAGGAATCTTACACAGTAAGGGGAGGGCTTATTTTCGGGATAGGTCTTATTATCAGGGAAAGGGTATCTGTCAGATCAATGGATAAGGGAAGAATTTAGGGACAAACAAAATATAAGGAGCATTACAGAATATAAAATGGATAATTTTGATTATATAAATTTTAAAAGCTGACATACAAGCAAACACAATGCAACCAAAATTAGAAAGAAAGAAGAAAACTCAGGGGAAAATGTCCAGCAATTATCTCTGACAAAGGAGATACTTCTCAAATATAGAGAGAACTGAGTCAAATTTATAAGACTGCAAGTCACTCTCCAATTGATAAATGGTCAAATGATATAAATAGTTTTCATAAAAAGAAATCAAAGCTAGGGGGCACAGTAGAAGCACAAACTTGGCATAAGCTCCCACTCTAATCACTTTAATACATGTAAAAAAAAAACAACTCTAAAGAAACTTTAGAGCAACAAAACCCACAAAGTGATAGAGAGAAACAAATCTTGTGCTGAAAGAAGCCTGGCAGGTGGATAGGAAGGGATTGTTGCACAGAGCTGGGAGCTGGGCACAGTCACATGTGAGCAGTAGTTCTGGCCCCAGGGCAGCCCCAACCAGTGGAAGCCAGAGCAAACTTCAGGAGAGTGAATCACCAGCAGCTGTGGTGGTTTCCAGACTTCTCAATCAATAAATGCCAAAGACAAAGTAAAAGGTCAGTGTGGAACTGTGGTGGAAAAGGGGTAGATGGAACAGCCTGTTCTGGGCCCTTGACCTCTGAGAGGTGGTGGCAGCATGGAAGCTGCAGCTGTTGCCATATGGCTGCCTCAAGAACTCCTGAACTGCAGATTGTAAGGGGATCAAGAAACCATTAAGAGGGTAATCACTCTTGCTTTAACCTGCTTGGATCTGGATTGTGGTTTGCGTGGTGTTCCTGGGGTGTGTGGCCAGTGAGACAGAGCTTGTGGGGCTGGAGAGATGGTGCCCTACTAATAGCTCCAGAAGCTGTGAAAATCCCAGTGATTTGGAACAAAGCTCTCTCCATTCTGGAAGCAGAGTTCTACTGTGGCAAAAAGCTCAAAAGTCAAGTAATTGATTGGCAATATGACTAAGCAAAGGAAGCACAAACAGACCATATAATCCTTTTGGGGGGACAAAAAGTATCAAGGCATGGAGTGGGAGGAAGACAGCAAAGTCAGGACTCCTGTATCAAAAGCTTCCAAGAAAAATATGAACTGATTACAAGCCATGGAAGAGCTCAAGAAGGATTTTGAAAATTAAGTAAGAGAAGTGGAGGAAAAGGGAAGAGTAATGAGAATGATGCAAGGAAATCATGAAAAGTGAGTCAACAGCCTGCTAAAGGAGACCCAAGAACACACTGAAGAAAATAACACCTTAAAAATAGACAAAGTCAAATGGAAAAAGAGGTCCAAAAAGCCAGTGAGGAGAAGAATGCTTAAAAAGTAAAATTTGCCAGATGGAAAAGGAATTTCAAAAACTCATGGAAGAGATTAACTCCTTCAAAATTACATTGAAGAAATTGAAAGATAATGACTTTATAAGAAATCAAGATACTATAAAACAGATCCAAACAAATGGAAGGCTATGTGAAATATCTCATTGGAAAAACCACTGACCTGGAAAATGGATCTAAGAGAGATCATTTAAAAATTATGGAGCTACCTAAAAGCCAAAATCAAAAAAAGAGCCTAGACACCATCTTTCAAGAAATTATCAAGCAAATTTGCCCCTATGTTCTAGAACCAGAGGACAAAATAGAAATGGAAATAATTCACTAATTATTTGAAAAAGATACCAACCAGAAAGAAAACTCCTAGGAATATTATAACCAAATTCCAGAGTTCCCAGGTCAAGGAGAAAATACTGCAAGCAGTCAGGAAGAAACAATTTGTGTATTGTGGAAACACAATCAGGATAACATAAGACCTAGTAGCTTCTAAATTAAGGAATCAAAGGACTTTGAATATGATATTCTGGAGGTCAAAGGAGCTAGGACTAAAACCAAGAATCACCCTACTGAATATAATGCTACAGGGCAAAATATGGTCCTTCAATGAAATAGAGGACTTTCAAGCATTCTTGATGAAAAAAACCTGAGATGAACAGAAAATGTGACATACAGATACAAGAAGCAAGTGAAGCATGAGAAGGTAAACAGGAAAAAGAAATCATAAGGAACTTATTAAAGTTGAACTATTTACATTCCTACATGGAAAAATGATAATTGTAACTCATAAGACTTTTCTCAGTATGGGGATAGTTGAAGGAAATACATATGTATACATATATGTATGTATAGGAGGGCGTATATGCACATAAATATATGTGGGGGGCATATGTATGTTCATGTATACATAGAGAGCACAGGATGAGTTGAATATGATGGGATGTTATCTAAAAAATAAAATTAAGAGGTGAGAGAGGAATTTATTGGTAGAAGAAGAAAGGGAGAAATATATTAGGGTAAATTATCTCATGTAAAAGAGACAAGAGAAAACTGTTACAATGGAGGGGGAGAGCAGGAAGGTGAAAGGGAATGGGACAACCTGATTCTCATTGAATTTGGCTTAAGGAGGGAATAACATACATGCTCAATTGGGTATTTTACCCTACAGGAAAATAGGGGGGTAGGGGATAAAAGAGGGGATGATAGAAGGGAGGGAAGATTGGGGGAGAGGGTAGTTAGAAGCAAACATTTTTGAAAAGGGATAGGAACAAAGGAGAAAATAGAATAAGTGGGGGACAGGATAGGATAGAGGGAAATATAGTTAGTTTTCCACAATATAACTACTATGGAAATGATTTGGGTATCTACACATGTACAAATTATATTGAATAGCTTATCTTCCCAGTGGGGGGGTGGGTGAGGAGGGAGGGAAAAATCTGGAACTCAAAGTTTTTAAAACAAATGTTTAAAATATATATATGTAAATTTTTTTACATGCCACTGGGAAATAAGATATACAGGCACTGGGGTATAGAAATCCATCTTGCCCTATTAGAAAGTTAGGGGGATGATAGGGGAGGATACAAGAGAGAACAGATCAGGGGAAGAGGTATTGAGTAGGCCTGCTATTTTGGGGTGGTGGTAGGGGAAAATGGGGAGAAAAAATGTAACTCAAAATCTTGTGGAAATGAATATTGAAAACTAAAATTAAATATGAAAACAATGCTCTAAATCACTATTGATTAGAGAAATGCAAATTAAAACAACTCCTGAGGTACCATATCATACCTATCAGATTGGCTAATATGACAAAAAAAGGATAATGATAGATGTTGGAGAGGATGTGGGAAAACTAGGAAACTAATACACAGTTAAGTGGAATTGTGAACTGATCAATCATTCTGGAAAACAATTTAGAACTATGTCCAAAGATCTATAAAATTGTGCATACCCTTTGATCCAGCAATACCACTGTTAGATCAATATCCCAAAGGAATTAAAGAAAGGGGTGGGGAGGGAGAGGGAAGGACTTGCCTGTAAAAAATATTTGTAGCAGCTCTTTTAGTGGTGGCAAAGAATTGGCAATTGAGAGAATGCTCATCAGTTGGGAAATAGCTAAACAAGTTGTGATGTATGGTTGAAATGGAATACTACTGTGCTATAAGAAATGACAAATAGGATGATTTCAGAAAGACCTGGACTTACATGAACTGATGAAAAGTGAAGTGAGTAGAACCAGGAGAACATTGTACATAGTAACAGCAATATTGTATATACAATATGAGTAATTGTGAACGATTTAAGCTATTCTCAGCAATACAGTGATCCAAGACAATCCCAAAGAACTCACTTATGATGAAACAGGCTATCTGCCTCCAGAGACAGGGCTGATATTGACTGGAACTTCCTTTCTTTCTTCTCTCCTTCCTTCCTTATTTTTCTTTTTTTTTTAAGGAATACAGACCAGGAGAAATAATTGAATGTGGCATGCTGAATTCACATGAGATTTAAGGGGCAAAAAATCCCAACAATGAAAACCATAAAGCATTAACATGACTTAGTGAGGAAAGACTTTTGGAAAGACTCTGAAACAAAAGAAACAGTCTTTCCTGAGACAAAAGTCTTTTCACCAGCTTTAGATGAGTTGGGTGTGCTTGATAACTCTCTGAGGCAGGGAGTTGGTTTAGGTGACCTCTCAAAGCATGATTCTTTGTTGCAGTGACACAGGAGACACACTCTTGCAACCTGTCTCAGCTGAATTATCAGTTATGAAAGAGGGAGGAAAGGCTTAGAATTTATAGCAGTAAAAGATTCCATCATATTAAAATCACAGGTTGTTCTACCATTGATGAAACAGCAACACAATTGCTTGAAAGTATAATATTGATTTACTATTTTAAAATAGTCCAAGTACACAAGAGGAATTTAAAGGAAAATGACTAAACAAAATAATGGCGATAAGGGTGATTTGATAGTAACAGCAGAAAAACACCTAAAATCACTTTACCAAATAGTTAACTTACTTGCCAGAGAGATAAGGAAGCAAAAGGCAGCCCCAATTTTGAATATACACATACATATAAAATCTTTTAAATCTATATGCAAATATGGAAGGAGAGTGAGAGGCAGTGGTAATAAGCTAAACATCACTTTCATCTAAATCTGTTAAAAGAAGGCAGAACACATACCAAATCTGGATTGTATTGCTTATACTTTCAGATAAGACCCCTCTATTATTAGCTTTATTTAACTTTTTTGTCTATGCTGCAAAAGACCTCTCAGGAAGTGGGTGCAACCTGTAAATATATGTAATGTAAAGAAAAAACACATCAATAAAACTTATTTTAATTATAAGGCATTAACATGACTTAGTGAGGGAAAACTTTTGGAAAGACTCTGAAACAAAAGAAACAGACTTTCCCGAGACAAGTCTTTTGGCCAGCTTTAGATGAGTTGGGTGTGCTTGATAACTCCATGAGGCAGGGAGCTGGTTTAGGTGACTTCTCAAAGCATACTCCCGATTCCTTGTTGCAGTGACACAGGAGACACACTCTTGCAACCTGTCTAAGCTGAATTATCAGTTATAAAATAGGGAGAAAAGGCTTAGAATCTATGGCAGTAAAAAGTTCTATCATATTAAAACCACAAGTTTTTCTACCATGAAAAAGACCTTCTGGATAAGTAAGCCTAGTTTCTTGAGCTTTCCCTCTTACATGTTATATTCCATACTCTACTCATATTAATAAACATTTGTTATATCCTTGGATTGCAACAAATTGAATTGGATTGAATTTTGTTTAACCTATCATTCCAAACATTTCATTTTACTCCTTATTGTTCACTCTATGCTCCAAAACAAGGTCTACTTGTTCCCAGGAAACTCATTTCATTTCCTACCTCTGGGTCTTTATACCTGCTATTCTCCATGCCTGGAATGTCCTCCATCTTTAACTCTAAATCTTCTTTTTTTTTTTTGCTTTTTGGAGGGCAATTGGGGTTAAGTGACTTGCCCAAGGTCACACGGCTAGTTTTTGCATTAAACGTCTGAGGCTAGATTTGAACTCAGGTCCTCCTGACTCCAGAGCCAGTGCTCTATTCACTGTGCCACCTAGCCACCCCTTTACCTCTAAATCTTATAAACCCTAATTCACCTCAAGTGACACTTCCTCCAACAGCCACCTCACTAATTGTTGCTGCCTGTCCCTTAAAATGTGTGTGTGTGTGTGTGTGTATACACATGGTATTGACTTATCTGGGTACAGATTCTCCCTTGCCTCCTCAGAAAACATAAGCTCTTTGAATGAAGTAATGGTTTAATTTTTCTCTTCAGTACCTAGCATAGTGCCTTCCCCATAGAGGAGGCTTGGTAAGTGCTTAGTTAATTAAATTGAATTCAATTTGTGCCTCTGATCTGAATGATCTTTGGATTCCTTGTCCCATATAATACCTGTTCCAACCCTGTTCTTCACTGCTGAGGAGCGATAATGATATATAACCCACAGAAGTATATACTTTTTGATTTATTATCTCCTTTTACTTATGGTGATTAATGCTGCAGTAAAAATCAGATGATCAGAGAACATACTGATCTATTTTATGTATGTTAGAGTAACAGTAAAGCAGCATTAAAGACACAAATTATGGTTTCAAATGATTAATTTTTAAAATGATTTTGAAAAAAACATTTTTCATTTGCTTTCTCATAAACCATTTAAACCAATTCTCTTCAGATGTTCAAGGGGGCCAAAATGATACATATGTATTTCCTCTCTCAGATTAAGAAAAATGTTATATATTAATTTTTAGAATAGTCCATTTAGCAATGGATGGAAAAGTGAAATCAGGTACTATGTTAACCATTTATATTAGACTGGTTCTTCTTAATGTAAATTTTACATCAATTTTGGATGAGGAGATGCTACAGTTCAGGTGTTTGGTGAGAGAAGCATGAACTGAACTGCACTGAATAATTCACTACTTAAAGCAGGGTCTACACAGTGCCAAACCAGCTGGTTGATTCAGTAAAATTCCAGAAAAAAAAACTGGCCAGATTGAGATTTGAAGGATAACACACCAATTTACTAGCCAGATCCATAATGGGAATGTATTGGGATTCCCTGAATGTCTCTATTGAAACATAATAAAGAACTAAATTGATTTGTTTTTATTAATTATCTCATTTGAAAGTGATATCTTTAGTGTTAATGAGATCTGAGAAAACTCCATAATGCATATAGCCAGAAGCTTCATAATCCCTTCAGTGAATATTCCACTCTTTCACCAGCTCATTTCTTACTCCTTACCCCCGTCCTTTTTTTTTTCCTTTTAAACTGTCTTCTATTAGTCATCTCTCTTCCTTTAAAAGTAGCATACTGTGTAACTTCTCTTCCCCAGTAAAGAAGGCAATGATATCCAGATTAGAGAAACTAATTTGTTTTTTGTTTGTTTGTTTGATTGTTTTTTAAAGCAATAGGGGTTAAGTAACTTGCTCAAGGTTACAAGGCCAGTTATTTCTGGGTGTGGTGCTAAGTATCCGAGCCCAGATTTGATACCCAGGTCATCCTGACACTGGAGCCGGTGCTCTTACTTGCTGTGCTACCTGGTCACCCCATCTAATTCGTTTTAAGGGAAGAGATTTAGTAATTTCAAAGGAGTCAGATGCATATGTGATATATATATACTATTATTATTATTATTATTATATTTAAAAACAATGAAGCTTTAGAGCTGGAGGTCAAAGACCTCTGATGTCTTCTGGTCCAAACCCTTAATTTTATAGACAATGAAACTGAATCTGATATGAAACTTGCTTAAAATCACAGAGCTATAAGTAATATGGTTCCTCTGATTTCTTTCTCTACATCGATTGTTGAGTAATTGCTCTCTTACGCTTATCTGGTCCTCTCCTCTCCAGTCATAAAGCCACCAATCTCGCTCAAGCTTTCATGACCACATCTTGCCTGGACTATTGCATTAACCTGCTATTTACCTACTCTGTAATTTATCCTTCACCAAGAAGCCAAGATAATGTTCCTAAAACCATGTCACTCCTCCTCCACTCAAGAAGCTTCTGTAGCTCCAAGTTGCCTTTAGTCTTACAAAACTCCCATATCTTTTATTTGAAGCCCTTCAAAAACTATTTCCAGCCTACTTCTTCAGACATATTTTACATTACTCCACTTCACATACTCAATATTATAGTCGACTTAGTTTGTTATTCCACATATACAGTATCTATTTTATCCTTCTCTACTATCTTGCTTGATGATCTTATTCATTTCTATTAGTTCTCCTCTTTGTGCATAATATTTCCAGACCTATATATGCAGTCCTAAATTCTCTGCAGAGCTCCAGCCACACATCACCAATTATTTTGTAAATATCTCTAAGAGAATGCTCAGTAAACACTTCAAATTTGAAATGTCCAAAAGAGAACTTATTATCGTTCCCTCAAACCTCTCCTCTCTTCCCAAATTTACTATTACTGTTGAGGCTATCACCATTCTCCCAGTCACACAGGCTCACAACCTCAGTGACATCCTCAATCTCTCATTTGCATTCACCTTGTATGTCCAATCTGTTGTGAAAATCTTATCATTTCTGTGTACCTATTGCATGTGTGTACACATTTATGTATGTGTATACATACATATATGTTCTCTTCTTTTTACTCACATGCTCCAGACTGTTGAAAGTCCTCATCAGTGCTCACTTAGACTACTGCAGTAGCCTTCTAATCAGTCACCTTGCCTTAAGTCTTACTCTTTCAATCCTCTCTCTACTCAACTCCTGAAGGGATTTTTCTTAAAACACAGGTCTGATCATGTTTCATAATGACCATTCAATAAACCCTACTGGCTCCCTATTGTCCCTAGGATCAAAGATAAAGACTTCCTTTTTGGAATTCAAAGCCCTTCACAACCTAGTCACTTCCTATACCTTCAGTCTTCTTGTGTTCAACCAATTCAAGTACTCTACCATCTAGCTACTCTGGTCTACTTTCCATTTCTCACACAAAACACTCTACTGTCTCCCTCTTGCCTCTGTACTGGCTGCCCCTGTTATCTTCAAATGCCTCCTCTCTGCCTCTTAGCTTCCTTGGATACATTTAAGATTCAGCTAAAATCTGATACTCTCCTTCCTCCTCTTCTCTCTGAGATTATCTTCCATTTGTACTGCATTTATTTTAAATCAACAGTTATTTTCATGCTGTGTCCAACATTAGAATGTGATCTCCTTAAGGGCAGGGGCCATGTTTTTGCTTGTCCTATCATTAATGCTTATCACAGTGACTGGCACATAGTAAGTACTTAATAATTGATTATTGACTGACTTAATTAGTACTTAAAAATTGGTGACCCTGGGCAAACAACTTTAATCTCTTAGTGTCTCAGTTTTCTATTGGAAAAAACAAGAGGGAGAGACTTGAAGGCTCTAAGGTACATTCTGGCTCTAAATTTATGTATGTACACACACACACACACACACACACTGATCTATCTATTATTCTATTTCACTTAAGGTAAGCAACAAGGTACATTAATGAGGTGAGAACATGCAGACTTTAGAATAAGTCTGAAAATACTTTAAAAATGTTAGATGTCTTTTGAAGTCTATTAGATTTAACTAAATAATGCCAGATAAGAAGTCTTTTGGAATAGATGACAGATGACCATTTGCCAAGGATCTTCTATAAAATCACATACCAGTTTAGAACCAAAGGGAGTTGAGCACCAAATAGCTTAGAATTGAAAAATACTCTAGTATTGAAATTTACACATTTGAGGGGTAGAGGGAGAGGAGTGAACCTTGGTCTTCTTCCCTCCCTCCTTTATCAGAGGAGAACCTTCTCAGCTTTCATAAGTCTAGAGGATTTGGGACTTCCCATTTTCCCATTAGCACCTGCACTGATGGAGCAGATGACAGAGAAAGATCAGATGCAGATTCAAGACTGTATAAAGAGCCCAGCAGAAAAGCTTCCTCATACCTAAGGGTAACATCTAGAGGACTTCCAGAATGAGGAGTTATGAATTATTACTTTGCCACATGGGCTTTCTAAGCTTTCCCCTAGAATCTGTACATACAACAGAGAATAGGTCATGGGCTTTTGAAAGCTGGAACAAATACCATTTCTACCACCTCAATAAATATGATTAAAAAATAACCAAATCCATTGGGATAATTGATATCAGTTATAATCACAGTTGACAAACACACTTTTGGGGACTCATGAGCTGTATAGCATTACAAAGACCTTAGAACCTTGGGGAAACATAACTAGCCTTGTCATTGGGGCTTTACAATTGGCGATTTATAATTCAATTGAGAAGAGAGATAGTCACCTCATAGCATGTGCTACACAGTCATAAATCTTCATATTGTATTATATATAATAGATATGATTACTGAATTATTGATAATATATAAACACACACTTAGACACATAGAAATCCTTCACTAAAGCCCTTCTGCAATGGGATTTATTGTCTATGGGAGAGACTGACGGTACCAAAAATAATGTCTGACAGGGGTTACAAGAGCATGGAAAGTCTGTTAAGTATGGAGTCAGTGATAGAATATATATCCATGACCCAAATGCAGTCATGATAAGTTTGGAAAGAATTACCGAAACCAGGCAAGCTATGGTGAATTTTGTGATTTCAGCCTCTTTGTAGATCATACAGGGACTTTGGTCTTTGTCAGTGGAGGCTGTTAATCATATAGTTCTTTCAAGTATTGACATTTAAACTAGTACAGTTCAGCAATAAAATGCTGCCTAGTTGTTAGTGACATAAATATTTGCTTACTGTTTGGAGCTATTGCTGAATGGATTTGAAAGATAATTATCCATAAGTGGGCATGGATACACAGTTCTTTACTCTGGCATATTTGCTTCCTTCTCAGTAATGAGATACATGAAGGATGACATTCTTTATATTGGAGGTTGACATCCAAGGAGTTTCTCTTACTCTTTTTAGGCTCTCCAAATTACAACATGCAGTGTAACTTTAGCTCAGCCATCATTCACAGGGTCATTTGATCTGTGGAAAATTGAGAGTAAATAGCAGCTGGAGCCAAACAAAGTGAAAGGATAGGCACCAAGTTTCCAGACCCAACCAGGTAATTGAATCTTGGCTCATGATGCACACACCTGCTATGTCCATCTTGAATTCAGTTAAATCCTTTAACAAATCAGTTGATCCTGAGGTATAATGTTATACCCATAAAATGGATGGTTGGAGCTGAGATAAGGGCATTCAACTGAATCACAACATCACAGAAGTTCAGGATTCAAAGTATCATCAGCTGCTGTCCAATTCAACCCATCCCTAAAAATGAATCACCACAGCAAGCCCAATGAGTCATTATCCAGATTGTACTTAAAGACATCTCGTAAGGGGGTCTTCATCCACTCAGGACACTGCCTCCTGAGTCAAGGGAACAAGAATTTATTAAGTGCCTACTATGTGATAAATTCCATGCTAAGATCTGAGAATACAAAGAAAGGTAAAAAAAAAAAAAAAACGGTTGCCATCGGCTCTCAAGGTGACCTTAGAAATCGAATGGGGAGAAGATATACATGTTGAGAAATTTTTCTGGGCATCAAGCATAGATTTACTTCTTTCGGACTTCTTCCCACTGCTATTGGTTCTGTCTTCTAGCCCAAACAAAACTAGTCTGATACCTTTTCCACATGACTGCCATTTAAATCCTGAAGGACAGTTGTCCTACCCTGCCTATCTCACCCTTCTAGGATAAGTAAGGTAAGACCAGTCTTCATGTGAAAAGGAAACAAGGCTGTTCGTCATCCTGGATGCTCTTCTGCTTATAACTCTCCTTCCCAACCTGACACCCCAAATGGACTATGCAGATTCATTTCCATGTTATAGTTTAGGTCTTCCAAACCTACAAGTCAAGAAATAAAAAAAATCACAACTGAATTTGTCTTAATAAGTAAATACTTAGAAAACAGCTGGCTAGCAAGTGATTTTTTTTTTACTTTATTCACTAGGTTGTTTTAAACCTAACTAGTTTTGAGAATCCATCTAATTATTTTTTGCATGTGATGTTGTATGTGTAGACACAGCCTCATGACATATCTGAACCCATTTCTTCTAAGATAAAGGACATACTCAACTACAACATGCATCTATCAAAATAAAACTTTTAAGGAAAGTACATCAAGGACTCTTCTCATGTACTTTTCAAACTTTTAAGCATTATATATAAATGTTAGTTATTTTTTATACTCAAGGATTTCATTTTACCATATGAAAATTCAATAGTAATCCTTTCTCTGAAAATTACCATTATTATTTACCAAAATCAATTCCATTGTATATTCTATTCAAAAGCAAAAACACGAAATGACTGCTTCCTTGGTAATGCAGAACTGTTCCAATTTAACAATCAAAAAAAAAGCTTAATGCAGTCAAAAATAGAAAGAAGTTTTTTTTTTTTTACTTTTCAAACCCTCAAGGGTATTTATTGTGTTGGAAAAGCTCCTCTGTCCAATAGATTGTGGAACTGGTTGATAGGTTTGCCTGAGATAAAAATGATCATCAATATTTCAATGGATCATGTTGAGTAATTGATCTCTTCAATGTGGTCCTTCTCTTCTACTAATACTGTATAGCTATCTAATGAGAGTTAAAATTTACACAGTACTTATCATGTAAGTGCTTTACAATTATTATCTCATTTGATCCTCACAACAACTCTAGGAGGTATATGCTTTTATTATCCTTACTTTATGGATGAGGAAATCAAGGCAAATAGATTATAAGTGACTTTTCCAGGATTACACAACTAAGTAAGTATTTGAGGCCACATTTGAACTCAGGTCTTCTTGACTCCAGACCCACTGAGCTACCTAGCTAACTTTGGATATAGAGAAAAATACTAATCTTTATATAAGAGAAAGTTTCTTTGAGATTTTAAATCAATATCAGGGATAAAATCACCCCAAAGATGGGGAGAATCAAAATAAGAGTTGGGGCAGAAGTAATGGTCCTACTTTATATAGGCATGGCTGTGCAATGAAAGAAATCAGAATAGAAAAGAAAGGAGATAGAGGATAAGAAAAATTATAGAAAGGATTAAATGAAATTCAAGAGAAGGAAGAATAACAGTTCAAGGGAGCCAACCCATGTTGGGGAACAAAGAATTTCAAGGCAACCCGGTTATGAGATCCAAGGAAGATCACAAATAGATTATGATTATCAGGGAGCTGCCTGGACCACCACTGCTACATCTAAGTCAGGCTAGAAAGTACCAAAGGATCATGGGATCATAGAGTAAAGAGAATATGTAGTTGTAATAGCAAGTCCCCTGGCACACATAGGATGGCATGCTAACACAGGTTCTTGAAAATGCTGTTCTAAAAGGAAAGCAACTTTTAAGGGGTCAATAATCTACTTTAATTGCATTCACTAGTTAAGGGGAAAAGGCAGAATCCTGAACATCAGAGAAAATTCAAGCAAATACAAACAGAGAAAATACAAGCAGAGAAATGAAGACCAGCAGACAGGGCTCTGACTGCCTGAATCAAAGCAATATTGCTATACATTTTACATGCACCACTGGATGGAGGGAGTCTTTACGTCTGAGCAGTCAGGGGTCTGAACATATGGCTACTCAGAGTCTCAACTAGGAAATCAAACAGTCCTTCTCATAAGTGAAACTCCAAAGCAAAATACCAACTCAGAGTAAATATACACTTCTCAGAACCAGAAGGCATACAACCCTCATGACTCAGTGCCTAATTAGATTAGTACCAAAAGGTATGAAAGTCTTCCTACAAGCAAGCCTCCCTTAAGCAAGCTTCTCATTAAGCAAGTTCCTCCCCCAGTGGGCTCTCTGTGATTTAGGATGTATAGCTGGGCACATAGGCCTATTAATGGGCAGTGAAGATCTTATATCTCATTTACATTACACTAGTCTAACTCCTTCATTGTGCACCTAAGGTAATGAGACGCAAAAGATAAAGAGATGTGCCCAAGGACACATTTAGAGTAAAAAGTGTTGAATTCCTTTAAGACTCATAGACTCAGGGTAGTTACCAGGCCACTTTGGTAGGGGGCAGACCAGGGTGAACTCTAACCTAGGAAGTGCAGGTAAGTGTTTTACAACCACTACCTCCCCCCCCCCCCACACACAAATAACCTTTCACAGAAAATGTAATAATCATCTCAAGCAAACTGAAGCTACTTCCAACATAACCTTGACTGTAATTTTTCCTACCTGTAATTAGTATGTACCTCCAAGTTTTTTATTCTTATCATGAAAATAATTGTGTTCTCTTACCAATTGGCTGAGGATGTTGGAAACTACTTTAGAAGTAGAGCACAACCAAGAGAATTTTCAGCCCAGCTTTGCACAAGTATTATCCAAAATATAAATTAGCCTGGGATAAATGCATGGAGCCTAAGAAGATCTTCATTGTGCTTTAAGTACAAGTAACCAACGGTAAACTTTGTGGCCTCTCTGTTCAAAGATACCCTTGACATTGTCATCACCTGGTCCAAAGCTAAAATTGAAGAATCAGCAAATTTGTTCCTTTAATTTCCGTTTCTCCCACTTTAGCCATATTACATTTAATTTTCCTTTAACGTAGAGTAAAAGGTGGAGATTAAGCAGCTAATATGTTTCTTCAGCCCATATTGACAAGAAAGGGTCACTGAGGAAGTGAATGAAGTCTAAAATCGTTGTTGCTGTAGCATTAAATATAATTTTCCCAAATTCTCCACTCTCCAGCAGAGCCTCAAAATGTTTTTCAAAAGCCACTGAAGATTTGTGAGTAGGCTTAAAACCCTGGTTTTGACTTTATTATTTCAATAATTCAACAATAATCCATTAAACTCATATAGCCAGAAGATGGCACAGTGCAGGATACATGGAGTTCACCACTTTTTTATTTTTTAAATTAGTTTATTTATTTTTAGTTTTCACCATTTACTTCCATAAGTTTTAAATTTTCTCCCCCTCCTTTCTTTCCCCCTTCCCCAAGACAGCATGCTCCTTGCAGACCTATCCCGAAAATAAGCCCTCCCCTTACTGTGTAAGATTCCTCTAAAATAAGCCCTCCCCCAAAAATAAGCCCTATTGAGATTGCTACTTTAGTGAAGGTGATCTCCTGCGCTACACACTACATTACGGTACCCTCTGTATGCACCGTCCCCCCCCCCCGTGAAACGCACGCCACGCTCCGAGCTGCATCCAATCAGAGCTGCAGCAGTGAGCGCATCATCCTATTCTTCCCCAGTGATTTGCTTATTGAATAAAGGTACATTTTTTTGTTCACATTTACCTGTTTATTAAAATTGCTGTCAATGTTCATTAAAATAAGCCCTCCCCTGAAAATAAGCCCTCTGGTGCTTTTCTGTCCAAAAAAATTAATGACAGTGTCTTATTATCGGGGAAACATGGGTATGATATAGGCTTTACATAAACATTCCTATTAAAGTTATTTTCACATTAGTCATATTGTATAGAAGAATTAGAACTAATGGGAGGAACCATTAGAAAGAGAAACAAAACAAAATACAAAAAAAAATGAAAATGGTCTGCTTCACTCTGCATTCAGTCTCCATAGTGCTTTCCCTGGATGTGGATGGTATTTTCCATCATGAATCTTTTGGAATTGTTTTAGATCCTTGTTGCTGAGAAGGGCTAAGTCTATCAAAGTCAGTCATTGCACACTGTGGCTGTTACTGTGTACAATGTTGTCCTGGTTCTGCTCACTTCACTCAGCATCAGTTCATCTTTTCAGATTTTTCTGAAGTCTGCCTGTTCATCATTTCTTATAGCACAATAGAATTCCATTACATTCATATATCACAACTTGTTCAGCCATTTCCCAATTGAAGGACATCCCCTCAATTTCCAGTTCTTGGTCACCACAAAAAGAGCTACTATAAATATTTCTGTACAAGTAGGTCTTTTCCCCATTTTTATGATCTTTTTGGGATACAGCCCTAGAAGTGGTATTGCTGAGTCAAAGGAATGCACATTTTTATAACCCAAGTTTACCACTTTTAATAGGAATGGATGGGTTTAACCTCCAGACTCCACATCTCTCCACTTTCAGGCTTGGATTTGAATGAATTCTTTCTTTTCTTCTATGTCCCTCTCCCCACTTTCTTCTCCATTCCCATTTCTTTTGTGTGTAAGAGGAAAGGTGAAAATTCTTACCTTGGGTACCAGAGGTCAAAGCAGTCCAATCTACTGAAGATTCTTGATCTTATTTTTTTTTTTCTTTTTTGAGTCCTGGATCCCTTTTGGCAGTATAATGAAACCTTTCGTTCCCTCCTCAGAATAATGTTTTTAAATGCATAAAAATTCACAGGATTATGAAGAAAACCAATTACACTGAAATACAGTTATCAGAAATTTTTAAATCTGCTCTAGAGATAAGACAAGGAACTCCTGATTCTGTAGAGTCACTTTCTTTTTCCTTGCTTTTATAGAAATCTTATTAAAGCCAATTAGTAATTTAAAAAAAAATAGAAAGTTGTGAGACCTTAGGAGATCTCTCAGCATCAATTTGAAAATCTTCCCAGATGATCAATCTGCATAGTCAAATATGTTCTGAATCCCTCCCCTCACATTCTATATAAGTAAGACACTCAAAATTCACTTAAAATTATCTTACCTTTATTTAAAGACAAGCCCATTAAAGTACAAAAAAAGTATATATTTTAAAAGAACAGGAAACCACTTAAGAATGCAATTTGCCAGACAAAAATAAAACATAAAGAACTTCTCCAGATCTCAGTAGCTTCTTGGGATAGGCACAGTCAAAGAAGCTTCTTTAGAAGCAGATTCTTACATAAGACAATCAGAAAGCAAGGAAGTGCTACATAAAGCTGTTCATGCTTATGGTCAGTTATTAGGCATAATGAAATCCATTTGCTGTTCCAGCTGTCCCTGCTCTTACAGCTGTTGTTGTGTCCCTTTCCATCTTCCTGATACAGAATGACTCCGTCTACACTATCCAGAACCCTGAACTCCCTCCTTCAGCCCTGATCTCATTAGGGTTCAGCTTCCTTTGGGACTGGGGAAAAAATCCTTCACCTACATATCCAGGTATTGGGTCAATATAAGTATATTGTTGTATAGTTGTATCTAATTATTCATGATCCCATTTGGATATTTATGGGGAAGATAATGGAGTGCTTTGCCATTTCCTTCTCCAGTCCATTGTACATACAGCTAGTAAGCATATGAGGCCATATGTGAACTACACAAAGATTAGTCTTCCTGACTCAAGGCTTGGCACTCTATTCACTGTGCCACCTAGCTGCCCCAATATAAGGACACATTCCTACAATATTCTAGACACTGTGCTAGGGATACAAATACAAAATATAAATACAAATTAGTTCCTCTCCTCAAGGCGCTAACATTAAGTGACAATCGACTATTGCTGGTATAAACACACATAGAGAAGGAAGTGGTAGGAACTTGAATGTCAGTTAGACCAGGAAGTCCCATCCATTCCCTCTGGCTCATGGATTTTTCTCTTCACTTAATTATAACTAAGGATGGGGACAAGTCTAATAATGATTGGGAGCAATTAAAATCCAACCCTGGAATTCCATGAAATACAGCTGTTGTTATTTCTTCAACTGATTCTTCCAAGTCCTCAGAGTCACAGGACTGCTGCATCAACTGAAGTATCAGGTAGCTAACTGATCCCTAGTGGGTGTGGGATTATACAGAGAATACAAGCAGGTCTTAATCTTTAGAATTAGCGGTCCAGACTGTATAAGTGATGGTGTTTGAGGGTGACAATTAATGAGAGACACAGTCGTTGCTTTGCTACACTCACAGGTTTGCAGGAAAATGTAATGTTAATTACATCTATCCCCATGTGAAAGACAGAACCTTCTAGCCCCAAAAAGAACCCATTGATATTCAACTGAATTTTACATGACATCTGTTCATTAGCAATATTGTCTGTTTCTTGGTTTCTCATGAGATGGGAATAAAACAAGAGGGGAAAAGCAACAAAATGCCTCAGCTGAAAGTTTCCAGCTGTGCTTTTCTCATCACCCAAGCTACCTTCATGTTTGCAGTGTTCCATTTGCAATCATTTATTTCCTAAGCAGACAGCTGTTGAAGTTAACGACTCTTTTAAAAGTGTAAATTGGGCCAAGGAAAAAGGTAACATTTTACAGGAATGTCTTGCACAATTAGGATGCTGTACTTCATAATGTGTCCATTATGATAATGTGAATATGAATAATAATAATCACAAGTTAGCACAGTATGGTGCGATGTATATAAAGCTGGCCTAGGACTGAGAAAGACCTGAGTTCAAGTCTTGTCTCACACACACACGGAGGTATATATGTGCGTATATGCATTGTATATATGTGTGTGTATATATATGTTTGTATACACACAGATACATATGTGCATATATGCATTGTGTACATATGTATATCTTTATGTTTGTGTACACACACACACACACATTAGCTGTGAGACCCAAGCAAGACCCTTTGCTTCGCAATGCCCTCAGGGAACTTTCTAATATTATAATTTGCCCAGAAGACAGCTTCTACATATAAGACTTGCACATTTTATGATGTCAGGCCATTGGGCAGATTCTTTGCCAGGCCTTTCTTACTTCTCAACTTTTCTACTCCCTCTTAGGTAAACATTCAAACATGAGTTGCTCCTTCCCCTCCATCTGCCCCATAGTTTCATTGACATTTGGATTAGTCTAAGCCCAGAGAGAAGCTTTGGCTAACTTAATTTGTATGTGCAAAGTTCAACTGATTCTGCATTTCAAATGAGCATGGCCGAAGTAGCATGGTATCATGGATCAAGTACCAGATTTACAGTCAGAACACCTAGGTTCAAGTGACTACTCTGATACTACCTACTTGTATGACTTTAGACAGGTTGTTTAATCTCTCTGAACCTCAGTTTCCTCAATTGTAAAATGAGGATATTGGACAACATGATCTTCAAGGTCCCTTTTCACCTCTAATTCCAATAATACTATAACTGTTTTTAACAACAAAATTGTACCTTACTTTGATTCATGCTTCCCTTGTATCCTTCATGAGTTACTGGTCAAGTAAATCCCAAAATCTGCCCAGGATTCTTATGAGGATCCAATTAAATAAGAGTTGTGTGTTTCATAAAACTCTACAGTACTATTTAATGTTGGAAGGAATGTAATTTTCATTTGCTTTCTATTCTACTTAAACCAGACCACCTGCCATTTTTCCTTTTGCATTCAAAGTCTTCCCACCTCTGTAAGTGCTCATTGCACTTTATTGTTAGAATGTCCTCCAGGAAACTTTTCCTCATCCACAATTCCTTTCCCACCTGAAACCTCATATAAAACTTTTCACATGTCTTATTTACTGATACGTTAATTTGTATTTCTTTATTTGCATAGATACTACAATTTCCTCCCCCCCCCCCCCAGTGTTTGCTCATTTCCCAGTCAATTACTTGACTTTTTAGAAATTTGTTAAAGTAGGAAAGTGGGACTCTCTTGTCAGTGTGAAGAGTGTACTGTCCCAAGTTTGGGGAGTTTTGTGGAGCTGTTTTCAGATATATATTTTAGGGACCCGTAAATTTTCGATTCTTCTAAGGCTATATCATCAAAAGAGAAGTGTTTACTCCTGTCTTAGTATGTGCTCTGGTCTGTGAGTGACCACAAGAACACTTTTCTGCCTTCAAACTGTGAGGAAGATTCCCTCTCCACTGCTCTTCCAAGCTCCACCACGCCAGCACTCCTCAGCCCAGGACCGCCACCCAGGACTGTGACCCAAATGGAAGCACAGGCAAAGAAAGAGAATCATCCCTCAGCACCAGCAAAGAGATTCCTGCAATCCCACTCTGATCAGCTGCTCTATCCCCCATCGTCTGTGAATCAAGAGTTCTTGAAACAGTCAGTATTGCTGCTGCCCTGGAGCTGGGCTGGACCATGCTCCTCTATGACCCAGGTCAGACAGAATTTTCCTATTGACTTTCTAAATTGTCTTTGGTGTTTCTGGTTGAGAAGTCTAAAAACCACCACAGCTGCCAGTGATTCAGTCCCCTGAGGCCTGCTCCAGGTTTGCTGTGGCCCATGCTGAACTATGTTCTTCTCTCAGATCAGAGCAATAGACCTTTTCAGTCAACCTTCCAAATTGTCTTGGGCTGCAAATTTGTTTCACTGTCATTTTGTGGGTTCTGTTGCTCTAGAATTCATTGAGTCATTTTTACAGGTATTTGGAGGGCTTTGTGGGGGAGCTCAAGCAAGTGCCTGCTTTTACTCTACCATCTTGGTTCCACCCCCCCTCCCCCTACAACTTCTTTTTAGCTTCATGAAGTCAGGAACTATATGTTACTGAAATATCTTATCTCCCCTCAGTTGACATTAAAAAAACCTGTTTTGCTAAATAGAACCATTACCTTAAAGGTGAAGCCACTGATAAGCATCCCCACTTATAAATAAGAATTACAATATCTCTCTCAATAATTGATGAATTAGCATATATTTATTTAGTGTCTATTATGTGAGAAAAGGTCCCAGACCAAGGCTTGCTTTCTCATTATTTGAGTTTTGGTGGCTCAGACTAAGTGTAAATAGCAATTGTTTCTGTTCTAGGTCATAGAAAATTGATCATCTTCCCATCCTAGACTGATTCTTTTGTGAAGACAAACTAAGCCATATTTTGCCTCAATTCTTACCTAGCCTTTAATAACTGAATGGGTGTTGCCTTGGACAAAATGAGACTCGGGAAAGATCTTAGCTTTAAAAAGCCATGTATCCAGGGCCATCACCAGTCATCTTGATATATGCCTTGCCTCTGAACTCAGATGGCTCTGGAGGAAAGAGTGAGACTAATGACTCTACACAGCTCTGTCTGTCTTAAATCCAAGTCACTTGCAAGCCAATGACATCACCATCCTGATGTCATTGGTTCTCCTTGAGAACAAAGGAAGATCAGCAACATGAGAGACAACATGGCACAGAAGCTAAAGAGCCAACTTCAAAGCCAGAAAGCTTAGGTTGAAATTCTGCCTCTGACATTCACTGGCAGTGTGATCCTGGGCAAATCATTAGCCTCTCCATGCCCAAGGCAAATGATTATATATTAAGATTATAAATGGAAAACAAGTGTTAGCCTGAAATGATAGAAAGTTTCCATGCTGTGTGTTATCCATACTTTATGAAATAACCAAAATGGATTTTCCCTCAAACTTTTATCATTAGAAATAAAAGTACTTTTGTAATAATAATACCTAGGAATTTTGCTTTTAAGGCAATGGAAAAGCATAGCGTTTGAGAGGTATATATTTATACTATCTATATAAATCCTATAATATGAATGAATAAAGCCCTAAGCTTACACTCAGGAAGATCTAAGTTTTATCCAGGAATGTACTTTAATGCCACCTTATGAGAACCTGTGATTAACTTTTCAGTGTGAGCATTTATGTCAGAAATTGCTACAAATCAGCACTGGATCTACTATTTTTTCTTATTACCTAGACTTAATAAAGCAGTATATACTTGAGGAGGAGGAGGAGGAAGAGGAGAACAAGAATAAAAAGGAGGAGAGGAACTGGCATTTATATGATGTACTTTAAAGTTGGCAAAGTGTTTTACATCTATTATGTGTTTTGAGCTTCATAACACCCCTGACTTGAATCCTGTTTTAAAATTTTAATAGCTGTATGACTGTGAGAAACTTAGTTAATCTCTGTGAACCATAGTTCTCTTCATATGTAAAATGAGGAGGGTTAAAGTCAATGACCTGTTTGGTCCTTTTCAGCTCATTTGACTCCTAGAGGAAAGAAAGAACACTTTGACCCACTATCATCAGACTTTCTACTTCCAGAAAAATGGGAGAATATATGAATATATACATAATGGTATACATAATATATGTAAAATTATAGATAAAATGTTACATAATATGTAAATATTGCAGTCAACATATGATCTTTAATATTACATAGGTTATATATGCATGTATGTATAAATAAATAACTATGATGGTGATTGTCATAATAATATAAAATATTCAAAGTAATTTTTGCATTCTTAGCAGTGATTGGAAGTGGGGAGAGAGCAATTGAAAAGTATTAACCTAGTCAATAACAGGAAATATCATTTGATTCAATGATTTTTTTGTTCATCAGTACATTCATCATATTCTGCCCCCCAACTTAAAATCTTATGCAAATATTGGCTATCCTTCTGATCCTGTTTTTAAGTGAGTGGTACCCTGATCCCCAGTCCTAGCAGCATTAAACAGTGTTGTAAGGCAGAACCTAGTTATAGAACACAGAAAATTTGAAACATGAATATAAAGTCTGAGATTGCAGTCCTGAACAAAAAAAAGGAGGGGAAGAGTGGCTAGGAATAAGATCGTCATCCCAAATGAGTGTAAAGATTAATTATGCAGGTAAGTTAAAAATAAAACATGTTGGAGGAAATAACCCATTAGGAGAGAAAATAGATTATAGTTGTCTGCCCTCTGTCCCCAGTTCTACACACAAATGGAGAGCTTGTGTTAGCTTATTAGTTGGAGACATCCCAGATGATGTCATTGAAGCAGAATAGTGGAAAAGGAATGAATTTAGAGATAGAGGATCTGAATTCTTCATATGGAGATAAAATTTGTTTCTTTACTATCTCAACCCTTTTTCTCCAGCTTCTGTATATGAGAAAAGGTCACCTCTTACACCCATATGATACCCCTTAAAAATTTTGAAGACAGTGATTCCATTTCATTCCAAGTCTTTCCTCTCCACGCTGATAATCTCTAGCTCTTTCATTTGATCCTCATATTGCATAATATTGAGGGCTTACACTATACCAGTATATATTGCCTATTTAGAACTAGCCTAATATAAACTGGCATGGTTCTGGGTGTTTTGGTACCCTTTCATATTCAAGGGAAAACCAGGGTGTTATTTATTGGGTATATTGCAGAGAGTATTATTGTTTGTATATGAAGTGGAAATAAATATTTTCTAATTTTCCCTTCAAAACTGAAATTCTATGATTCTGAAATCATCTGAAAACTATATACTGCCATTTTGATGTGCTATCCATTGTATATGATGATGACAGTCCACCATTGATTGGTTAGGTGTTTTGTTTCCAGTAGTGTTAATGGGGAAGAATCAGAAACAATGGGACTCAACAACTCAGTGTACAATAAAATGAGAAAACAAATTAATTGGAAAAAACTCCTTATTTGATTTTAAAAGTACTGGGAAATCTGAAAAGAAATCTAGTAAAGATTAGGTTTACACTAACATATCACATTCCACAATATATTCTAAGTAGATTCATGAGCTTACTTTAGAAATGTACTATTTTTTTAAATGAGAAGATAAACAGATCATATACCTCTTACAGCTTGGGTAGGAAATATATATATATATATATGTGTATATATATAGTGTATATACACATATATATAGTGTATATACACATATGTGTGTATAAAACCAAAAAACATACCCCAAAAGATAAGTGATCAAAGAATATGGACAAAGCATTCAAAAGAATTGCAAACTGTTATCATACATATGAAAGAATGTGCCAAATCACCAATAATGGGAGACTTGAACATTATACTGACACTATTTCCCTTCACATTCTTCAAATTGGCAAAGGTGACAAAAAAAATGGGAATAATCAATGTTGGAGGGGTTGTGGGAAGATAGGCCCACTAGTACATTATGGATGTGTCTGTGAATCAGTATAACCATCTTGGAAAGCAGTATAGAATTATGTAAATAAAGTGACTAAAATGTTCATACTCTTTGATTCAGAGATTATGTTACTAGACTTATACTCCAAAGAAGACATGAAGAAAATCCCTATATACTCCAAAATAATTATTTTAGCTTTTTTGTCATAGCAAAGACTTTGAAATAGTATAGATGTCCATTGATTGGGAAATGACTTAACAAATCATGTTACTAATTAATGTGAAGAAATATTATTGCATTATAAGAAATAATAGAGGTCTGAAAATATTTTTATTGAGTGAAAGCATATAAGCATAGTCAAGAAAACATTAAACACTACAACATTTTAAACAAGAAAGAACAAACACCAAGTAATCAAAAGTTTAATATTACAAAATTACAGAGAATTAGCCTGACTCCAAAACAGAGAAATGAAAAAAACTTTCCTGCCCCCACCCTACTTTGAAGAGCAGAGAAGTCCACAGGTGTGAAATGTTACATTCTTCATGTATTTAACAGATTTGCTATTTTTTTTTTCATTTTTTAATCACAAAATACATGTGATGGTTCTCTAGTTGCAGGGCAGGACTAACATAAGAAATTTTGGTAATTAAAAGAAAATATAGACATCATTAAAATTTATTTTTTTAAAAAAGATGAAATTTACATGGATATAGCCAAATTTTCATAGGTAGGTAGCACAGTAAATAGAGCACCGGCCTTGGAGTCAGGAGAACCTGAGTTCAAATCCGGATTCAGACACAACACAAAAAAACTAGTTGTGTGACCTTGGGCAAATCACTTAACCCCACTTGCCCTACTTTCCCCCCTCCAAAAAGAAAAATTTCATAAGTAGTATCTGCTGAACCTTACAAATTGCATCTTTCTAAGAATATGAAACCAAGGCATTTTCCTCAATCCTTCCTTCCCCTGAAGGAAAAACCACTATCTGCCTCCTGAAACCATTCATTTTTGGACAACTAATTACTAGGAAGTTGTTTGTAAACTCAAGGAGTCTGAATCCAGCGCTCTTTCTACCACATCACACACAAAATTATAGATACACAGGTCCCTGTGTTCCCCTTATAGACACAGACTTTTTTATTCCCTTGGATCAAAGACTCTTTATGAGTCACAGTTCCCTTTGGCAGTCTGGTGAAACCTATCAACACTTTCTTAGAATAACATTTTAAATGAATAAAATTAAATATGAAGGATTAGAAAGGAAACCAATAATATTAAGTAGTATTTTCAAAACAATTTTAAGTACACAGTTTTAGGTTAAAAAACAAAGGTTTAGATATAGTCATAACTTAAATAAAGTATATTTATAACCTTGAAGGGCCCTAAGACACTTTTGTGGACATATTGTAGGGTCTGTCATGATTAACAGAACCCTTACCTAATGAAATACATTTTTAAATCAACATATTTGAAAATAGAAGTGACATAATTCTTTATAGCACATTATTGAGTAAATGTATCTTTAAAAGCTCAGTTGTTTCTTAGCACTCAAGTCCTTCAAACCCCTACCCCCTCCAAATTGATATTTCTGCAAATATATACTGTGTTGATTCTGAACAGGACTAAGCTAAGTTAAATTAGGCAGTTCTGAGTTTCATATGTGATACACATGCACAATAAAGTAGACTTCATCAAGGGTACATCCCCTTTCTCTAACTTCGAAGCACTGTGGGCTTCCAAAAACACATGGGCCTCCAATACTGGTCACTGAACCTTGGCTGTTGAGCAGCCTCTCTAGGTGAGCAAGACACTGACCTTTTCTCTCAGCTTTAATAGACATCTGCCCTCTGACTGTCATCACATTAATTTACAATTTGATCTAAGGCTTGACAAGGCCCAAAGTGAAAAATGGGACTTTTCACAGGTCCAGTAATCTATTTGCCCAGAGGATACTAAACCCTGGGCAATCTGGAAGTTTAGCACTTGTAGAGAAAAAAGTAACAGAGAAGGAAAGGATGACTAGACGTCCCTTACCTGGTACAGCACCTTCATTTCCCTCTACAGAGTGCCAAGCCAGTTACATTAGCAGAGGACCAGTGTGATAAGATTAATATTTAAAGGGGAAAATGAGCATGGCAGGAGGTGGAAGTGGTAGGGAGGAGAAGGGTAAGGGGTGTTTCTTTATTTCTAAATGAGGTCACTTAGTATCTTCTTTCCTTCTCAAGTGACTAATTGCTTCTGAGTCTGGTAAAGTCTTTCTATGTACAGACAAAAGATGTCAGTACTGGTGGGAAACCAGAACAGCAAAGGAAGAAAGGAAAAAGGATAAGAGATACAAAGAATAGAGAAAGGAGCCACAGGGGCAAAAAATAACGGAAAGGTGGAAAGCTGTAAGAGAAGGAGGACAAGGGATTCAGAATGCCATAGATCATGCAGGATCACATTTTTAGAATTGAAAGGGACCTTAGAGGAGTGACAAGGTTGTGCAGTGAATAAAGCACAGGCCCTGGAGTCAGGAAGGGTTCAAATCTGGCCTCAGATACAATACAAAACTAGCCATGTGACCTTGGGCAAGTCACTTAACCCCATTTGCCCTACGTTCCCCACTCCAAAAAGAAAAAAAAGGACCTTAGAGGTCATCTAATACAATATTTTAATTGTACAGTTGAGAAAGTTGAGGGCCAGAGCAATTCAGATTCAGTGACTTTCCTATTGCCATGAGTAGTAGTATGTCTCTTAGAATCTTGAAAAATTTAGCATCACCTTCTACAGGAGGCATTTCCTTCCAAAATAACTTTGTAGCATTTATTTCTTTGTCTGGCCATTTATTTATCCATTTGTGCATGCACATACACACATATACATATATATACATATACATATATGTGTATGTGTGTATATATGTGTATGAGAAAGAGACAAAAAAGAGAGAGAGGGAAGAAGGGAAAAAGAGAGAAGAACTTTATGTGTGTGTCCATTTCAAAAGAGGGACTGACCTATACTGGTAGAGGAAGTATATCACTGGGAGTGGGAATCCCAGCTCCAGTTCTTATTTCAGTCCCCTACTACCATCACCACCACTGACATGATTCCTGGAGTATATTAGATATTGGATAAATGCTTGCTGGTTGATTAGTAATAGTATTTATATAACACTTTAGGGTTTACAGAGTGCTTTACAAAGATAATATTATTTGATTAATTGTCCAAGATAGTTACAAGCTTTGGATGAGAACAAACATTTATGTGGATTTTTAAAAATAGTCAAAGTACTATATCCCATCTAAGTGAGTCTCACCTCTGTGAGGCAGGCACCATTTTGTAGATAAGGAAGTTGAGGCTCTGGAAAAACTAATTTTGTGAGGAAGATACAAGAAGTTGGAATTGAGTAAAGGCTTCATGTAGAAGGTGACACTTTGCCTGTGGTCACACAGATAATTTGAGGCAGAACTGAGACTTAAAACCAGGTTTCCCAACTCCTAGTCTGAGGTCCCTTCCACTATAGCTTAGCAGTAAAAAGGGCAAGGAGTGGGGGAAATGGAAGAAAAAAAGAAAGACAAGGAGAGCTACCCACAGAAGCCACCTAAGCACTCACTCAGTTGATCATGGTGCAACTTGTTGAGTATTTCCATGGATGGGTAAGGAAGGAATTGTGTCCATTCACCACTAGAAACTCAACTTAATGCTTTCCGGAGCTCAGCCACTTTTAAGAAGGGGATAAAATAGGACTGAATAGAAAAGAAAATAAAGGAGGGAGGGATAGTGGATGGGAGAGGAGAGGATTAGTAAAAGATGAAATAGCAAGCCCTAATAATCAGTGGAAAAGAAGATGAAAGGAGGAAAATGGGAATGTGAGAGAAGGGGGAAATGAAAGAATAGAAAAGTAAAGAATAAAGAAGCAAAGATATGGTTAAAAACAGGAAAGAAAAAAGGATGAAAAATATGAGGAAGGAAGGATATTATCGGTATCTAATTATCATTTTCACTTCCATATCCATTCACTGACTTTTATCTTATTTATTTCAGCTTTATCCAAAATCCTACACAGTACCTCATTGTTTCAGGTAATAATGGGGTTTCTGTTCACTGGTCATTTCATCTTTCATCAATCTAATTGCATTTTTGTATTATAATTTTTAAAAGTATGATTTTCTTTGCTTTTCCAAATGCAGCTATAATCTCCCACAATCTAACTTGTGATTTAGGAATAGAGGGATGGAGAAAGAAGATTGTGGCCCTGCTGTCTAACTTGGTCATTACACTATTGGACATTGGCTGATTGCTTTTTTGTTTTTTAAAGTGTAAATTGCTGTAAATAAAACTAGTTCTCCTCTAGTAATTCATAAGCATTTCCATCTGGAGCTCCAAATGATGATGTTTTTGACTGGATACATATTTATTCATTCCCAGAATGTGATATCTGAAAGAAATGGAGAGGAGAGAGAGAGAGAGAGAGAGAGAGAGAGAGAGAGAGAGAGAGAGAGAGAAACAGAGATAGATGACAAACACAGAAAACACAGAAAGACAGAAAGGAGAGGAATATAGAGAATATGGAGAAAAGAGAGAGACAGAGATAGTGAGACAGAAAGACTGATAGATGACACAGAGACACAGAAAGAAACAAAGAAAGATAGAAAGGAGAGGGAAGAATGAGAAACATAGAGGAGAGAGACAAAGAAAGGGGAGCAGAGAAGGAGAGAAAGAGGGAGGTTTTATCTATTATTTAAGCTCTTAGCCCATTCCCTTCCTCCATATGGTCTAAATTGCCAAATAATTTCTAAATGTTCATTAGAGTCTCTTTTCAGTAGCTAGATTTACAGAGATCCAGTCTTTCTGGAATTTTCCCTTATGTATCCAGAAGAAAGTTGTTGTGGCTCTTTAGTACCAAGGATCTTTTTGTTTGTTACCCTTTTAAAGCCTTGTTCTCCTAGAGAACATAAATTTGATTTGATTTTTATTTAGTCACAAGAACTCAGAGGACAATGAACACATTTTTTTTTAAAAAATTGTTTTTCACTCACAGATAATTTTTGAAAAGGTACTTTTCTCCCTCATTTTATATTTATTTGCCCCCAGAAATTTAACTGAGAAACATTTTGAAGACCTTTAGTACTATGAACAATGTGTAGCCTTGAAATTATATTCTTCAAAATAAATGCTGTAATAAGTGCTTTGTTTTCAAAGCCTTCTTAAGGCCCTACATACAAGTAAATCCTCTCTAATCAGCCTGAATAGACTCTTGAACATAAAAGTCACATGGAAATCTCCATGTGATGTTACAGTTTGGGTGTTAAGTGAAGAAAAGTTTCCTGGGGTCTTTTATACTTTAAAAATTGTGAGCTCAGGCTTTCAGGTGGTAATTCTTGATGAAAAATAACAGCAGATTAAACAAAGGAGAATGCATTCTCTTCTCCAAAACAGAGAGGAAAATCTAAAAATCAAGGCTGGTTCCTCTTAGTATTCATTTAGCCAAGAAACATTTATTAAGCACCAGCTTGAGTGCAGAACACTCTGTTAGGGACTGAGGAGGTATACAGTTTAGAAGTTTAGATGACATGTTGAGGGGATCATTAAGATAAAACTTGCATTATAACTTCTAAGTTCTGAAAAATGTTTTACATTAATTTATTTGATCTCACATACAACACACCTTATCACCTTTTCATAGAGAAGGAAAAAGGCTCAGACAGATGGAGTAGTTACTTCATAGTTAAGAGGTTAGTTGACCTGTACGTACATAGTTAATAAGTGCCAGAAACAAGATATTGAGACCCTGGTCTTTCTGAACTCCAGATACAACACACTTTCAATCACAATACATTCACTTCCTGGCATGCCTTTAGTACCCAGCTAAATGGCTGCAGGAATTGCTAGGTCAATCTCAAAGGTCTCTGATTTGAAGTATTACAAGATGCGGTTCCTGCTCTTAGGGAGCTTAAAGTTTAGTGGAGGAAAGACCAAAGTGTATTCAATTCAATATTTAGTTCAATTCAGAAAACATTTCATATATACATATATATATATATATATATACATATATATATATATATATGCTAAGAAACCCTGGAAATCTGATACATAATAATATACACTAAGAAAAACCTCTGAACACAAAACTTAAATTAAAAAAAAGTCATAGACTCTAGGAACTATAGAGGCTGCATTCGAGAGGAAGGAACTGGGAGAACACAGACTAGGCAGGAAAGTGGGGAGAGTGAATTCATCCATGCACAGATAAGCACAGACAATTTTAAAAGGGAGAGAGGGTCAGAAAAGGCTTCCTGTAATGGCTGAGTCTTAAAGGAAGTTAAAGCTAACCTTGCTAAGTATTCATGAGTCAGGCATTGTGCTAAGGACTAGAAATACAAAGAAAGGCAAAGATAGACTCTACCCCAAGAGGAAATCCAATAGGTTATGGATGATATGACATATAAATGACTATGTACATATAAGATATATGCAGTGTGAATGGGAGAAACCTTAAAGGGAAGGTACTCACAATGGAGAGAATCTAGAAAGACCTCATGCAGAAAGAAGATGGGATTTGAACTGAAAATGTCAGTTCATGAAGGTAGAGGAGCAATTAGGGACTGGCTTGGCTAGATTAAAAAGTTTTTGAAGGTAAATAATATGAAATACATCTGGAAAGATACATTTGAGAAAGACTGTGAAGAAAATTAAATACAAAGTTGAGGTATTAATATTTTATCATTCAAAAATAGGGAGCCACTGAAGATTAGAGAGGCAGCTAGGTGGCACAGTGAATAAAGTGCCAGGTCTAGAGTCAAGACTCATCTTTGTGGGTTCAAATCTGGTCTCAGACACTTACTAGCTGTGTGACCCTGGGAAAGTAACTTAACCCTGTTTGCATCAATTTCCTGTGCCAGAGAAGGAAATGGCAAACCACTCCAGTATCATTGCCAGGAAAACCCCATATGGGCTCATGAAGAGTCAGCTACAGCTGAAACATCTTCCCCTCCCCTCCTCTCCCTCTTCTCCCCTCCGCTCTTGACTGTTTCATGAGGTTCAGGCCCATGTTAGGTTAGCTCAGGCCTTAATGCAGTATGGGCTCTAAGACCATCCTAGCTGAGGAAGATGTGACCTGAGGTGGAACTCTGATTTTCTGAGGACCTGGTACTTCCTCAGTAGGTTGGAACATTGAAAAGAATGGAATGCCCCCTGAATTCCTACCCACTGAAATATAGCAGAAGAATCTTTGAACTGGAAAGGATGACACAAGGACAGAACATATCTTTATACATGAATCTAATCTACACATCTAACCATCCTATCTCTCCTTGCTTCTAGTACTATATTGCTGCATATTTAAGTCTCACATCATCAACTGCTGATGGAGAAAAGATGGTAAAACTGTCAATCAGTTTCTAGGTGCAATGCACTTGCTACCTTGCCAAGCTACACCAAGTGCCCTAGGCTGGCAGCCCCCAAGTATCTGAGGCTAGTGTGACTTTAGAGTGAAAGGATGTACAGTCCAGACCCAATGTGTATTTGCTACAATAAGCAAAACTCCTCTACCGAACTCTACATTTCACCACAAGAACAAAACCTTGAGCCTTTGTTTCTGTGAGTGGAAAGAAAACAAAGACCTTTACTTCATCTATAGCCAGAACTGTATGTACATGGACTAGTTTGCTGCTAAAAAAGGGGGGGATTTCCCAAGATTACATGTTAGTTGTATGTAAGAAGCATAAAAGAAACTTGCTCATTTTTTCCCTAAATTCTCACAGTGCAATGAGCCCTGGATTTGGAATCAGAGGACCTGACTTCTAATCCCGACTCTACCTGTGACTACTGGTGTGACCTTGGATGAGTCCCTTGCCATTTGGTGACCTCAGTTTCTTCATCTATGAAAAGAGGCGTTTGCACTAGATCAGGGCTTCTTAATCCTTTTTGTGTCTTGGCTATTTTTGTCAGTCTAGTGAAACCCATGGGCTCCTTCTCAGACAGGTGGGGTTTTTTTGCATAAAGTAAAATGCATAAGATTAAAGAGGAAATAAATTATACTGAAATGCCGGACTATACTGGCCTGGATGATCCCTGAGGTCCTTCTCTGTTAAAAACTCATGATTCTATCATATTTACTTGGTTGTATGAAAGCAAGCAGAAAACCAATATGTATAAATCAGAACTCATTATTTTCCCTTTGAATCTTACTGTTCTTCCCAACTTGACTATTTCTCTAGAGGAAAAAAAAATATTCTAATAACCCACACTCACAGTCTTGGATGCATCAACTTTTCACTTCAGCTCATGTCCAATATCTAATCAATTGTCAAGCCTCACCTATTCTAGCTGCAAATCTCTTCCTTTCCTCATCTTTTTCCTCTTAATTCACCCAACCACCACTCTAGTACAGGCCCTCATGACCAATTAATTATTTAGTCAGTTGCAATAGCTTCCTAATTGAAGTCAGAAGGCTTCAAGACTCTTTACCATGTATTTCCATCCTCCACATAGCTGCCAAATTGATATTCTTGAAGCATAGCTCTATCTGCCACCAACCTACTCAAGAAGTTCCAATGTTTCCTTTTTGCCTTTTAGGATAAAATGCAAAATTCTATGAATTTTAAACAAATCATTCTCCAACATCTCTTTCTACATTGATTTCATATAATTCTCCCTCACATAGTGTAAATTTAAACCTAGGTGGGTTTCTTGCTTTTGCTTTTTTTGCTTTTTGGAGGGGGGAGGTCAGGTCAATTGGGGTTAAGTTACTTGCCCAAGGTCACATGGCTAATAAGTGTTAAGTGTCTGAGGCCGGATTTGAACTCACTTCCTCCTGATTCCAGGACCAGTGCTCTACTCACTGCCCCACCTAACTGCCCTGGCCTTTTTGCTTTTTTCTGTACAAGGTAGGCAGTTTTCTTCCTCTGCTCTTACTCCTCATCTTTCTTTATTAGAATTCCTACCTTCCTTCAAGATTTGGTTCAAGTGTCACCTTATAAAAGACCTTTCCAGATTTCCCTCAGCTGCTAGTGTCTCAAGATTACTTTATACTTTCTTTATATACATATATATTTTTATTAAATGCTATGTGTACATGTTGTTTTCTCTCCAATATAATGTAAGGTCTTTGAAGGTAGAGACTTTTATTCATTTTTATGGCCAATTTTAACAGAGTATTTGGCAGATCGTAGGTGTTGAATAAATGCTTGTTGCATTGAATTCAGTAAAGATAACTATAGTATAATATTATAAGTGAAAAAGGGAACCTTGTGTGAGGTCATACAGACAAGGTAGTTATTGACAGTGTGTCAGTCAAGAAGCCTTTATGAAGAAGATAGATTTTGAGCTGAACTTTAAATAATGGGTAGACACCCAGCAGGCAAAGAAATGGAGAGAATACATTTTATATAAATTGAGATGTGTGAACCAAAGTTAAAAAATTGAAAAGTTCAGGATGATTGTGAAGACAATGAAGAATCTGGAAGGGGAATAATAGAAATGAAACCTGGGAAAGTCTATTGTTCCATGTTTGTGGAAGCTTGCAAATGCCAAAAAGAGAGAAAATCTTACAAAATAGGCTAGAAGAAGCTCATATAAAAGCCAAAAACAAACTAATAAAATCTGAGACTTTACTATAAAATAATTCTTTGGTGGTTTGATTAGTATAGCACTGAATGAGTAAATTAACTTAGGAACAATTGTAATTTTTATTGTATTGTCTTGACTTACTCATGACAAATAAATGTTGTTCCAGTTGTTTAGATCTGTCTTAATTTGTGTGAAAAGCATTTGTATAGACCCTGGGCTTGCTTGGCAGATAGACTCCCAAATATTTTTCAGGATCTGCAGTTATTTGAAATGGGATTTCCCCCTTTATCTGTTCTTACTAGGTTTTGTTGATAATATATAGAAATGCTGACCATTTAGGTGGGTTTATCATATATTCAGGACAGGTAGATGACATAATGGATAGAGTACCCAGTCTGTAGTCAGAAGGATCTGAGTTCAAATGTGATGTCAGACACAGTAGCTATGTGATGCTGAGCAAATCGTTTAACCCTGTTTGCCTTAGTTTCCTCATCTGTAAAATGAACTGAATAAGGAAATAGCAAACCATTGCAGTATCTTCCCAAGAAAACTACAAAAGGGGTCATGAAGAGTCAGACATGATTGAAAAAGACTGAACAACAATTTTATATTCTACAAGTATGCCAAAGTTGTTAATTGCTTCTCTAGATGTTTTAGGTGATTCTCTATAGTTTACTAAGGATATTGTCATATGTCTGCAAAGAGTGATCATCTTGTTTCCTTGTTGGCTGTTCTTATTCTTTTCATTTATTTTTGTCTTATTCCTGTAGTGGACATTTCTGACACAATATGAAATATAAGTGATCATAATAGACATCCTCGTTTCACTCCTGATCTTATTGGAAAAGTTTCTTGTTTATGCCCATTACAGATGCTGCTTGCTGTTGCGTTTAGATAAATGCTACTTATTTTAAGAAAAGTGTCATTGATTCCTGTGCTTCCTAGTGTTTTTAACAGAAATGGGTTTTGCATTTAACAAAAGCCTTTTTCTGCATGTATTAATATAAGCATATTATCTTTGTTATTTTTGTTATTGATGCAGTCAAATATACTTATTGTTTTCCTAATATTGAACCAGCCCTGCATTTTTGGTACAAATCTCATCTGGTCATAGTGTATGACCTTTATGATATATTACTGTAATCTCCTTGGTTGTATTTTATTTAAGATTTTTGCATCAAAATTCATTAGGGAAATTAGCTTATAGTTTTCTTTCTCTGTGCCCTACCTGGTTTAAGTATAAAAATAATATTTATGTAATTGAAGGAATTTGTTAGGATCCCTTCGTTATCTATTTTTTCAAATAGTTATATGTGTGTGTGTGTGTGTGTGTGTGTGTGTGTTAGTATTGGAATTACTTGTTCCTTAAATGTTTTGTAGAATTCACTTGTAAATCCATCTGGTCCTGTTGATATTTTCTTAGAGAGCTCATTCATGGCTTGTTCAATTTGCTTTTCTAAGATACGATTATTTAAATATTCTATTTCCTCTTCTGTTAATCTGGGCATTAAAAAATTTGTAAATATTCAATCATTTCAAATAGATTGTCAGTTTTGCTGACATATAATTGGACAAAATAGCTCCTAATAATTCTTTTAATTTAATCTCAATGGTAGAAAATTCACGCTTTTAATTTTTGATACTGGTAATTTGGTTTGGTTTCTTCTTTTTAGTAATATGAATAAATTGTTCATCTATTTTTTCTATAAAACCGGATCCTAGTTTCATTTCTTATATCTATTTTTACTTTTAATTTTATTAATCTTTCTTTTGATTTTTGGGATTTTTATTTTGGTTTGTAATTGGGGATTTTAATTTTTTCTTTTTCTACCTGTTTTACCTGTATGCCCAATTTATTGATCTGCTCTTTCTCTTTTCTACTGATATATTACATGTTTAGAAATAAATTTTCTCCTAAGTTTTGTATAGGATACATCTCACAATAGTTGGTATGTTATCTCATTTGTCATTACATTTAATGAAACTATTGATTGTTGCTATGATTTGTTCTTTGACTCACTCATTCTTTAGGATTATATTATATACTTTCCAATTAATTTTAATCTCTGCTTTCATGATCCTTTAATGAACATAATTTTATTGTATTACAGTTCTAAAGGGGTACATTTAATATTTCTGCTTTTCTGCATTTGGTTGTGAGGCTTTTCTGCCCTAATGTATGAACAATTTTGGAGAAGGTGCAATGTATAATTAAGAAAAAGGTATTTTTTTCTATTACCATTTAATTTTCTCCAGAGATCTATCACATTTAAAGTTTCTAAAATTCTAATTATCTCCTTAACTTTTTTCTTATTTTATGGTTAGATTTATCTAGTGCTGAGAGTAGAAATTCAAGGTCCCCTACTGCAATAATTTTTACTGTCTACTCCCTATAACTCATTTAACATTTTCTTTAACAATTTGGATGCTATGCCATTTGGTGCATATATATTTAGTGCTGATATTACTTCATTGTATGTGGTACCTTTTAGAAAAAATGTAGTTTCCCTGCTTATCTATTTTAACTAGGTCTATTTTTGCTTTTGCTTTGTCTGAGATCACGATTGCTACCCCTGCCTTTTTTTAGTTCAGGTGAAGCACAGTAGATCCTACTCCAGCCCCTTATTTCAACTCTGTGTGTATCTTGTAAAAACAATTTTCTTGTGAACACACTGTTTCATATGTGTTTCTTGTAAACAACATATTATTGGATTATGGTTTCTAATTTATTCTGCTATACACTTTTCTTTTTTGAGTGAGTTCATTCCATTCACACTTACAGTTAAGATTACTGTGTATTTCCCTCTATCCTATTTTCCTATATTTATACTTCTCCTTTTTTACTCTATCCCTCCTCACTGGATTTCAGGAGGTTCAATAACTCTTAAAGTATCTCTGCTCACTCTCTTTTCCAGGTTAGTTATTTTTTCAATGAGAGATTTCACATTTTTTCCTTTTTTTCATTCTTTTGGCTTTGTTTTATTGTTTCTTGGTGTCTCATGAAGTCACTAACTTCTACTTGCTCAATTTTAATTTTTAATGAATTATTTTCTTCAACGACCTTTTGTATCTCTTTTACAATTTGATCAACTCAGGTTTTTAAAATGTTAGTTTCATCAGTACATTTTGTACCTCTTTCACCAAGTTTTTAATTCTCTCATAATTTTTCTTGCATCATTCTCACTTAAACTTCCCAATTTTTCTCTAACACTCTTTTTTGTAGTTAACACTATTTATTTCATAACAAGTCAAAGCAAAACATTCACAGAAAATCAAGGTACAGCATTCATAATATAACAACTTATCACAGAAAATCACAATATAGTATTGACAACAGCTTATCATTAAATCTACAGCTCTTTAAAATCATTTTTGCTCTTTCTTTAATGCTTCCAGGAATTGTTGTTGGGCTTGTGTCCAGTCTTCATTCTTTTTGGAGGCTTTGCTTGTAGCTGTTTGCACATTATTGGCTTCTGAGTTTGTGCCTTGATCTTCCCTGTCATTATAGTAGCTTTTTAGGGTCAGGGTTTGTTGTTTTTGATGATGAATGATGATGATGATGATATTGTTTTTCACTAATTTTTCCAGCTCATTTCTTAAGTTCAAAGCTTATGTTAGAATTAGACTTCACTCACCTGGGGGGGGGGAGAGGATAAGTGACACTGTACCAAGATTTAGACTTTTTCATGTTGTTATTTTTATTGCTAGTTATGAGGATTTGTAATTTTTTGGTGCTTCCAAAGTGGAATCTTGAGAGATGTGGTCACTGTTCTCCTGGTCTGTCCTCTGGTTCTTATTCAGATATGGTCCTTGTTCCCTGTAATAGTAATGGCATTTAAAGATTCCCCTGTATTGGCTTGGTTTTTGGTTTGATTATGTTAAAACCCAGAGCTTGTTAATCCCACTTGTGGGATGGACTTGTTGACGTGAAAAGAGAGTGCTGAACTGGGAGGAGCTGGTGACGTAGATTTGGAGAGACAAGAGAGAGGCAGAAGAACTTTTTGGAAGCAGCACCTCTGGAGGCAGAGAGAGACTGACAGGATTGCTGAGGGCCACTTTGAATTGCCCAGGATTTTTGAGACCTGCCACCCAGAGCTGCCAAGGACTGAGGAGACATGGCTGTTATGCTGGTACTTTGTCTGTCTGTTTTGATGTTGTTTTGCCAGATTTGTCCATTGGTGAAGGACAGTGCTGTTGTTGCAGAAGTTTGGGAACCTTTCTGTTGGTTCAGAGCTACTGAGACTGTTCTGCAGACAGAGAGTGAATACTATCCACTGGTGAAGGACAGTGCTGTTGTTGCAGAAGTTTTGGAACCTTGCTGTTGGTTCCAAAGCCCTAAAGAAGGATTTTCTTGTTGTATGTTTACAGAAATTCTGGGAGAGGGTTTTGCTAATGTTTTCAGGGGTCCTAGGACTGTTCTACAGACAGAGGATGAATTAATGAAGAGACTGGCAATGTATCTTATGGCCTTGCTAAGCTTTGTCTCCCCAGGAACAAAGATTGCTGAGAACTTGCCTCCTGTCAAGATGAAGAAAAGACCTCCATTTGGGTATTAAGTGCTGTGCTTAAACTTGTTGTAACTCTGGGGTAGATTCAATTGTGATGCAGGGGTGGGGAACTTTTGACCTTTTTGTGTTCTATGATTGAACAAATGGATGCACTTTACTTATGATTGGAAACTAATCTCCATTTGAGAAGAGGGGCTTTGTGATGGACTAAATGAAGGTACAGCCTAGGGGTGGAGTAGTATTTAGAACAGGGACTTTGTAATTGATTGAATGAATGTAAGGTCCTGGGGTGGGGTAGTACTTGGAGATTATTTAATCACACTTAGTAAATGCTGTATTTTGAATGATGTCATATTTTGATCTTCTCTGTTCTTAATTTGTCACTGAATAAAATGGGGAGCACATATGCTGGTATTTTGAACCTTGGGAAGGTGCCTTTGCTTGGCATTACATTACATTCCTTTTTAGCTGCAAGCACTAATTCCTCTCAGTCCTGGAATTGTGAACAGGGCTCCAGTCCCCTTGGGACCAAAAGCACAACTCTGTCCTCTTTAACTGTGACCTACCAGGTCTTACACCTAATACTAGCAGAGCAGTCCTCTATATTCTCTTTCTGACCTGTTGTCCAATTCCATTACTGTCTCTGGGGTGCAAGCTCCAGAAGTTGCTATTGTTACTGTAACAGAAACTTCTAGGGCACACGGCCGGTGTTGTCACCATGTGCATTCCAAGTCAGCCTCCACCCCAGTGCCACAGATCTCTCCTTCCCACCTCCTAAGTTGTCTTGGGATAGAAAAAAAGCCTCACCTCAACCTTTTCTTGCTCCAGAAATTGATTTGGGGTATTATTTTTAAGTTGCTTGGAGGGGAATGTTGGGAGGGCTTGGCTGGAAAGCTGCCTCTACTCTGCCACCTTCCAGTCCTTTTCAAACTTCTAGCAGCTTCAGATGCTTTGGTTTCCAGGCAAAGCCAATTCCATTTTGATTTGCTAAAAGAAAAACAATCTCCACCAAGTCCCTATAGCCAGCTTGCTACACTAGAGACTTTAGGGAACTTCTCCTTGGGTGATATCCAGGACTCTCTTCCACTACCATATTGAAGAATACGTAATTTCAAAAGGGACTAATGACATCCCAATCACCAAATTTAATGGTTTTCTCTCAGTTCTCATCCTCATTGATCTCTTTAGTATTTGAGGGGGTTGATCACCTCTTCCTTTCTAATACTGGTCTTTTCCCTTGACCTCATTAACCCTTTATAACTTGGTTCCCCTCCTATCTCTCTAATTACTCTTTTCTTGATCTCTTTGATGCCACTTTTTTTAATCCTGCCCTGCTCCATGTTTCACTTTCCTTCACCCTCATTATTCTCTCTGTGTGCCTGTCTTTCTCTGCCTCTGTTTCTGTGTGTGTGTGACTGTTTATCCTCTCACTTTTTCTCTCTTTGTCTCTTTCTCCTGTCTGCCTCTGTTACCTTGGTTTCTCTGTCTCTCCCTTTGTCTCTGTCTCTTTGTCTCTGTCTCTCTCTGTCTCTCTGTCTCTCTGTCTCTATCTATCTATCTATCTATCTATCTATCTATCTATCTATCTATCTATCTATCTATCTCTGTCTCTCTCTTTCTCTTTTTTTTAATTAATTCTTTAATTTATTAATTTGTTTGTTTCCTTTTAATTTACAGGATTCAATTCCACAATTCCTTGAATTTCACATTTTGTCCCCCTCCCTCCCCTTCCCCCCCATGGCGTCTTATAATCAAGTATAGGATCTGTAGATACTTTCACATTATACAATGGTCAGGTTATAAGGATGGATTGTACCAGCTGGGATGAAAAATGGTATAGAGGACATAAAATCAAATAAGAGAACAAAAAAGATCAGGTATTTTGTTCCACCTGGATATAAATTTAGTTCTTTCTAGTTCTTTCTCTGGATGCACATTTTTCTCTCCATCATGCGTCTTTTGGGATTGAATTATATCCCTGTGTTGTTGAGAAGAGTCCAGTCTATCAAAGTTGGTCATCACACATATGTTGTGTCCGTAATTGTGTACAAATTCCTCCTGGTTCTACTCTTCTAACTCAGCATCGGTTCTTTTAAGCCTCTCCAGGTAAATATGAAGACCGCCTGCTCCCCGTTTCTTATAGCGCAATAATATTCCATAACATGCATATACCACAACTTGTTCAGCCATTCCCCAATTGATGGACACCCCCTTAATTTCCAATTCCTTGCCACAACAAAAAGAGCTGCTATAAACATTTTTGTACATATGGCTCTTTCTCCCATTTCTATGATCTCTTTGGGATATAACCCTAGGAGTGGTATTGCTGGATCAAAGGGTATGAAAGTATTTATAGCCCTTTGGGCATAGTTCCAGATTGCTCTCCAGAAAGGCTGGATCAGTTCACAGCTCCATCAACAATGCATTAGTGTTCCAGTTTGCCCACATCCTCTCCAGCATTTGTCATTTTCCTGTTTTGTCATCTTAGCCAATCTGACTGGTGAGATGTGGTACCTCAGAGTTGTTTTGATTTGCATTTCTCTAATCAATAGTGAATTAGAGCATTTCTTCATGTGCTTATAGATAGCTTTAATTTCTTTCTCTGAAAACTGCCTGTTCATATCCTTTGACCATTTATCAATTGGGGAATGACTTGTATTCTTATAAATTTGACTCATTTCTCTGTATATTTTAGAGATGAGTCCTTTGTCAGAGACATAGGTTGTAAAGATTCTTTCCCAATTTCCCACCTCCCTCTTAATCTTGGTTACATTGGCTTTATTTGTACAGAAACTTTTCAATTTCATGTAGTCAAAATTATCCATTTTACATTTTATAATGTTCTCTAATTCCTGTTTCATCATAAAGTCATTCCCTCTCCACAAGTCTGATAGGTAAACTATTCCTTGTTTTAGCAGACTGCTTACAGTATCAACCTTTATACCTAGATCATGAACCCATTTAGACTTGATTTTGGTATATGGTGTTAGATAATGGTCTTTGTCCTGTTTCTGCCATACTATATTCCAGTTTTCCCAGCAGTTTTTGTTAAATAGTGAGTTCTTATCCCAAAAACCAGGGTCTGGGGGTTTATCAAACAATACATTACTGTAGTCGTTGACTTCTGAATCTCGTGAGCCTAATCTATTCCATTGATCCACTCCTCTGTTCCTAAGCCAGTACCAAGTAGTTTTGATGACTGCTGCTTTATAGTACAGATTGAAATCTGGTAAAGCTAGTCCACCTTCCCTAGCATTTTTTTTTCATTAATTCCCTTGATATTCTGGACCATTTATTCTTCCAGATGAATTTTGTTACTATTTTTTCTAACTCTATAAAGTAGTTTTTTGGTAAATTAATTGGTATGGCACTAAATATATAATTTAATTGAGGTAAAATTGTCATTTTTATTATATTAGCTCGACCTAGCCATGAGCAATTGATATTTTTCCAATTAGTTAGATCTGACTTTATTTGTGTGAAAAGTGTTTTGTAGTTATGATCATACAGGTCCTAGGTTTGTTTTGGCAGGTAGATTTCCAAATATTTTATAATGTCTACAGTAACTTTAAATGGGATTTCTCTTTCTACTTCTTGCTGTTGAATTTCATTGGAAATATATAGGAATGCCAAAGATTTATGTGGGTTTATTTTATATCCTGCAACTTTGACAAATTTATTTATTGTCTCAAGCAGTTTTTTACTTGATTCTCTAGGATTCTCTAAGTATATCATCATATCATCTGCAAAGAGTGATAGCTTGGTCTCTTCTTTGCCTAACTTGATTCCTTTGATTTCTTTTTCTTCTCTAATTGCTACTGCTAACATTTCTAGTACCAGATTGAATAAGAGGGGTGATAGTGGACACCCTTGTTTCACCCCTGATCTTATGGGAAATGCTTCCAGTTTCTCCCCATTACATATACTACTTGCTGATGGCTTTAAATAGATGCTACCTATTATTTTAAGGAAGGCTCCATTTATTCCTATACTTTCTAATGTTTTTAATAGGAATGGATGTTGTATTTTGTCAAAAGCCTTTTCTGCATCTATTGAGACGATCATGTGGTTTCTGCTAGTTTTATTGTTGATATGATCAATTATATTGATGGTTTTCCTAATATTAAACCATCCTTGCATTCCTGGAATAAATCCTACCTGATCAAAGTGCATTATTCTTGAGATAAGTTGCTGTAGTCTTTTGGCTAGTATTTTATTTAGAATTTTTGCATCTATATTCATGAGGGAGATTGGTCTATAATTTTCTTTCTCTGTTTTATCTCTTCCTGATTTAGGTATCAGTACCATATTTGTGTCATAAAAAGAATTTGGTAGGACTCCTTCTTCACTAATTTTCCCAAATAATTTGTAGAGTATTGGAATCAATTGTTCTTTAAATGTTTGGTAGAATTCACTAGTGAATCCATCTGGCCCTGGAGATTTTTTCCTAGGGAGGTGACTGATGGCTTGTTCAATTTCTTTTTCTGAGATGGGATTATTTAAGTAATTTACTTCCTCTTCAGTTAATCTGGGCAACTTGTATGTTTCTAAATATTCATCCATTTCCCTAAGATTGTCAAATTTATGTGCATACAATTGGGAAAAATAATTCCTAATTATTGTTTTGATTTCCTCTTCATTGGAGGTAGATTCACCCTTTTCATTTTTGATACTCATAATTTGGTTTTCTTCTTTCTTTTTTTTATCATATTGACTAAGGGTCTATCAATTTTGTTGGTTTTTTCATAAAACCAGCTCTTGGTTTTATTAGTTCAATAGTTTTCTTGATTTAGATTTTATTAATCTCTCCTTTAGTCTTCAATATTTCTAGTTTAGTATTTAATTGGGGATTTTGAATTTGTTCTTTTTCTAGGTTTTTTAATTGCATGCCCAATTCGTTGAGCTCCCTTTTCTCTAATTTAACCACGTATGCACTCAGGGATATAAAACTTCTCCTAAGAACTGCCTTTAATGTATCCCACAGATTTTGATATGTTGTCTCATTATTATCATTCTCTTGAATGAAATTACTGATTGTTTCTATAATTTCTTGTTTGACCCACTCATTCTTTAGGATCAAATTGTTTAATTTCCAGTTAGTTTTTAGTCTGTCTTTCCCTGGCCCTTTATTGCATATAATTTTTATTGCATCATGATCTGAGAACGATGCGTTTAATATTTCTGCCTTACTGCATAGAATTGTGAGGTTTTTATGCCCTAGAACATGGTCAATTTTTGAATATGTGCCATGAACCGCTGAGAAGAAAGTATATTCCTTTTTATCCCCATTCAGTTTTCTCCAGAGATCTATCATACCTATCCTCTCTAAAATCCTGTTCACCTCCTTAACTTCTTTCTTGTTTATTTTGAGGTTGGATTTATCAAGTTCACATAGGGGGAGATTAAGGTCTCCCACTAGTATAGTTTTGCTATCTATTTCTTCCTCTAATTCCTTTACCTTCACCTCTAGGAATTTGGATGCTACACCACTTGGTGCATATATGTTAAGTAGTGATATTGCTTCATTCTCGATGGTGCCTTTTAACAGGATATAGTTTCCTTCCTTATCTCTTATAATTAGGTCAATTTTTGCATTTGCTTTATCTGAGATAAGGATTGCTACCCCTGCTTTTTTTACTTTAGCTGAGGCATGATATATTTTACTCCAACCTTTTACCTTTACCTTGTGTGTATCCCTCTGTTTCAAATGTGTTTCTTGTAAACAGCATATTGTAGGATTATGATTTCTAATCCATTCTGCTATCCGTCTCCGTTTTATAGGAGAGTTCATTCCATTCACATTTACAGTTATGATTGTTATCTGTTTCTTTCCCCTCATCCTATTCCTGCCCCTGTTAATGTTCGTATTTTCCCTCCCTTCTCGTTCCCCCCCTTAATAGTTTTCCTTTTGACCACCACCTCCCTCAGTGTTCCCTTTTTGGCCCCCCTCCCTTTTCCTCCCCTTTTCCTCTTACTACTTCCCTCCCTACAAACCGCTCCCACCCCCCTTTTGTAACCCTTTCCCCCTCCTACTACCCGTAGGATATTGTTATACTTAATGAGGTATGCTATTTTTTCTTCGCATCAAGAATGACAGGAATAGATCTCATGCGAAGCTCCTCTCCCTCCCCTCTTTCCCTCTAAAATGATGTGTGTTCTCCTTGTTTACCTTTCTAAGTCACTGTTGCTTCTCGTAATTGGAGGTTGAATTTTCCATTGAGTTCTGACTTTTTTATTAAGAAGATCTGGAACTCTGTTATATCATTGAATGACCATCTCTTTGCCTGGAAGAATATGCTCAGTCTCGCTGGGTATGTGATCCTTGGTTGTAATCCGAGCTGTTTTGCCTTCCTGAAAATAGTATTCCACTGCCTCCGATCTTTCAGTGTGGAGGCTGACAAATCCTGTGCAATCCTCACTGTGGACCCTCGATATTTGAATTGTTTCTTTCTGGCTGCTTGAAGTATTTTCTCTTTTATCTGGTAGTTCTGGAGTTTGGCCACAACATTTCGAGGATTTTTCAGTTTGGGATCTCTTACAGCAGGTGTCCGGTGGATTCTGTCGATTTCTATTTTCCCCTCAGGTTCTAGTATCTCAGGGCAGTTTTCCTTAACGAGCTCTTGGAGAATGTTGTCCAGGCTAATTTTTTCATCATAATTTTCTTGTAGGCCTATGATTCTCAGATTATCTCTCCTGGATCTGTTTTCCAGGTCAGTTATTTTTTCTTTGAGGTATTTTACCTCTTTTTCTAATTTTTCATTTTTGTTGTTTTGCTTGGCTAATTCTTGGTTCCTCATAGAGTTATTTGTTTCCATTTGTTTAATTCTGGTTTTTAGCAAATCATTTTCCTTGGTTAATTTTTGAAGCTCCTTTTCCATATCATACACTTTTCTTTTTAGAGAGATGTTTTCCTCATTATAATGTTTTTCGAATTCTGCTATTTTCGTTTTGAGAGAAAGATTCATTTTGTCTTCTATCTCTCTCATTTTGCTTTCAAAGTTCCTTTTGATCTCATCTAGGAAAGCCTTCTGTGCTTGGGATCCATTCCCTGTTGAAGTCTCAGCTATGGGTGTGGAGTCCACATTGTCTCCCTCTGAGGTTGGTTCCTCCCTCTGAGGATAGTAGGACTCCAGAGTCTTTGTCTTTGTAGTCTGCTTTCTACCCATTTTGAGGCAGTGTCCTAGCCACGCCCTTCCTCTAGGATCCCAAGCCTTTACTGTAGAGGGTTTTGCCCTGGGGCAAGAGTTACTATATCTTCAGGGTTAGAGAGGGGGTTTGGAGCAAGTGGGGTTCACTCTGTCATCCTTGTCTTTGGAGGTCCTGAAAGGGGCTTTTTTTTTTTTAAAGATTTCTGGGCTATGAAGTGGTAGCCCCAGGAGTGTTTGCTGTCCAGTATAGGGGCCCCTGTATTTGCTTCTTACCTTGCTCTTTCCAGTCCCAGCCCTTTGATGATAGGCCTGGTAGTGGACCTTGTGGTTGGTGGGAAGACTTGCCCTCCGAGTTGATCAGGCCCCTTCCAGGCCTGCATCTGCCAGCCTCGCCATGCCTTCCTGCACAGGCCGCTGTGCCTTCCTGGCCTGCGTCCGCTACCGCTGCCGCGCTGGGCCTTCCCAGGCTGCGCCCGCTGCGCTGCCGCTGCCGGGCCTTACAGCTTGCGTCCCCCACGTCGCTGCTGCGCGCCTTCCCAGCCTCGAACCTCTCACTTTGTCCTTTGTGTCTATGTGTTGATAAATCTGGAAACGGCCCCAGCTGCTGCTGATCTGGAGTCCCTCTGGCCGGTGGCTGGTCAGGCCCGCCCTGGGGCTAAAGCCTCGGGGTGGGGCTGGACTTGGCTCCCAGAGCACTGCGCTGGCCGATTCCTGCCAGCCTGCCGGGCTGTCCTCGGTGGGAGGTTAGCTTCTCTGTGTCATTATGTGGGTTCTGCAGCTCCAAAGTGTGTTTAGAGTCCCCTTTTTACATGGATTGGGGAGGGTGGAAGCCGGAGCCAAGGGAAGGTCTTGCTTCTACTCCGCCATCTTGGCTCACCCCCCCCCTCTCTTTCTCTTTCAGACTTGAATTCAAGTACCACCTCTAACACTCCTTAGCTCTATGGCACTAGGCTATACTTCTCTGGGTCTCACATTTCCTCATCTATAAAATGAGGGGGCTAAACTTAATAGGGCAGTTAGGTGATACAGTATGTAGAGTGTTGGACTTTGAATGAGAAAAAACAAAGTTCAAAATTATTTGACTGAAAGTCACTTGTCCTTTCTCAAACCCAATTTTCTCATCTGCGAAATGGAGATAATAATTGTTATAATAATCAAATGAGATAAAATTGATGAAGTGCTTTGCAAACCTTAAAGCCTAGAGAAATACTAGCTATCATCATCATCATGATTGTCATTATTGTTATTGATGTTACTCTTAGATAGCCCTTTCAAATATTAACTGATGGTCTGATAAATCTACTTGGAAGGAGAAGAGTTGTTCAAAACTGCAAAGTAAAGTATTCAAGGGCATGGAAGGAGAGAGTTTCAACCTTATTATTTTATGCAACCTTTAGTGAGAAAGAATCATAAAATACACACTTTTAATATTTACTGTCTATTAAGTTTCTCTTTCCCTGTTGTCCAAGTGAGCACATTGTAGACCTGTCTGCTTTCCCTTCATTTGGAACACCAGATGGCTGTGGAAGCACATAATGTACTATGAACCATTTACTCCTCCTACTCAAGATGTGTGCACACAAATCCCATAACAAAATTTCATTTAAACTGTCCTACAGCCAAGGCCTGTGTGTAATTAACCCAACATATGCCAACAGAGTGATTGGAAAGGATTTTATTGTAGCACAAACCAAGCTAAACCAAGATTCTGATCATCACAGCAATATCCTTGGCCAGGTTGATACCATAACCTTGATTTCTTGCCACTAACCAAATAACTTGCCACAGGCAAGGTCAATTTCAAACCAACATGAAAATATGGACTTCAACTTTTTTTTTTCCTGCAGATATACTAGGTAAATTGTAATAATCTGAACATATATAGATATGCCCAAATAAAACCACATATATTGGCAAATTGTATTTTTCAGCAGCTTTTACAATGGTGTTGTCAAAATTCAAATCTCATTCTAAGTCATCTTTGGCTTTAAAAAATCCAGCAAAATATAATGTAAATTTCCTTTGTATTAAGTAAATTGGGATGAAAGATCTGTCCTTTGCAGTTTCCTTAAATGTTCTACATTGTGTAATACAATAAACTATATTATTCTAATTTTACCATTGAGCCTTTGAATTATTTTCTAAAGTCTGGGAGTTGAATTTGCATTTAATAGTTTGGATATTTAGATTCATAAGACCTTAGAGGTCAACCAATCCTTCATTTTAGAGATAAGGAAACTAAGGACACAAGAATTTACATGGCTTGTCTAAGGTCACATGAGAATAAGTGGATGACCTAGGATTTTAACACAGAGACCTCGACTCTAAATCTAGCATTCACCCTAGTCTACAATGTTGGTTACTATAAGACATTATGCTTATTAATGCACACTCTGTATTTCCAATAACAATAATAATGATAATTCTCACCATAAATCAAGAAAAGTTAGAGACTGAAGACTTAAAGTTTGAATCTGAACGTGACATTGAATCAAGGGATGAAGGGGATACCAATAAATACCTTGGTCTTTTCCAAGAAAGATATATGGAGCATAAAGTTAACAAAGAGGAGAAAGCAACATTAATAGTTTACTGATATCCTGAAAGTGAAGCTAAAGGAAGAGAACACCATTAGAGCAATTAACACCATGCAAAATCAATCTTAGCATAACTGGAACTATAAAATGGATTATAACACATTTAGAAAGTATTTCCAAAAATGCATACATTATCAAAAAAACAACAACAGGGATGGCTAGGTGGTGCAGTGAGTAAAGCGCGGGCCCCAGAGTCAGGAGGATCCATGTTCAGTTCTGGCCTCAGACGCTTAACACACACACACACACACACACACACACACACACACACCTAGCCATATAGCCTTGGGCAAGTTACTTAACACCAATTGCCCTCCAAAAAAAAAGGCAAAAAAAATAAATCAACAATATGGGATCCATTGTCCTAAATTAGTTTACAAACATTATCACTTCCTTGAAAAGGAATGTTAGTAGTTAGTGCACATGATAGACATGACAAAACCCTGTAGAAATACTTTTGAAACAAGGAGACATCACTTCAATGAGCTATAATAATGTCTGATAATAGGTATGTACCATTAGACTAAGGCAACTGAAAATTATTTACTTCTGGGTAGATCCTGTGAAATGGCTAAGATCCAAAGTAGAATCAAAAGGCCCTCTATATGAGAGCACTGCACAAACTCAGCCAACATATGTTGATAAAGAAATAATGAACAAACAACTAAGTCATATGAATTTGTTTGTGGAAATGGAAAGAAGAGGGGACTTCAACTTTAAGTCTTTAAATATACGTGAGAATTTCACAAATAAGCTACATTTGAAAAAGATGACTATTCCAGACTGAATGGTTGTTCATATTACCCAGACATGACATTAATCCTATAGCATTTTAAAAGTCCCCATAACAAATATAATAGCATTGCTACATGTAACACACACACACACAAACACACACACACACACACACACACACACACCTTTCAAAGTATAGAGGCTTAGCAGAAGAAATAAAAGCTATGTAGGAGGAGGAGGATATACATAGCACCCCTATCATTATCTCCTACTGGAGTTGTACAGAGGGTGCCCTTGGTAAATCTTTGGGGGATGAGTTTGCAAGCTAATACTTTTTACAACAACAAAAAAAACTTATCCACTTATTCAGTGGCTTGTAGAAAACTAAGCATAAAAGAGTATTCAGAAGATAGTGACTTTTCATAGGAATATTTGTTCTAAATTCCATCAAAAATGATAAAAGCAAAATAATGAGGAATAGGATAAATAGTCCTTAATACTAAATATGAAAAAAATAGTAGTAAAATAGTTCCTTCTCCTAGGATCATTTCAATCTAAATTCCATCTAAAAAGATGAGAGTCAGGGCAGCCAGGTGGCTCAGCAAGTAAGAGCACCAGCCCCAGTGTCAGGATGACCTGGGGATCAAATCTGGGCTCAGATACTCAGCACCACACCCAGAAATAACTGGCCGTGTAACCTTGAGCAAGGTACTTAACCCTGATTGCTTTAAAAAAAAAGATAAGTGAAGTTATTATTAGTAGTATTTTATGTACACTACCTTATTTACTCCTTACAACAGCCCTATAAAATAACTATCATCTCCATTTGAAAGAAACCAAATCTGAGAGTATGTGAGTTTAATGGCAACATAGTGTCTGAGATAGAATTCAAATATAGGCCTTACTAATGCCAAGTCTAGCACACCATCTACTAAGTAACATACCTGGAATGTATTAGGTACTTTCAGGAAAGGTATTTCATCAACAAGCATTGAACTAGGCACTGTATTATTTAGCATCATGTCAGAACCTTCAATGGGACCCCAAGAGCCTGACTGAATGGAGAGTCCATTTTTCAGTTTACCTTACCTACATCTAGGGAGTAGCATAAGGATATGAGAAGAGGTTGATGTTTGTGATCTTTTCTAAAATCATATTCCTAGCCATTTCAATTCTAGCCTCCTCTAAGGTTGAAACAAAGATCCTCAAAGAGTTTGTTCTTTATTTTTCATTTTATTAAAAACAAGAGGACAAAGAAAGAAACAAGCAATCGTCAAATGTGTAGTAATGATTTAGAATAATTTCTAAAGAGGCAGAAGCATCACGTGCCTGCTGTGAGCACTTAAGGATTGGATACTGCTGTTTTCCATGGAGCCATTTCTGCACCCTGGGAATTCTACTCTCTAGGCTGTTACGTGCATTGTTATTCATGTAGCATTTATATTCAGGTTGAGTATTTCTGTAAGATATCCAGAGAACAACTTCCAGGTGAGATGCTTTCAGCAAAACTCTTACTGACTCACCAGAGGCAGGGTTCTCTTAGGCTTGGATTGGTACAGCTGTTAACTGTGTAATCCACAGGGACCCTGGGGAGAAATAGCAAGGAATAGTCCAATTCCTCCAAAAAGGACAATTGGCAACGTGTAAAATATACAAAATTGTTAATCCTTCTGACATGTTCACATTCAGTACTGTACACTATCTAGGAACTCACCATTCAACAACAAAAATGTATTACCAGTCCCATTGTAATCATTCTAGTGCATTTTTTAATTTAAAAAAGTGCTGATGACACCTATTTTGAACCCTGTACTCTTTGCCAGCTGTGGTTTCTAGTCAAGACACACTAGGAAAAAAATGATGAAATGGATGTAGTTTGTCTTTGGCAGGTTACCATGCCCTTTTTTGCTCTCAGAGATGTAACTAGGGTAGGAAATCTGGGGCTCCATCCTATGTGGCACAAAATTTCATGGGCACTGATAGCATTTGCAATCCATCAGGCTGTAAGCAGTAAACCTTAGTACTGAGTTTGGAAGAATAATTTGTTAAAATATGAAGCCATCAGATTGTAGGATAAACTGTCCTGTCATGTCCCCACCCCAGCCTCATATGAGAGCATACTTCATGGTTTTTAATTTTATTTTGTTTGTTTTTTCCATTGGGGGTGGTTTGTGGCATTGTCCCCCATTGTACAAATTCCTAGTTACAGCTTAGAGTGATCTAATTCTTTGGCACCATTGCACTCATTGCTTGACCTAATTACCTCATCAAACCTTATCTGTCCCACTGTATGCCCTATTTTCTTTTACCTTTCAAGGCAAGAGCTATTTTGTATTTCAAAATTTCATTATATTTTTGGACTTACCAACAAATTCCCTCCAACAGCACAGATTACAATTTATCCATGCCTCCTCATCTGTTAAGATTCTTGTATGTATTTTTCTATAAATTGCCTAGAAGATTTACCCCCACAGACTAGAGGACTTCCTCTAGTTCTTTTCATGCTTTATGTATATAAAAAGAACTCAGGGTACCCATTTTCACTTTTGCTTTGTGATCAGCCCACCTACTTATCCTTTCCTACCTGCCTTCAGTAGTAGTTTTTATGTCATTTCCTACATTCAGGTGATAATGGGTAATATTAGAATGTAAGTGTACAATTAGGATATAAGCTTCTAGAGGGCAGGGCAGTTTTTGCCATTATCTGTCCCTCAGAGCTTAGCATAGTGTCATATAGTAAGTGCTTTAAAAAAGCAGATTGATTATTTGCTTAAATATCCAAGAGCCTATGTAAACTCATCATGAATCTTTCCATTGTAGTTTGGATCTCTGGAAATTTTGATTCTTCTGAGATTGTGATACCCCCGTGATTTGTAGCCATATAACATCCCCAGGGAAATCTTGATGATTTTAAGATAGACTGTCAGCATTAAGCAACTTGGTATTGAAAGTGCATCCTGATCTTTATCTCTCCTGTTCAAATCTTGGATCAGTTCATTTTATATCTGAAACCCCTTTCCAAATTATATGAACTGATAGAAAAGTAGTGTGGCAGAGGACAGAATGCTGAGATTTAGGGTCAGAAAGACCTGCATTCACATCCCATCTCTGACTAGAGGTATGATCCTGGTGGCACAGCAGATAGCCCTGAGGTCAGGAAGAGTCATCCTCTTAAGTTCAGATCTGGCTCCAGACACTTACTAGCTTTGTGACCCTGGGAAAGACACTTAACCCTGTATGCCACAATTTCTTCATCTGCAAAACTAGCTAGAGAAAGAAATAGTAAACCACTCTAGTATCTTCGTCAATAAAACCACAAATGGGATCATGAAAAGTTGGACAGGACTTAAAATGCCTGGAAATTAACAATAAAATTCCTTAATGTCTCAGAACCTGAGTACCCTCATCTGAAAAAATGGGATAACAGTAGTAATTACCTCAAAGGTAATTATAAAGCTCAAATGAGATAATGTACATAAAGCATTTTGCAAATCTAATGTGCTATATACATTTTAGCTACCATTGTTATCATGACTAACCTGTGAGTGGGTCTATCACATTGTGTCATAATCCTGGCTATAGGCATTCTGCATCCCTTTGCTTTTTCTTGGGTCTTTTGCTAAGCCAATCTCTCATGAGTGCCAATGGTCAGATAAGTAGTAAGGAGAGCCTGTGGTGTTGTGAGGCTTGGTACCATTGGCACAAATCATCTGCAACATTTCATAATCTATAGGAAAACCCTCATTTAGTTTGTCTTTGCACACTTTATCATCCACACATGATAGTAGCAAATTCCTTTGGGTACCATAGGTTTGGGTTCCAAAAGTCAGTTGCAAATACACAGAGCTAGCTCAACACCTATTCAAGTGAAAAAAATGTTTGAGGATTTTAGTGAATTATAAACTCGTGGTTTAACATGGTGTGACATGAATACCTCAAACAAACAAATCAAGAAGCTAATTCAGTGGATTTTCAATCATCAACTCATGTAGTTGGTTCCATTGAAAGAGTACAGTCAGAATACTTGAGAAGTCTTATGTCGCATGAAAAACAATTAATGGAATTTGGGAAAAACAACCCTGGGAAAAAGGAATATAAAACATGATAGGTGTTTTTGTGAAAAACCATAACCTGAGAGAATTCTGTTTCCCCAGAGTACAGAATGATAATCAACAGAGGAAAGTTACAGGAAGGAAGATTTTGGTTCAATATAAGGAAGAACTTTCTAATGACTAAAGAGGCAGTGTGGAGTAGTGGGTAGAACAGAAGTGCAGAAGGCTTGGATTCAAATTCCCCTTCTGATCCTTGCTAACCCTGTGACTCAAGAAAGTCTCAACTTCTGTGTTTCAGGCAATTCCCTAGGATTTATTACTAAGGCAGGGATTTTCAAACTTTTTTGGTCCCCATACATTCTGGCATTTTGTAAACCTTCTCCTTTCCATTCTATTTGAAAGGAAATAAACTATAGTGATTAATGTACATATATATATATATATATATGATCAATTTTAATAGGATAATATAGTTCTTTACCAAGAAAAATCTCCACACCCTCTTGAAAAGCTTCTCATACCCCCAGAAATAAACACACCCTAAACTGAGGCATCAATGGGTCTATAATTGCCACAGTGGAAGAAGTTTCTGCACTCACTATACTTCCAAAATCACAGTCTTCTTTCCATCTGATGACTATTCAACAATAAAATAGATTGCTTCCTCATGGTAGAGAAAAAACTTTCATGGATATTATAGTGGGGATTTCTACATTGGTGGAGTGCTGAACTTGGTTTCTTTTAATTCTATCAATCTATTAAAGTATGCTTAAATTGGTGGAGGTGAGAAAGAAAAAGTAAGAATGTATTTAAATATTTACCAGTAAAGCACTTGTATCTCCCATGTTTCTCTAAATAAGCAATTTTGATTCTATTTGAATGACTGCACATTTAGGTCATGTCTACATGATAGGAAACTTTCTGCTAGAGTAAACTGGTAAATAAGAGCCCTTTCATTATCCCTGACAGGGATACAGGGATGGCTACATGAAGTCATGTCATTTTGTCTAAATTGGAGGTGGGGGAAGGGAGCTGATTTTGCTGAAATTACTGCACTCCATCCTATATAGTGCTTGTATCAGGACAAAGCCCGAACACTTGTGTTATGGGATTACAATGTTACTTAATTCTCTTACTGTACATAACTTCAATTTCATGGAATTTTAGAGGATCATTAATTGAAAGCTGGGGAAACCTCGGAACTGTATCGACCAACCTCTTCATTTTACAAACAAGGAAACTGAACACTAGTAAAGGTTTGTCCAAGGTTACATAGGTAGTATCTGAGGTAGAATTTGAACACAGGTCCTTTGATCCTGATCCAGTGTGGCTTTTTTCAATGAACCAAGGGCAAATACTTTATTCGCTCCATTCAGTGAAAATGGAAGCTCCTTGAGGGCAGAGACTGCTTTTTTGTTTTTGTTTTGTCCTTGCTTCTCTAGGGTAGAGCTTTATATTGTTGTGTGTACTTCATTTTTTAAAAGTACCAATGACATATTTTGAAGAGGACCAATGAAATTTGGGAGTGATGTTTTCACTTGCACATGAATTAGATTTAAGTGAAGTAGACTTGCATACATTTGTCGGCCTCACCCTCTTCCTGAGCTATCAAAGTCCAGTGGCAGGACAAAAGTCAAAACAACTGGGGATGGCCCAGGATGCAGTGGTTGGTGTCTGCAATTCTTGAACAAGCTCTAAGTGCTCGACAGCACCTGCTTCAGCTTACCTTTATGGCTGTGGGAATGAATTATTCTCATCTGCTCATTACAGGGAAAGTCTTCACATGCTTAGGGTAAACATCCCCTTGACCATAGGTGGAGAACCTACAGCCTCAAGGCCACATGTGGGCCTCCAGGTCACCAAGTGCAACCCTTTCACTGAATCCAAACTTCACGGAACAAATTCCCCTTAATAAAAGGATTTGTCCTGTAAAATTGGGCTCAGTCAAAAGGCTGCACCCAAGGACCTAGAAGACAAGTTCCCCACCCTACCAGTAATTTAACAACAGGTTTGAGGACTGTTTGGTTACCCTCAACCTGCTTTAGCCTTTTTGCCCACTTGGCGTGATTGTGGCCCTTGTGCATTCTACAGTTTATTTGAGCCACAGGTGAGAATAGGGTGAATCAGGTGGACACCAAGTTTCCTGAAAAGGGAAAAGCCTATAAAAAGGGCTTGACAAACTCTTGCACTACCTGAACATCCCACACAAAGTATAGAAAATATTCTCAGGGGAAGAGTAGGAGGGGAGACTGGACAGTTATTTCAGTGGTCTAGGGAATTCTCAGCAAGGAAACTCCATCTACTTATGAACAGGGTGTCCTTAAAGTCTGGACACATAGGAAATATCCTTAACAATGCATGTTTTCAAGAAATGAATGAAATTTTCAACAATATTTTATTTAATTACCATAAATTTTAACCATGACAATTTCATATGGAATAAAAGCTTTCATTAGCTATTGGAGACTATTTTCAATACTAATGAGGTTAATTTAACTTAATTAATTAATTAGGTTTCCCATTTGTCTCCTGTATTTTCCTATGTCTTCCTAGGAAATCTCATTTATGCTAATTAAATAAAATGTTTTTGAAGATTTCATTCATTTCATTTCTTGAAAATATGCATAATGAGATTTTCTATGTGTCCAGACTTTAGGGATACCCTGTAGAGCTGCAACAATTGTGCAACTTAAGAGTTTTTGAGAGTTGTTTAAGGCACTGAGAAGGTTAAGTGATTTTTCCAGAGTCATATAATCAGCAAGTGTAAGAGGAAGAACCCAAACATAGGTCTTTCTTACTTCAAGTCAGCTATCAAATTTTCTCTTACTTTACTTATAATAAGCATATAACAAATGCTTCTTGAATGAATATTTACTCCATGCTATTTCTTTTTTTTAAGCAATTGGGGTTAAGTAATTTGCTCAAGGTTACACAGCCAGGTGTTTCTGGGTGCGTGCTAAGTGTCTGAGCCCAAATTTGATCTCCAGGTCATCCCAACACTGGGGCCGGTGCTCTTACTCGCTGTGCTACCTGGCCACCCCAATTCCATGCTATTTCTAAATCTATATAATACATAAAAATGGGATTCTGTTGTATAAGTAAAAAGATAAGTCAACAAGCATTCATTAAATACTTATGTGTATTTAGCACATACAAACAGAAAGATGACTCCTGGCCTCAAGGGGCTTTCATTCTAATGAGGAAGACAACACATAAAAGGGAGCTAGAGTGTAAGAAGCCATCTGTCTCAGGGAATCAATTTAGAAGTTTCCGATGCAAATAACAAATGAACTTTTGGATAGAAGAACATGTTGTCACTTTTGCTGGGTTGGTCATATGTGTATTCAGAGACAAGTCATTACTTGTACGTCTGATTTTAGAACTTCCTATATAACCCCTTTCCCAAAAATATATCTTCCAACTTTGTGTCACAGTACCTAAAAATCAGTCAGTAGAGATTCATTCATTTGGGTTAAGTGTTGCTCTCTATATTGTCTTCTGTCAAAATGTATATATTCCTAGTAGGAGAAACAAACAGTCATTCACATCTTAGTGTGAATTATTATATAAGAATTCTGCCAAAGACTTAAAGTCTCCTGAGTGGGTGGAGTGCCTGAGAGTTGGCAAAGGTACTATATAGGAATAGAAGGTAGAAAATGCCTATGATAAACTTCCCTTCATATTTCCACAGAGAACCAACTCTGAACCTATTACTGGTCAATTAGTCTTATTACCGATTGTAATAGCAAGCACCCTAGCACACCCAGGATGGTCTGATAGCACAGGTTCTTTGATCTGCTTTATAAAGGAAAGACAGCTTTAAAGGGGTTAACAATACTACTTCAATTACAGAGAAAGAAGTGAATATAGAAAAAAAAAGCAGAGAAATTAGCCCAACGACTAACAGAGAGGGTTCCAGCTGTCTGAACATAGCAATATTGCTATACACTTTACAAATATCTCTGGATCAAGGGAGCACAGACATCTAAGCAATTGGGGGACTCTGAGCAAATGGCTACTCAGTCTCAACCAGGAAATCAAAAGATCCTTCTCATGAGTGAACCCCCAAAGCAAAACACTAACCTCCCAGAATACATAACAAAGACTTGGCATCTGATTGGCTTAGAAGGCACAAAAACCTACTTGAATCAGAACACCTGTGAATTACTAGGGTTCACAGAAGATTAATCCTTCAGATGTTTACAATTTAGCTTGAGCCTGGGAAACTGAACTCCAAAAAGAAAACAACAAATACCCCACCTTGCTTGTGCTCACACCCATCTATCCCTTTAAATCCCCATAGGAATAATAATCACTGACATTTATATAACATCTTAAAATTCACAGCATGCTTCACATTTATCATCTCATTTAAGCATCATAACAACTCTAAGAGGTAGATGTAAATATCCCCATTTTACAGATGTTGAAACAATTTCAGAGATATAGTGATTTGCCAAAAGTCACACAGCCAGTAGATATGAGAAGATTCCAACTCTGAATTTCTTTAATCCAAGTCCTTATCTCTGTCACATTATATTATACTACAAGAATTAAAATATTTCATAAATCTCATATTGGCTATGCACACTGGCTTTTCATTCATTTTAAAACAAGACATTATTGCATTATACATACCATATATGTTGTTCATTCAAAGATGAGAAAGCAAGACCCCTTCCTACAGTACAGATTATGGAAAAACATGTCTGAGTTCACAAAGGTAATGATTACATAAAAATTCTTCATTTCTGTAAGGCCAATTGCAACATCCTAGATTTGTCACCAAGCCTAGCAATCTGCAGACACACAAATGAGACTGAATAAAAATAGCAAAAAAATAAAATACAGTAAATTTTACTAGTGTGAAATTTCTGCCTGAAGTTCTGACCTGTATTTCATGAATATGGAAGAGAGCCCCAGAAAAGACCAATTTACTGAAATAACCTTATTAAGGTGGCTAGTAGCCTGAGCTATCCTATATTGAAATGACCTTTACTATTTTAAGGTAGAAATCTCATTTCTCTTTCTGTTCATGGAATTACTGTGAATTTCCATTGGACAGCGTAAGTTGTCCCACTCAGGGAGCACATCTTGTTGTAAGCTATATATAATACTAGAGGAATTTAACCCATGTATTAAAAGGGAAAATGTCTCTAAAAATGGAGACAATACTGCGATCAGGCAAAACAAACATTAATATTTTATGTGACTGAATGAATAGTTGGTTTTGATCTAGGTGTCAGACTATTTCTATAGATTTTATTTCCCACTGATAATAACCATGAAATTCCTCAATAATAACTTTTGTTATTTGTAAATGCTGTGAATAAACAACAGCTCATATTCATATAGCATTTTAAAACTACAGAAATAAATAACTGGCATATATGATAGAGAACTCACAGTGCTACAATGTTAGTTAGTGACAGCATTGTTATTTCCCATTTTACAGATGAGGAAAAAAAGGCTCTCAGAAGAGAAAGGATTTTTTTTAAGATTATGCAGCTAATATGTGGTTAAATACAGACTAGAATCCAGATATTAAAACCCAATGACTTCACTGAACCAAGCTGCTAATCATTAACCAATCAATGTTCGCCTGCAAAAATCAAATTAGGGCTCAGGTTTGTGATAATCTGACTATTCTCAGCGTAACTTTTCAAAATAACAGAATGAGCTCACGGCAGTTCAGTGTGTTCATTATATACTGTTAAAATATGCAAAAAAAAAAAGTTCATTGAAACTAACAGATTGTGTTTGTGCCTCTGCTTACATTTTTCTACCAAGACTAATTTGTTGAGTTTTTAATAACATTTTGAAGTGGTTTAAAAATTTTTTTTAATTCTTCATAGCAAAGACAGGCTAATGAATCATTCATCCCTATCGGCAAATTTGCTGATCATTTTATTCAACAGGTAGACATTGAGTATTTGCCATATGTATTGTGCTGGTATATACATCAGCTGGATAGAACCCCATAACTGATGGGGCATGGTCTGCTACATGTTAATATATCTGCCCTCTACCAACTACCCTTCAGTGACACCTGACTCACTTAAGTTGCAAAAATACGGAATTGTAAGGCAGAAAATAAGCATTTACTAATCATTTACTATGTATATGACTCCTAAGTTCTGGGGATAAAAGAAAACAAAAAATAGCAATAACTGGGGAAAAAAAAACAATCCTGTAGCCTTCTCAATTTGGAAGACCCTCCACCCTACATACCTTTGACTCCTTACTCTGACTGTTCAGTTCTTCCTATAACTTCCATTTTAAAGAAAAGGCTAGGTGGATGAGGGTAATTTTTCCTCTACCCTACTACCCCAACCCTGCTTTTTCAGCTTCCTTTTATGTGTTGTCTTCCTTCATTCCAATATAAGCTCCTTGAGGGCAAGAACTGTTTTTCCTTTGTTTCTATTTTCACAGCATCTGGCACTGATCCCAGAGGGAGAGAATGTGATGAGAGAACAGGATCCAGGATCTAAACTTTGAGGGAAGCCCTGTTTTAGAGGACAGAAGAAGGATCATTATTCAGCAAAAGAGACTGAGAACAATGGTGCAGTAGATAGAGTGCCAGATTTGGAGTTAGCAAGATTAATCTTAACAAGGTTAAGTGACTTACCCAGGATCACATAGCTTATGTCTGAGGAGGTCAGATCTGCACTCTGGGAGATTTTCCTGACTTCAGACCCAGCACTCTATCCACTGCATCACCTAGCTTTGCTAATGTCTAAATCACCTAAGATGAAGGCACCCATGTGGAAATTGTCTGGGATCTGCTTCTGAGAGAAGACATTGTGTTCCTTTAATACATATATAGAGGGAAGGACCCTGTTTCCATTGTCTGTGTAAACAGAACAGATTGCATCTTTTAAAACTACCAAAGGAGAATCTCATTTCTTTCTGAAAGAGTTACACCAGAAAGTGTAAATGCCCTGTTTATCCACAGTGTCATACTCTAAATTTGAGGCAATATAGATCTGAGAGGTGAACATGGACTTTGGTCTCTTTCCTTTGTCCTTTTCAGTTTTGTGGGAGCTGGCAGTGGAATACCCAGGCCTGAAAATTGTAGTCATGAAAACCTTGGAGGCAGTATTTCAAACTGGTTGTTCCTGCTGGGCTAACAGGAAAGCTCTGAGAAGCCAGGGTGCTGAGACACAAGCCCAGAGAGGCTTTGGACTTGGAACATGGTGCAACTGATGTTATGTAGAAAATGAATTAAGCTCTGAAGTTAAATCCTGTCCTCTCCCCATAGATTGGGTTTTTTTAAAGGGGGGATTATAGCCCCCTCATTATTTTTTACATTTATTCTTAGTATACCTTTGAAGTAAATCTTCTATTATAGAAGCTAATATAAATATTAAATGATTAAATGGGATTAGAGGGTGGGGTGTCCCTAAATTGGGAAAACACCATTGGTGGAGGCTTGAGCAAATTATATAAATATTAGACACCTCCAAAACCTCTTAAGAATAGTGCTACATTTGGAGTTAGGAAGATCTGAGCTTGAATCTTCCCTCATACACATGGGGGAGGAAAGAAATGTAGCATACCTGATTTTCAGGTACTGGGGGACCAGGGTCATCACTTTCACATAGGCAATTAATTTAAGGTCTCTCATCTTTAATTTCTTCATTTGTAAAATTGTGATATCTGTAGCGTCTACCTCACTGGATTATCAGTGAATATAACCTATTTTGCAAACCTCATAGAACCATATAAATCATATCAATGTCAGTCATTCTTATTCCTTCACTTCCATCATGCTGAATTTTATCCTCATCTTTCTTTCTGCTTTCCAAAAAAAACATATCTTTTTTATGAGATCTTAAAACCTCTGGTTTCCTTTGAGATAGATGGATAAATAGAAAGAACATTTATTAAACATGTTGTTGTTCAGTCATTTATGGTTCAGCTTGATGAATGGTTGAATAACTCTTCACTTGTCCTTGTTGCCACTTCAAAATAGTGCCCTATTTCTCTCCTTTATGTCTTTAGTTAAATTTCTTGAATGACTTGTTCTAATCCATTGTTTCTCTTTTCCCTCTAGCAATTCCTCCTTAATCACTTGCCATCTGTCTTTTGTCCCCACCACTCCACTAAAATTGCTCTCTAAAGACTCTAATAGCTCCTTCTGAAAAAAAAAAAATGCTATAGGTCATTATCAGTCTTCATCCTTCTTACCTTTCCAGTCATATTTACCAGTTGACCATTCCCTCATTTCTTGACAAAGAAAGCTGGCCCGAAAGTGATGGAGAGCAATTTAAGGGGAGTGATGGAGTAGAGAAATAGACACAATTCAACCACTCAACAAGCATTTACAAGGCACTTTCTATATGTTAAGTCTTCATACTTACATTGTTCAAAATGCCAGAGATAC
>NW_027187275.1:5971306-5983259 GCF_028583685.1 Petaurus breviceps papuanus
CGCGGCCGCGTTGGGCTTGGTACGTAATTACAATGACGCTCTTCCGATCTTATCAGAAGGAGGGCGGGGGGGGGGGAGATCATCTGAATCTCTCTGACAAATGTGAAAGTCCAGCATGGCAAGTTAAGGCTTTCTGCAAGGGAAAACACTGTCTCTGGAAGTAATGGATTGCCTTGAATAGAAGTCTTCAAGCCATGGGAAGACAGATACCCTCAACACTAATTTACTTCTAGTAACATTGCCAATTGATCCAATCATTTCAGGGAATAATTTAGAAACACATGAAAAAAAGTCTTTTCATATGATCATAGATTCAAATCTCAATGGGATGTTAGGGGCCATGAAGAGCAATTTGAATTTGAGATCTGGAATGAGCCTCTACTAGTCCAATGCATACATGAAAGGAATTTCTCTTACTTCATCCCTGACAAGTAGTAACTCAGCCTCTGTTTGAAAACCCATCCCATCTGTGAGCAGCACATACCACTCTTAACTTGTTAGCATTTTCTGTCAGCAAACTTAAATTTTCCTTTTTGTGGCTTTCTCACCTAGTCACCCAATCTGTCCTCTGGGACCATACTGGGGCAAGTCTACTGCTTCCCCATTGCAATCATTTAAATACTTCAGGACAGAACCTGAATCCAGATTCAAGCCCTCACCCTAACACCTTGGACCTACTATTGATTTTACTACTAGCTATGCAAGTCTTTGAAATTATGTAGGTTTCATTTTCCTCATCTGTAAAATTGGAGGGATAGATGTACTTCACTAGAGTCCTATTCTGATGTCTCACTGTAGAATGAGTGGTTAAAAGCTATACCAAAAGAGGCAGCTCCTACAATACATACTATCACAGGAGAAGGCTTTTAGCACAGCTCTATTGAGACTTTTAACCTAGGTAGGTGTACAGAGGCTTATTCTATAAAACCTCATCTTAGTGAAGTGATGGGAACTTTTTGCCTATAACCATTTTCAAAGTAGATAGACATATATAATGGTTCCATATCTTTCCATAATGACACAAATCCATAAAGATCTTTATCTTCTTCCAGAGAAATGATGGCAGAAAAGTGGCCGAAAACAGGACTGAGTGTGTCATACAATATTAATTTAACATCCTATGCTCTCAGTATATCAGTTTGGTCTAATGACTAACAGGCTGAAATATTACTAGGGGACCAAATGATCTCTGAGGATCTTTTGAGAGAACATTCTATGATTTTGTGTCTTCATGCATATAGGCACAAATGGCTAGTCTGTGTCCCCTTTAAGAGAGGAGAAAGCTGTTAATAGAATCACATAGCAATAACAATTCCTAAATAGAAATATTTTTGCAGTTATGTTTGCTATAGTTATATTGACATTAGTCAGTGTATCCTAGATATTAACTACCATCTAAAGACACTGGTCAGGGCTGCTCTTTGAGAGGGTGCCTATACTTGAGGCTAATTCAGAACATTGATTGGAAAATTGTAATTGAAATGCTCAAAAGAGATACTTCTAAATCAGAGTTAAAGTGGTTATTTTGTGCTTTGGAAACCTCCAAATTGGCTTATTTCATCTGATTTGAGATAGATTTTGGAAATAACTATCATTTTAACCATTCAAGAAAAATATAAATGTAATCAGGGCAGATGACGAAATATTTAAATTGGAAATCAGTGATCCAGATCACCTTTTCTAGGAACAGTGCTTTTTTTCAAATGTTCATTTAACTTGTGGCTGCTTCTTATAATTTTTACCACATGATTTCACAAGCAGCATCCAAATTTGCTCTTTTTTTGGCCCCCTAATTTCTCTCATCAGCTCTAAATGACATTTGATTCATGAGAAGTGAACAGATTTTTTTTTGTATTAGTAAAACTGGAACCAAAATAAATGTCCACCCATTGGAAAATGGTTGAACAAATTATGGTACATGAATGTAATTGATTTTTCTGCACTGAAAGAAACAATGAATAAGATGAATATGGAGAAGCATGTAAATACTTATATGAACTGGTAAACAAAACCTTAAAAATAATTGTACATATGAAAGCATGAATAATTACAATCATATAAGTGGAGAAAACAACAAAACAAATATAAGTGAATGCTCTGAAATTACAATGACCAGGTTGCACCCATATACAAAGGGAATCCCTAATACAGCATATTAAATAAGTGATCAGGTAGCTTCTGCTTAAAAACCTCTAAAAGGGGGACCATACTACCTGCTTTGGAAGTCAATTCCACTTTTAGACAACTTGAATTGTTTAGATTTTTTTTCCTGTCAGAGAGTGTACATTTTCCATTTTACAGCTTCCACCTATTACTCCTTCAATTCTCTGGGGAAGAAAAGTTATGAGAATATGTTTCAAATCCCAAAAAACATTTATTAAGTGTCTACTATATGCCAGGCACTGTGCTGACCTCAAAGGAGTTTGAGTTCTAACAGAAGGCTCCAACACATATTGATGACCAGAGAAGGATATTTTGGTATGGAAAGTTGCAGAAATGTTGATTAGGGACTTGGAGAGTATATTGTCATATCCATTCTAGGAGCTGGGATAAGTTGATTTGATCATAGTTTCAGAACTGAAGAGTTAGGAGTAGGGAAATAAAAGGGAAAATCATGTAGTATGGACTTTCTGGTCTAGGTGGCTAGCAAGAAATGATATGGTAGGGAGTAAAGAATAGTTGGAACCTGCCTAAAATAATGGGCTAAGGAAAACATTTGCCATTCAGAATAGTTGAGTCCTAGAGTGGAACTTTCTGAGGTGAAACAGACAAAACTTCCAAGTTCAAGTGGCAAGGAGATAATAGGGTTGTTAGTGAACCCAGTCCAAGGCCAAATTGGGAAATAATCAAATATGGCTGTCAGCATCTTTCCTTTCTTCTCCTCTACCTCCTCCTAGCTTGCCATCTCCTATTCCAGAGTCCAGAGCTCCCAAACTATTCCCTTATAAGAGAAAATTACATCAACATGTAAGCCAAGGGTGGGGCTACCTTTGCTGATTAGTGAGGCAGGTAATAAAGGTATTGTCCATTTGTCCATTCTCTGTAAACAGGCAGAGGGAGGGTGGGAGGGCACTCCAGTTCTGGAACCATTCACATCTCTACCAATACTGGATTAAGATGCCTGTCAGACTCCAGTCACTTGTGTTTCTAGCTTCCTCTTCCTTTCTATTCCCAAACCTCTTCTTCCTATTCATTCCACCCTTTAGTCATCCCAATTTTCACTTTTTCCTAACTTCTACTTTTTTTTACTTTGTCACCCCTGCTTAATCCTTCCCTTCCTTCCTTCACAATATTGACATTATAATTAACCAGTTCAGTTATACACTGTCCTCCACTCTCAAATGCTTTATTCCAAAGGTTTTTAACATGAGATCCTTGGACAGACTCCAACTTGAACCTGAATGCAAAAAAAAAATACATCTTTATTTTTACTAACCTTTATCTGAAATTTAGTATTTCATGCAAGTATTTTAAAAATATTTTTCTTAAATAGGTCCATGACACAAAATGATTAAGAATTCCTGTTTTACTCTCCTGTCCTATAGCCATACAAACCTTTCTAAACTCCAATTTTATGGTATCACCACCACCCTTCTCCACATCTACTGTCATGCTGCTGAACACCACTGAAGGAAATCACGCATTGTCCTGGCTGGGTCTCCTACAATTTATATGAAATAATCAAAACTGGAAACTCACTGCTACACAAAAATCCTTACACTCTAGCCTTATCGATTGTCCAAAACTGTCCTCTCTCTCCATCATTAAATAAACTCTGTATTTAGTGGGAAAATAAGGGTCATGTCAAGAACTCCATCTTATCTCTAAATCTATACCTCGCATCCCTCAAAGTCATTGCTCCTTCTCTTCTCCTTTACTCCAGTCTTGCTTCTCCTTGCCTAAACCAACTCTTCTGCTTGCACTCATAATCCCAGCCTCTCCTGTCTCCTCCAGGAGTTTATGACATTGTTAACCCACTCTTATTCTTAATGTTCTATCTCTCTTTGTCCATCACTTGCTTCTTTGTAGCCTATAAATGCACCCAACTCTTCACTCGACCCTGTTTTCCCTTAGGTTATCTACCCATGTTCCTATATCTGTCTTCTCCTTTGTAGTCAAATTCCTAAAAAAAAAATAACAATCTGTGACAGTCGTTTATACTTCATCATTTCCCATTTTCTTTTCAACTACCTAAAATCTGACTTTGTACCACATCACTCAATTGAAAGTGTTCTCTTAATTACTAGATCCAATGTCTGTTTCTCAAATCTCATCCTTCCTGAATGCTACAGGATTTAGCATTGTCAACTACTCTCTTCCAGAATATTTCCTCCCCTTAGGTTGCCATAATGTGACTCTCTTGGTTCTCCTCCTGCCTGTCTGATTGGTACATTTAAGTCTCCAATTCTGGATCATTATCTATGTCCCATACCACATATGTGTGTGTATTAGAATTCTATCTTAGGCCTTCTCTTTTCTCTCTTTACTCTAAGTGGTCTTCTTATCTCATAAGCTAAATTATCATAGCTAAGTGGATAACTTCCAAATCTATGTATACAGTGTTCATTTCTCTTCTGATTTCTAGTCTTGTATCACCAACTGACAACTAGATATCTCCAGTTGTATGCCTTATAAGTATTTTAAATTCAACATGTTCAAAAGGAAACTAATAAACGTGTGTGTGTGTGTGTGTGTGTGTGTGTGTATTCCTTGGCTGAAAGGGTCATTTGTATGGGACTCTCTCTTCATTGGTGATGATTGATTACTCAATCAATATTTGTGTGAGGGGTGAGTATAGTTGATGAAAGCTGGAGAGAAGAGAGATCCAGAGTCTTCTGACTCCCATCGTCAAGAGAGAAGATATACCCTTCCCATCTTTCTTCAGGTCCCTGAAGGGAGAGAAAAACTCTGGGAAGAAACAGCATGAAGAGAAACTGAAAATCTCTTTCATGTCCATATTGCAAGTTTTCTATATGAAAGAATTCAGTGAGTTTTCCCTTGGGTGAGACCTGGGACTCTCTCAATTAAGCTGAGTTATCTCACTTCCAAAGGGAGAGCATTCACTCTGTGTATTGCTTGGTATATAGTCTTATATGTATACTTTATGTGACTTCTGTTTGCTATTTGGATAAATTGGTTCATTTTCTATCACCTTCTAAAAGTTAATTTTTTGGCTATTGATTTGGATAAATGGGTTTATTTGTCATTTATATGTGTTCTCCTTGTAGAATTGGCTTCTAGTGGGATGGGAATCAAATCTTAGATAAATAGTTTGGGGGTTTTCCTTACCTTTTAAATAATAATGATCAGGAATGCAGCTTAAATATTGCAATTGCTTCCCCTGGATTAACAATATTTAAGGAGCAAATGGATATAATTCTAGACTGTTACCCCTCCCTCTGATAAGAACAGAGTGGTCAGTTTCTGGATCCCAACAACATCCAGCTTCCCCATGCCTGCAGGAGTTGAAGTATCCCTTGGAGAAGGATCAGGGGAAGAAGTGCTTGCTCATCGCTACTCACATAACCACCATCCTAGTTAAGGAGTTCATCACAACTTGAAAGTCTTTTGTCACTTTCCTATTTTAGCTAATTATCTTAATTTTGTGTCAAACTCAGTTGTTTCTACATTGCAACCAAAGTGCTGTAAGGACCCTTTACATTTTGGCACATTGAGTCAAAGCTAGGGTTATGCTCTATCAGAAGATAGAAATTGAAAATAAATAATAACTTTATGCAGTGGTAGAGTTCAAACTAAAGGGACAATAAAATAACTCTTCATGTCTGTGACATGCTCCCTACTTTACAAATTCTGTTCTCACTATTTTCCTCCCTCTCAAACTACATTGTATTTAGTAATTTTCTATATATCTTAGTTAATTCACTTTATATTTGTACTTTATATATTTTCTTGTACCTCACCACACCCCAATTAAAATATAAACTTCACAGGAGTAGGTATTATTTCATTCTTGGCACTTGTATACCTAATACCTAACTCAGTGGGAACAATATTATTATATATCCACATATAATAATATTATTATTTAATAAATACTTGTTGAGTGATTTTTAAAAATAATGATGATAATAATAATAATGTTATAGCTAGTATTTGTATTAAAGTTTGCAAAGTGCTTTACAAATTTTATCTCATTTAATCTTCATAATAGCCCTTGAGACAGGTGCTATTTTCATTTCCATTTTCACTAATAATAATAGCTTATATTTCTATAGAATATTAATGTTCACAAAACACATTCTTCACAACAATCCTGTGAATTAGTTTCTGTCCATCAGAGCTATTTTCTGCTCACTGGTTGGGTTTCTCAGTTTACCATGGGACTTGCTTCGTCTCTAGAAAACAAAATGCCATCTGTCTTATCTTCAGTACAGGTTATGATTATGATGCCATTTACCATTGAAAGGATGGCTAAATAAATACAAATGAAAAGCCATTCACCAGTGTACCCTTAAATAGAAGAAAGAAGGGAATAAGTATTTATTAAATACTTACTGCATGCCAGGCACCATGCTAAGAGCTTTAGAAATATGGTCTTATTTGATCCTCACAATTTGGGGGAAGCTAGGAGGCACAGTTGATAGAGTGCTGGAACTGAAAGCAGGAAGACCTAAGTTCAAATCTGGTCTCAGACACTTACTGGATATGTGGTACTTGGCAAGTCACTTAATCTTTTTTGCCTCAGTTTCCTCTTCTTTAAAATGAACTGGAGAAGGAAATGACAAGCCAGTCAGTGTCTTTGCCAAGAAAACCCCAAATTTGGTCAGAAAGAGTCATACAGGACTGAACAATAACTATCATTATCCCCATTTTTAGTTGAATAAACTGAGGCAGAGGTTGAGTAATCTACCCAGAGTCACAACTAGTAAATGTCTGGGGCCATATTTAAACTCAGATGTTCCTGAGACCCAGTGCCCTAATATTCTGTATTCCATATAAATATCTTGGTACAAATACTTTTTGAAAAATAGTTATGGGGGGGGTAGGTGGCACAGTAAATAGAGCACCAGCCCTGGAGTTGGGAGGACCTAAATTCAAATCTGGCCTAAGACACTTAACACTTACTAACCATGTGACCTTGGGCAAGTCACTTAACCCCAATTGCCCTGCCCTTCCCCCTCCAAAAAGCAAAAAAAATAGATATGGCAAATTTGAGGCAATATGACAATGGACAGAATACTAGGCTAGAAGTCAACAAGCTCTGGGCTCAAATCCTATCCCTTAACACTTTAATAGCCAAATGACCCTGGAAAGTTCCTTACCTCTATGTGCCTCAGGTAAATCCCTAGATCTTTCTTCTAAGCCAGAGAGGTTACAATTTACCCTTAGTAGACAGTATTCCCACACTGAGAATTCCCCATTCTTGTAAAACCAGAGATTCTTTATGGATCTTTGTATTTTGGCAGGCAAAGCCTTAAATAAGAATGTTTTAGTCATACACAGTACTTTGCCTCAGACATTTATTATGGCAGCATGTTAGAAGCAGGGAATGGAATCTGGCACAATTCATAACTCTCCATCTGTATCTATAAGGGAAAAAAAGGGGTCATATCATGGAATAAGAGAATCTTAGTGGTGGAAAGGAGTGTAGTCCAATCTGAACTACACAGCAAGACCCTCTACAACATCCAGAAATAAGTCATGGGATCATGGAACTAGAATTGAAAGTTCATTTAGCAAACAGCCTTAGGAGGCTGAGTGGCTTGACCCAAGTCACCCAAGTAGTAAGTTTAAGAGGTAGACTTTCAACCCAGGTCCTCTGACTCCAGAACATTAGTATTCTTTTCACTCTGCCACTATATTCTCTGGCAATAATTCATCCAGAGAATTCAGTTTTTCTTGGAATTTTTATTTGATTGGTATCATATTTTTGTATTCCCCCAAAGCACTTAGTGTAGAGCCTTGCATATCATTCCCTTTAATGAAACCAATCAATTGCACTTATATAAAGGGTTACTATAATCTTCCAGACTTCATAAGCTGCAAAAGTCATGATAGAATGTTGATTACTGTATTGGTGTCAACATAGAGGAATATCTTTAGTGACATTACATGGCACACTAACCTCCCACTCACTCCAAATTGAAACCCTTATGTCATTTTGCACACCATCCTATCTGATTCAACATATTGATGAATGACTTAAATGAAAACATTTCTGTTGACAGCACTACCATCCTCCTACCCACCAAGGTTTAAAAATTTGAAGTCATCTTTGGCTGTTCCTCATCCCAGATCCTGCACATTCAATCACTTCTCAAATACTAATGATTCCATGTCCACACTATTCCTCAAAATCATTCCATTCTATCTACATATATCTCTGCCAATCTGTTCAGACCCTCATCAAGAACTGGAAATTGAGGGAATGCCCATCAATTGGGGAATGACTGAACAAGTTGTGGTATACAAATGTAATGGAATACAATTGTGCTATAAGAAATGGTAAGCAAGCAGACTTCAGAAAAACCTGGAAAGACTTATATGAACTGATGCTGAGTGAGGGGAACAGAGCCAATTGAAAAGTGTACACAGTTACAGCCACATTATGGAATGACTAACTTTGATAGACTTGGTTCTTCTCAGAAATGCAAGGTTCTAAGACAACTCCAGAAGACTCATGATGGAAAATGCCATCCACATCCAGAGAAAGAATTATGGAGTCTGAATGCAGATCAAAGCATACTATTTGTTCTCTCTCTCATTTTTGTTTTGTATCTTTTTTCTCATAGTTCATTCTATTGGCTATAATTCTTTGGAACATGACTAATGTGGAAATATGTTTAATGTATATGTAGAACCTGTATCAGATTGTATGCCATTTTGGGGAGGTGGGGGAGGAAAGGGGAGAAAATTTGGAACTCAAAAACTTGTGGAACTGAATGTTGTAAACTAAAAATAAATAAATAAATTTTTTAAAAGAGGGAAGAATCTTGCCATGCAGGGACATTGGCTGTCAATTCCAGAGAGTCAGAGAAGAACCAGGAAAAGGAAGGAAGGCTGGAAGGTCTGGAGGGTGAGGAAAGAACTCACCAATAGGAGAAAGGGACAAAATCCAGACTGTCTGATGCAAGAGCTAACACTGCTTCTGTTGAACCATGCTGTCTCTCACTGTCTAATCCATCCTCCACAGATTGCCAAAATAATCTTAGTTCTAAGTTTCAACTATATTAACTGATAATTCAAAAACTCTCACTGAGTCCCAATTGCCTACAAGAGAAATTATTAACTTGGCCTTCCACAATCCACTTCCAGCCTTACTATATACTATTCTCCTTCACATTTCACACAAACAAGACTACAGATTCTTCCACAAACAGGACTACAGATTCTTCCCAAATCTCATCTTACCATCTCCCATCATTTCTCTATGTTGTCTCACATGTCTGATATGGACTCCTTTCAATGTTTTTCCTGTCAAAATTCTCATAAATCTCTGCTGAACTTTTACTGTGTCTATAGTGAATTCTAACTTGTATTTCAACTATTTGTGTACTACTCTCATTATACAATTAAAATTAAAATTCCTTGAAGGCAGAAACCACACCATTTTCACCTTTGTACTTTCATGGTCTAGTATAGTGTCATGCACATAGAAATTCTTAATTAAGTATTTCAAATGAATTGATGCAATTGTGATTAGTATTACAGATGTCATAAATCATGGAGGGAAAACTGATGCATCTTAATGACACAGTTGGGATTCTAAAAAATTTGAAAGACTAGGAGTAGAAGATAAAACCAACAAATGATGTTTAATAGGAATATATATTATATACATATGTGTATATATGTGAAAATATGAATATTTATATACACATTATGTATCTAAATACATGTATCTTGATAGAGCATTCAAAAATACATTAGAGATGGGGGGCAGAGCCAACATGATGGAGTAGAAACAGGAAATTCCATGACCTCCCCGCACAATCACCTTAAATATCTATAAAATATGACTCTAAGCAAATTTTAGAGCTACAGAAGTCACAACATGACAGAGAGAAACAAATCTCCCACTGAAGTCAGCCTGGCATGCCAACAGAAAAGATTAATCATGGTTTTGGTCCAAGGGAGGCAGGGGGCAGCCAAAGCAGACTCCAGGAGAGTGAATCAACAGTAGCTGTAGCAGTTCCAAGACTTTTCAACCCATAAACACCAAAAAGAAAGTAAAAGGTAAGTTGGAACCCTATTGGAAAGGAAGGGAGTGCTCTGGCCCCTGCCTCTGGGGTGAGAGGTGGCAGAGGCTGCCAGCTGCAGCAGCTGCCATGTGTCTGCTTCAGGAGCCCCTGGCCTACAGATCATAGAGGGACCAAACAACTATTCTGAGGGCAATTGCTCTTGCTTTGACCTGCTTGGATTTGGGTAGATTTCTTGGGTGTTGGTCCTGGGGTGAGAAAAATCAGTTTGCCAGTGTGGTGTCCATAGAAAGGGCACTCTCCTCAGACTTCTGACAACATTTGTGAAAACTCCAGAGATTTGGGACAAAGCTCTCCTCTCTGGAAGCAGGGTTCTACCACTGCATAGAGCACAAACATCAAGTAATTGAGTGGCAACATGAGCAAGCAAAGGAAGCAAAGCAAGAAGAGCAATCAAACCTTAGATTCCTTTTTGGGGGACAAAAAGGATCAAAGCATGTAATGGGAGGAAGACAACAAAGCTTCCAAGAAAAATATGAACTGCTTACAGGCCATGGAGGAGCTCAAAAAGGATTTTGAAAATCAAGTAAGAGAAGTGGAGGAAAAACTGGGAAGAGAAATGAGAATGATGCAAGAAAACCATGAAAAGAGATTCAACAACCTGACTGAAGAAAATATTATCCTAAAAATAGACTAACTCAAATGGCAAGAGAAGCCCAAAAAGCCAATGAGGAGAAGAATGCTTTAAAAAGCCAAATTTGCCAGATGAAAAAGGAATTTCAAAAGCTCACTGAAAAGAATAAACCCTTCAAAATTAGATTGAAGCAAATGGAAGCTAATGACTTTATGAGAAATCAAGATACTATAAAACAGATCCAAACAAATGAAAATATATAAGGCAATGTGAAATATCTCATTGGAAAAAAACACTGACCTGGAAAATAGATCCAGGGGAGATCATTTAAAAATTATTGGTCTATCTGAAAGCAACAATTAAAAAAAAGAACCTAGAAATCATCCTTCAAGAAATTCTTAAGGAAAATTGCCCTGATATTTTAGAACCAGAGGGCAAAAATAGAAATTGAAAGAATTCACAGATCACCTTTTGAAAAAGATCCCCAAAAGAAAACTCCTAGTAGCCAAATTCCAGAGTTCCCAGGTCAAGGAGAAAATATTATAAGCAGCCAGGAAGAAACAATTTGAGTATTGTGGAAACACAATCAGGATAACATAAGATCTAGCAGCTTCTACATTAAGGGGTAGAAGGACTTGGAATATGATTCTGGAGGTCAAAGTAGCTAGGATTAAAACAAAGAATTATGTACCCAGCAAAACTGAGTATGTTTCAGGGGAAATATGGTCATTCAATGAAATAGAGGATTTTAAAGCATTCTTTTTTTTTTAAGCAATTGGGGTTAAGTAACTTGCTCAAGGTTACATGGCCAGTTATTTCTGGGTGTGGTGCTGAGTGTCTGAGCCCGGGATTCGATCTCCAGGTCATCCCGACACTGGGGCTGGTGCTCTTACTTGCTGAGCCACCTGGCCACCCCTACTTTAAAAGCATTCTTGATGAAAAAACCAGAGTTGAATAGAAAATTTTACTTTCAAATATGAGAAGCAAGAGAAGGTAAACAGGGAAAAGAAATCATAAGGAACTTATTAAAATTTAACTATTTACATTCCTACATGGTAAAACAATAATTATAACTCATGAGACTTTTCTCAGTGTAAGGAGAGTTGATGGGAATATATATATATATATATATATATATATATATATATATATATATATA